>NW_006442484.1:58418767-58444017 GCF_000325575.1 Pteropus alecto
ACTTTGGAGGTCAACCAAGGGTTGTCTTGCCTTAAAAAAAAAAAAAAAAAAAAAACTTGTTTAATTCAGGTAAACTAGCATTTAGAAATAACCTTGAATGCACGTATTGCCAAAAGGCAAAAACTGAAAATTAATGACTAAACAAGGAATTTTAGAATTTTAAAAATAAATACTATTATAAAAGCGATAATATTAAAGGAAATGAAATAGTAGAATTAAACATATTAATGCAATAGATATACGTACACGATAAGAGAGCTCCTTGGCAAATTAAAAAGATTACTATACTTATAGTATATTTGATCAAGTTAAAAAACCAGAAAGCACAAATTATAATGTAAGAAAAAGGATGACATAATTATAGAAGCTGTCATGATATGAAGAAACTTAGACCATATATGTGAAAATAGGCAACAAATAAATTTTTAGAAAAATAATTATTTATAAATTGAAAAGTATCAGTTCTGAAGCCATTATACTAGTTTAAAAGGTATTTAAAAATTTGCACACGCACAAAAAATTCAGTTGTTTTAAAGGTTAATTATGGTACAAATAGGTCATAAAACAGATAATTCCAATCTTAACACAGTTCTTCCAGAAAAAATAAAGAGGGACCATTTATTATGCGATTTATTTTATATTGCTGATACCAAACCTGACAAGTTCAATAAGAAAAAAGGAAATTATATAAAAATGTTACTTATGAACACAGGTAAAAATATCCTAAATAAAATATTAGTTAATCTAACCATATGTTAAATAACAATAACATAATTATGCATCATGACCATTTCTGCAACCCCACCAAAACAGTCTTCTTTATATCTCACATCACAAATATGTTACCAGATGGGAAGAAAAAAAATTTTTTCGAAATGTGTTGTAGAGTTTCTTTTGTTACATTTTTTAATACGTCTGTTAGTCATTCCAGAGGATTTTAAAGCTCAGTAAATTCACTGTTTCACTTAGGACAAAGTCTCAGAGTAACAGCACACATTCACAGAAATACATTCGATCAGGCTGGCTTTCTCTGTTGCTGTGTAAATCTTGATTATACATTGGAAACAGTAGTGTTACAGGGTCAACTGAATTGTTTCTTGTTTCCAACTGCTGTGTCTGAGGCATCCGTCACAGTGTGATCTAAGGAATGACTGAAGCCTATGTTGGGGAAAGTGTGGTTTTTACTTGCAAAGCATGTTTCTTTGGAACCTTTGTTGTGTGAGATAAAGCATAGAGCACGTGCTCTCAAGAATCTGCTGAATTTGCTATCTAGATGAAATGAGATATTGCCTAACAACTAAGGTAAATTAAGCAGCTGTTTCTCACTATATTGTGCTAGTGCTGTTTCAGAATTATAAATTGTTGATAGGAGATCAGAATGAGAAAGAAACAATATCATTTCACATTTCTATAGCAGTTCATTTTATGATTATCATAAGAAGCAAGTGTTGCAGCTGGTAGTGACAAGAAATAAAATATGACAATCTAAGGAACCTCTTTAAACCAAATAAATAGTCAAAAGTAATAGAATTTGAACAAGTAAGACTCACTGAATGCTTTCATGGCACTACTGCAAGAGTTAATTGATAGTAACGTTAGGCATATCACCTTTCTATTTGAAACTGAAGAAAATAAAAGAATAAGCTGAAAAATACACTATTCTCTTTAATAACTTAGAAACTTATGAGTACTCTAAAAAATTAAAAAGTAGGCCCACAGGACTCAAATGTATGTATTTAAGATTCAATATTGAAGTGAAAAGAAAAGGAACAACATGGTTCATTTGAAATAGCTACTATATTATTTAATTCAGATAGCTATACTTCTTTCAGGTTATTCGAATGCCTTTATTGAATTTCTGAAATATGTGCAAAAGTCTAGAAATTAAGAAAAGAAGAAAACTTTGGAAAACAAATGAGTTTTCTTATCATTGGCCTACCTAAAATAATTCCTTTGTCTTAGATCTGTGCAATTTGCTTTCTTATCTTTTATTCTGCATTTCTTTGAGAGCTGCTTGAATTATCATGAGATCACTCTTGCCTTTTACATATCCGAACACAATAAATAAAATCCTATGTTCAAGCAAATCTAAATATTTCGTTGAAATATTTTTTCGGTTTTATTAAGAAATAATCGACATACATCACTGTATAAATTTAAGGTATACAGCTTGTGATTTCATTTACATGCATTGTAAAATGATTACTAGAATAGGTTTAGTTAATATCCATCATCAAGAATATAATGAAGCCTGAAGAGGATGGAAAATTATTTCTCTTTAGGTTACAAGGTAACCCAGGAATAGAATTCCATATAAATGCTCTAAACTTTGACTCCTGGTTCTATGCTAAACTGTGTTTCTAATACTTTCTATGTCTGTGGTGGTTATTTTGTTCTATTTATTTGACATTTGTCAAGTATCTTCCAGCCTTTTAGTCTTTTTCTATTCTTTACATAACCCTTCTGATCTTATAGTGTTGGATAAGGAAATTGAATTTCAAGTTAAGTCAGATTAATTAAATGTACCAGACTGAATCACAACTCATTCATTTTCTTAAATTTATTCACTGTATCAATCAAAACTTCTTAACTTCCTGGAAAAACCTATTTTAAACTATTACAATCATAATCATTAATTAACTTAGAATTTATGGTATTACAGAGATTTTCAGATAGATTTTATTGAAGCAACAGTGATTTTTCAACGTCTGTATAGCTTTTTAGAGTTTAAAAGAAATTTTTTAAATATTTTTCATTTTTTTCTCACTTCATATTAGTATAGTGACATGAATACTATCAATAAAATATGCTTATTGACAGATTAGAGAAATCAAGAATTGGAAGAGTGATTTAATTAAGTTTCTCAGAGGTAAAATATGGTGGTCTCTTGTTTATCAGGATCGCACAATTAGTCTCAAGTATATTTAGGATGTTTAGTACACATTAGAGCATAAAGTACTGCAAATACACACCCTCTTTATCTTGACATATACACACAAACCAAAGGGTCAGTTGTTTGGGAGCTGGCTTGATTAGAACTGTTAGTTTCTTAGCTGGGCTCAGAAGAATCAGGGATGAAGAAGAAAAGTAAAATTCAGAAGACTGCTGATAATTATTACTTGCCAAAGGAAAAGAGATAGTTGGAAGACTTCAAGGGGGAACTATACCTTTACTCTTTTAAAATACTCCATTAGATGTGCCCAGGTACCTTAGACAGTAGAGCATGAGACTCTTAAAATACTCTATTACTATGTTTTAAGTAAAATAGTAATTCTTACACTAGTGACAGTAGAATAAATCATAGTTTATCTGGATATCTTTACATATGAACATTAAATCATTAAAACAAAATAAACAAATTTAACACTAACGAGTGACTGTATTTATCACTATCCATACCCACAAATCATCAATTTTAAATAAAAAGGGCAGATTTTATTAAATTTGACACATTACAACAGAAGAACAAATTATAAGATGTTTGCCCCCTCCCTTTTTAGCTCAAAAGAATTAATCTTTATAAAATGTGATGCATATCCTGTAACCATTGGATCATAAATGTTTTATTCAGTTATTTCCATGTAATATATGACCCAACAGAAACTATTTTTCTATTTACCGGTTGTTTATATAATTCTGCTGATTTGGGATAAACTTCACTCATCTTACTTGATCTAATCTGCTGATGCTGGTGGTTTGGCTTGGAGACTTTATATTCTAGGAAAAGTATCACTTCAAACAACTTTGTTTCCTCCAAATGTTCTCACATCTTTTCAGCAGAGATGCCTGGACATGTTCTCGTGATGGTGGCAGGTTCTCCAGAAGAAGATGCGGAAATACATAGACACATTTTTATGCCCCTAGTAGCATTCAGGTTTGCTCCTTTTCCCTTAGCCAAAGCAAAATACAAGACCAGACTAAATTCAAAGAATTAGAAGCCTACTCTTTCTTTTTGATAAGCCACATTACAAAAGGCCTGGATATAGCAGAGGTTAAGAATTTTGGTCCATGCTCCCATTCGATGTACCACAATAATTGTTTCCTCTGTAGAGGAAAATCTGTGGAATCTCAGGAAATAGTTATAGACATGGCTCAAATGATGCATAGAAATGGGACAGAATATGTTCCAATAGGCTTAAACAGAGAGCAGATTAACGGTCTCTGAAGATTAGGATTTTAGAGGACTCTTGAAGTAAAATTATATGACCAAAGACAGGAGGGAAAAGGGCCTTGAAGTTTTCACTCTGATGACAGTCTTTCATTTAAAGATGATCAGTTGGAAATTAGACATTAAAATAGTACCTACCTTGGTATTTAAAAGAGATGAGTAATGAGACAAAGAAAGACAACTGGCTTTTTAATATCTCTCGTTATGGCTGTGCTTTAACGTTTCATAGTTCAGTGTTTGGTCTCCTGTGTTAAAGGGTCAGAATTAGAACTTACTTTTTCATTTTTTTCTCATTTTAGATTAGAGCTAGAGAAACAGGTTGAATAAATCAAATTTCCATCGATATGATTAACGCTGTTCAGCTTATGGGGAAGGACAGCAAGAAAGGATAGACTGAGAAAATAAAGAATTTTAAGACTCCAAATAGTCCTTGTGGAAATTTAGAAAGATGACTTGGTTTTATTTGGCTTTATTTTATTGGCCCTACTTGGGAAGAATAATGGTAACAAAAATAAACCTTGTGTGAAACCTCATGTGATTATTTTTGTGTGCTTTTAAAAGGGGATTAGGTCTCACTGAGGAACGTTAGCTATTGTACATTCATGGAAGCCTCCTGCCAGATCTCTCATTGCTAAGGATAATAGAAATTCAAATAAAAACTATTTCATTTTTCAGCTCTTTTTCAGTTTTCTGCTTCATATCTACCTGGCTATCTAGAATTCGGCACTCTTAGAGTCCTCAAAACAAATTGATTCACAGAACAACTTGAGTGAACAATGCAGATTTTACTGTAGATTTTTATGGGAGTAACAGGTGAAAGTTGTATTTAGCCCGTTATAGCAAATGACTTTAAATATGCACTTTGGATATTTTGGTCTCTAAATTTCCTGTTTGGCCAATGCCATACTGGTGTTTCCTTTTTGATATTTTCTTACAGAGCTCACAGATCACTCTTCTTTTTCTATCCCTCCTGATTCTTCTGAATCCAGACCCCCAATTTTTTTTTTTCTCACAATTTTAGTGTACAGTTTAATTTTGGTCTCTACTCCAGCTCCAATCCTCAAACTTTTATCATGTTTTGGGTTATCAGGATGGTCATGTAAAAAATAGGTCTTTTGTTATTAGAACCCACACTTTTGAATGTCCTTAGAACAAGAATCAGCAACTATATTCCTTAGAACAAGAATCAGCAACTATATTCCAGATGGTCATATAAAAAATAGAACCCACACTTTTGAATGTCCTTAAAACAACAATCAGCAACTATATTCTGGACCTTCTGTTTTTGTAAGTAAAATTTTATTGGAATTCAGGCATAATATTTATTTAAATACTATTTATGACAAGTTTTCATGCTACAATGACAGAGTTGAGTTATTGCAACAGATCTTACGGATTGCAAAGCTGAAAATATTTACTATTTGGCCCTTTACAGAAAAGTATACCAATTCATGCCTTTGGAGATTGAGTTTGTAGGTAACAATTATTTCTTGTTTTTAGGCAGCATTTATATAATATGTATTTCTGTGCTCATTAGACAATGAACAAATACACACACACACACACACACACACACACACACACATATATCCCTCTCTGTTTGGATCTACTAAAAACTGATGAAGGACACTGAGGTAGAGTCCTGTCTTATTTTGCATAACATAGGTGTCAATCAGAGCCACACCACTAATTTTGAAAATTACTTTGTTTTAAATAACCATAAAACCGTACTTAACATTTTTCAAGAAAAAGTCATAATAAAATTTTAAACTTCATTACTATAAAGTATAATTCTAAGTATATATTAAATCATTTAGTTCATAAAGAGTTAAATGGTTCATATTACAATTCCTAAGGGACTGTAGATGACAAATGGCAGGACTATATCAAGATTAAAGTGTTAGCCTAAAGTAGGATATAAGATACCGGAAAGGAAACTTTATTTCTATTTTAAGTGATTAAGTAACAGTTACAATTTCTATGTGAGTGAGCATTCATTTATCAGAAAAAGACATTTAGCTTATTTAATTCAACACTTGGTTCTGTATTTTTAGGGCAGTTGGTAAGAATTTTCTTTTTTTAGTCTATGGAAAAGAAAATTTTAAAAGACTCTAGCCTTTTGCAAAACATACAGAATATGCCGAATATCATTATTAACAACTCCTAAAATTTCATAATGAAGTAGTAATTGCCTTGATTATAGATTCCTTTATTATATCTTATACTGGTATAAGATATAGTGGAAAACTGGTAAAAATTGGAATAATTGAATGCAGCAGCTTAGAGTCATTAATATGTTCACAACTTGACGGTTTCATATAGTGACATGGTATCCACAAAATAAATACTTCATCAAGGAGACAAAGGGCATATTTCCTAAGTGTCACATTGCAGT
This sequence comes from Pteropus alecto, assembly GCF_000325575.1. Taxonomy (NCBI): domain Eukaryota; kingdom Metazoa; phylum Chordata; class Mammalia; order Chiroptera; family Pteropodidae; genus Pteropus; species Pteropus alecto. The sequence continues at coordinate 58,425,331 of NW_006442484.1, forward strand.
CTAACCCAGTGAGAGTTGCAAATCACCTGTAATGGATCTCTCCCACACATTAAATATATGTCAAATAGGAAAAAAGGAGAGCAGGTTCATGACCATAAACCCAAAATTAGGATCTGTGATTAGAAATTTTGTTTTAATGACAACCAGTTAATGGCTGTGGTGACATATATTGCTAATTATGGTTTTCATGAAACGATAGTATTTGTATTAACTATCTGTTACATAACAATATTGCCACAAACTTAACACATTTAAACAAATTCATTTATTATTTCTGTGGTTCATTTTTCCAACATGGCTTAGCTGAGTTCTCTCCTCAGAGACTTACAAGTTTGCATTCTGACTGTCATCCAGGCCTGCAGTTTCCTGTGAAGCTCTACTGGAGAAGGATCTGCTGAGATCATTCAGGCTGCTGACAGAATTCAGTTCTTTGAATTGAGTTTTAGTTTTTGTTTACTGTGAACCAGAAGCTCCCTCAGTTTTTAGAGGCTACCCGGAGTTTTGTGCACCATGGGGTTTCCCAACAAGGCTATTTCATTTTGCAAAGCCATCAAAGAAAAGAGAGAGAGACTCCAAAAGTCTAGGGATTACAATCTTAAGTGTGTAATTACATATATCCTGTCATCTGTGCCATAACTACTCTTTGGAAGCAAGTCATGGATCATGTCATATTTAAGGGGAGGAGACGACACAAGGACCTGATCATCGAGGTAAGGATTTTGGGTGGCCACCCCATGATATGTTAATCACTGTGGTCTTCTTGTTTGGTGTAATCGTCCCTACCTTATGACCATGTGATTTTAATAGATTTTGACAATTGAAATACTCTCTATATTCCTCCCCCAGCACCAGAGAAGTAGGAATGTGATTAAAATTAGATTAATCATAGTACCTAGTACTTCAGATGGCAGTGATAAGTTTAAGGATGATCTCACTCATAATGCTAGTCAAATGAATTAGATTCATTCTCTAGAAATGCTTTTTCTATAGCTTGTAACAAGATCTCTGTTTCCATCAGACTATAAAGTCCTTATTATTGTAATAAAAGGAATCCAGGGCAAAAGTAGTTAAATTGAGACTTGGTTAGTTCCACTTTTCTCAGATCAGTTTCAAATGAGATTTCAAGAGAGATAAATATAATGATTTATGGATTTGAATAATAATTATCATAATGTCTGCCTCCCAAAAATGAGTCTAATGGAAGTCAAATAATATTTTAAATATAGACACTGCCTGGGAAAATTTTCTTCAAATGGTGACATGATGTATAATTTTGCTTATAAAACATTTTCCAAAAACTCCTAGCCTTCAAAAGTATTAGTTGGCCACTGAGTTTTGCTTTTCCTTGGCTCATATTTATTAATGGTATTTCTCCTGATGTGAGAGCAGGTTCTTCTTCATTTATCTAGATTTAGAGAATACGAACAGTACTTAAAAGCATATCTTGGTCATTTCCAGTTCATCCCATGGTAGTGCAACTTGGAAATGCTAGAAATATCATTTCCAGATTATTGATTATTTTTATCAGTTTTGTCATAAAACATGATTAGTTTTTAATGTCACATAAAAAGCAGCACCAGTGATTTCTTAATAATTAGCACAATCAAATGAAGAACAAGTAAATATTCACAGATATGCTGAAGTGTTTACTACCTGTATAACTCTATTATCTTGATTATAAGAAATTGAACATAATAAGGTGGCCACTTGACTCATGCTGACCTAAACTCAATTTTCAAGGGTAAAAGTTTCTGAGGATGAGAATCACAGTGACCAAGTTGTTGCATATAACTTGGATTCAACTGATTAATTTCCAGTAAGGCTATGATGATGGTCTCAGAGACTTACTTTTCTTGTTTTTATAATTAGCTAATTCTCCTTCCCTGGCACATCTAGAAGGTAACTCAAATTATAAATAACTTCTTGTGAAATCTGAACAAGCATTGGCTACATAATTTTAAATTATTTCTTCTTTAAAATACTTTGAAATGCACTTTTTGATTAAAGTCAATATCAGACTTGCCAGTGGAAACTGAAATACCCAAAGTGTCGTTACTATTAACTGGTTTTCACATTGGTAGAATAGATGGATATTCAACTGGTAATGCTGACATTCCTTTTTCTATTTCAACAGAAAAATGGGTTGTCATGAGTCTCTTTCTTCATTAGAGAAATTATTATTTGGATGCAAATTCCTATCCTATGTTCTAACTCCTTAAGGACAGGAGTTTTATTATTATTATTACCATTTTATATCAGAAAATCTGGACATAGGTATTCAAAAATATTTATTAATGCTATTTGTTATTTCAAGAAATACAATTGAGGAAAACTTATTTTGTAAAGTTTGAAATATCTAGTTAGAAATGTCTATTACATTGCAGTTCCATTATCAGCAAGTATTACTCAAACATAGATTGATATGAATGACACTGGGACAAAAAAGATGGTCATAAGTGACAAAGAGGCAAGGAAGAGACTCTAGCAGGAGCAGAACAGAGATAGTTTTCTTGTGGAAGAGAGACTGAAAGTTAACTTAAGAACCAACTTAAAGTTATAGTTCTATTTTCAATACACTCATCTGTACTTATATATGTGTGTATCTAATTGTATAATTATTTAATCATTTTGTAGATATTTAATTCAACGTATAAAACTAATTTTCTAATTTTCCACTTGGGGGGCATATTCAAAGGAACATACACTTTTACTATTTTAACATTATTAAAAAGCATGAGCTAAATGAGAAGATCTCAGTGGATAACTGTGGTAAAAATTTAGTGCTTAGATCATGCAAAATATATTAATATTTTCCATTATGTAATAGTATCTGAAAACATAAAAAAGATACTTCTACCTTAGGGAAAGTTTGAAATTAAGAATTATCATCAACAGATAAACTTTGATTAGGGAATATATTTCTGGAACAAGCAGATTTATGTTGTGGGAATGAGAATAAATATCGAAAGGACATTTAAATTCACAGAATTGAAACCCCGAGTTAAGGTCAAAATAAAATGAAGCTTAAAAAAAATATGATGTGATTAGCCACAAATGAAGAATACATAGCCAGACATGAAGCAATCAAAATTAAAATAGACTTAAAGGACCATGATATTTTAAAGGCTATATACATTATTCTAAATAAGCAATCAAATTTTAGTTTTTATCTTACTCGTAATTATCTTTGTAGTGTTCTATAATATAAAGAATGTTTTGATAGGGATAAGAATATTCATAAAAATGGCAGAAATTATTTTCAAGAGGTGCATGAGGAGTAGAAGAAAGAAAACAGTTTGTTTAGTAAGTGGTAAAGTGAGCTGTTATAAATTACTTTTAGAATTCAACCAGATTAAAAATACTTAGAAAATTCACCATGTATATGTGTAGAAGTAAATTTAAGTAAGGAATGTTTAATATTTATATTATTTCTGTTGTGTCTGGCATTCTTAGAGTAAGAGAGTCTAGAAAAGGTACACCTACTTTTAGCTGCGTTGGCCTAGAAATGCCACCTCTCACTATTATTCTCATTTAATTGGAAACAACAATCATATGGCCCCCTAAATGCTAGCTGAGGGACTGAAATATGTAATACATCAGGATGTTTTACAAGAGTTGAAGAATATTTGTGAACAGTAGAATTTTCTATCATTGAGTCTAATTCTCAAGAGCTGACTCGTGACAGCTGAACTCAAGAGACATAAAGTAGGAGGCTAATTAATTGGCACCGAAAGCATGTTGCCACAGGTACCAAATGTAGTGTCCCCATAATCAAAATTTGAATGTATAATGAGACCATGGTATCTTAACCTGGTAAATCCTAATGAATTTATCTCACAACGGAGGTATAACTTGCTCCAGTGACTAAATGTTTATGATCTTGGGCAAGGATTTCAGTGACTGACGAAAATTCATTTTTAGTGATAGTTTCTTTTCTTGATAGATTTGGACACTCAATCAGATAGCAAAGACGTCTGCCTGTCCTAATAACTATTATACATCTTTAGATAATTTTTATGTTTTTCTCTTTTGATCCAGTATGTATTGGTTATTAAAAAAAACCCAAAGTTTGATATTCTTATTATTTTCAGTCTTAGGAGTAGATAATTTACTTTTCTGTGTCAAAAAGAATAGATTAAAGTAGTTATTGTTTGAAAATTCTATTGTATTCCTTCAGATAAATATTTTCAGAACTATTATATTTTCAGTAATATATAATTTAGTTATTTTTAGTTAAGTTATTTATAAGAGCTATAATAATGCTAACAGGAACAATAACAAAAATAAAACTTTGATGTTCTCACTTTCTAAAATGAAACTTCAATAACTCTAGTTTTTGGTAAATGATTGACAATAGCATCTTCTTCAATTTCCTTTTAGATTGTATCATCAAGCACATCTTCATCTCTAGCATTATTCATTTAAAACCTCAATACATTAGATTTCGCTTCAGATATAAAATTGAGAGCCAATAAAATACACTAAAAATATATCTCTTTCAAAGAAAAGGCAAATAGTATATTTTCTGTTTCAATTTAGAAGAAATCAAAAGAAAATGAAATAGATTTTAAAGCATAAAGGACTGATGATATAAAAGAATACATCAGATACTTTCTAATCTGTCGATTTTAATAATTTACAGTTTTCCCTAAGCTATCATTCAACTAATGTAACACCACATTCAGAATAAAAAAATTTTATATCTATTATGTCTATTCATATTTGCTAATAAGACTTTTATATTAATTTAATCAGCTGTATATGAAAGATGAGAAACATAAAGTGATCTCTCCTATATATATTTCTTTATCTCTCATGTATCTCTTGAAAATAATTTCTGTAATTTTTATTAATATTCTTATCCCAATCAAAACATTCTTTATATCATATAACACTACAAAGATAATTACAAGTTAGATAAAAAATAAATTCTAATTGCTTATTTAAAATAATGAATACAGCTTTTTAAATACCACTGTCCTTTAAGTCTATTCTAATTTTGGTTGCTTCGTGTCTATTATATATAATATGTATACACACACATACACACATATAATCTCCTGAACAAAGTTCAAAATTATTTAGTTTATCTAGTTTCTATATATAAAGTTGGTTTCTAAGACAAAGCAATTTACTATTGAAACAATATGATTTATTCAAATTTCTGTTCCTATCAATAACTTGCCACTTTTAAGGACATAAAAATTCACATTTAGTATCTGTAAGTATCAATTGGCTGATAATCTCAAATGATATCTCCACACCCTCACAATTTATTGCCAAACCTAAAACGATTGACATCAAACAATAAAAGTATTTAAGTTTAATGGACTAGATACTGTTTCTCAGTAGATAGGTATCATTTGATTGTTAACCTATCTCAAGTCCCCTTTTTTTATGAAGAAATATATTCTTCAGCTCTGTGAGGCACATCTACCTACCACGTTTGTAAATCGAATTTATTCTTTATTGTCTGAGAGTATTTAGCGCCAACCTCTAAATTTATGCTTGTGTGTGTGTATAAATTATGTCATTGCCAATTTTTCCTAAGAGATAATGATTTAATAAGCAAGAATGTGTCTATAACATCATTAAAGTGCATCTTATACAGTAAACTGAGATATATAACACATAGCAAAGTTTAAAAATAGATGTTTAGCATAAAAATGAAAAAACTTCCTCTATAGTAAAAATAACATGTATAACTTTGTAATTATCTATCAATATATTTACATCAATCTATAAATCAAATTTCAGTAGAAATTAATTGGAGAACTATTTCCCCCAAGTTATTCTGTGGCCTGCAATTATGTTTAAAATATGCAGATATTATTTGAAATCCATGTAAATATAGTGAACATTTTAATTTTCCCCCTCATTCCTGTCATCTAAATCAAGAGAATTTAGTATTAGAAAAAAGGGAGCAAAAATATTAACTATAACTGATAACTTTACTTTATGAACTTCTCTTTTAAAAAATATAAAATATAGTCAATTAATTCTAAAAAGACTTCAACAATAGTGATGCACTCTTGATTTCAGAATATTTTTAGGAACTACTAATCTAACAGGTCATTGCAAAGTACTTTCTAGTGCTCACCCCAAGAAAAAGTATATCTGCCAAAAAAAGACAACTTGTGGTTAATTGGGCTCAAATTCATAACCCAAGTCTAGCAGCCATTGTTTACAGAGGTTCCTCATGCATGTGGCATTTCAAGGAAAAAACATAGACTGGACTGCCAAGCCTCTTGCACTATGCTCCTGCTGTCTGATTTGACCTTAAGATCACATTTCAACCAATAGGACTGAGATTTTCTCTGTCCAGTTGGAGCTGTGCAGCTATATCCTCATTTGCATCCTAACTAACCAATCAGAAGCTCCATTCTGACAAATTCAGACAAGTCCAATCAAACTGTGGGGATTTGGAGTCCTCATTTGCATAGAAATGGACCAATCATGGAATCAGGCAGGGCACTCTTCTTTATATAAATCAACTTCCCCTCTGTCTCAGTGGAGCACACTTTCAGTTTCCAGCAAAGACTGCATTTTCCTTCTGGAGCTGTAACATTGAAGCTGTCTCACCAGACTTGACCTGTTAGAACTGGAGTTGAATTGCAACACTTTAGTGTAGGGATGTGGATGTCCTACTGGTGTGGTGAGGAGTGGAACTGCAATATCAGGGCTACCTTGCCCCAAGGCTACCTCGTAGCCATGCTGTTCCACAGCCGTGCTGTATCATAATTGAGCTATAACACCATTAAGCTGTATCACAGTTGCACTGTTGGCACTGAATAAAGTCTCCCCCTTCACCTTACCCCAAAGTGGGGACTCTTGTTGGCTTTGAATTGGTGGCTACGACCTTCAGTTGACATTAATAATAGCTTGATCTGTGTCACTTCAAAATCATGTAAAATACACATCTTCTAGGAGTGACACTAAGTTTTATGTCTTTATTTTAAAATAAGAGCTTTTATTTTCATTATATTATCTGCTAGGATATGTTATAAAAGAGGTGGTTTTTATCCTTTTTCACAAATTGCTCCCAGTTATTGATAAGTTGCAAATGCATTACTCTTCCCTAAAACCACTTTGGCTAGTATACAGTTTGAGTGCAATGGATACTGTGCAGAGTTCAAAATTAGTTCATCTAGTTTAAATTTTGCTTTAAGTCATATTTGGCAGATTAAACTACAAGCATCTTGCCTACAGGATATTTAACAACTGTCTCCTGATTATCACTTCCTACAGTATAATTATGATTATGTCTTTTTCCTCTACTTTCTCCTGAAACTCTCATTCTTTAAAATTCAGTATGTTGTGTTTCTATAATAGTTTCTCTTCTCTCCCCGAGAAGAAATGAATACATCCCTTTTCATATTTTCAAAATGTTATCATTCTTTAAATTCTATTTCATTCTATCTTTAGTAATGGATGCACAGTTTGGAACTAAGGAGTGCCACATTTTCCAGAATCTTAGATGACATGACAACCAAGAAAGAAAAGAAGAATATAAAACACAGAACTTAATTATACTTTTGTCAGCTTTGGGAAGATAAGACTAAGAAAATAATCATAAGATGAATAATCTATAACTACATTACACAGCTGTGCATATTTACAAGCAAGGAAGATAATGTTTGTTTGACTTTCATCTCAGATTCTCATTTTAAGGAAGCAAACTAAAAATCTAAAATAAAAGTGTTTTGGAAATATTGATGTGATGTTCTACATTGATTCTGTGTGAACCATTTTCCTTATTATTTAAGGATTTTTCCATCTACCCAAAAATAGAAAGGAGAAATCTGAAAGAAAATATAGAATTTATGATTAAAAAGGAATATTAAAGATAATACTTCAGGAATGGTAGAGTAAAGATATCTGTAAATTTGTTCCTCAATAAAAAGAACAAAAGCACTGGCAAATTTTTTCAAAGTAAATTTTTGCAGAACTCTGGAAATTAACCTAAGAATTGTAAAATTTGAAGCAGTGTTTATTTAGAAAAACTGCTGACCTTCCCAAAGAAAAATAGAATTTATCACATTGTAACCTGATGTACTTCCATCCCTCGCTCCTCAGCAACCTGGTTCTCTCACAAAACCAGTAGACTTGATCCATGGTAATTGTAAAAAATAGCATCCTTTCACTTCTAGATGGAGCAGATAAGATTGGTAGTTGCTCAAAATGTCCCATCCACAGAGCACCTGACTATTTGAAATATGTTACGGCTGCCATAAAAAGCTTTATAAAAAGAGAGTTGCTATATTTGACCTCACTCTGAGGTCATTCTTCTCAGGACATTTGCAAAAATGACCCTTCAAAGTTGCAAGAAAAAAATTATTCATCATATACAATATTTCCCCAGTAAGATTAACAGTTAAATTGGCAGCAAGGATCACAGAGGCAAAAGGCAACAGGATGACATATAGAAAGACTTCAAAGAAATAAAATGTCAACCAAGAATTTTATGTCCAGCAAAACTGTCCTTCAAAAATGGATATTTTAGGGTATTCCCAAATTAAAAACAAACAAAAGCGAGAACATATGTCTCTAGCTAACTTACTCTACAAGAAAGTCTAAAGAGAGTTCTTGAAACTGAAATGAAAAGATTGTAGATTGTAACTTGAATCTACACTAAAAAAATTAGTGATTGATAAAATAAGTACATAGGTAATATAAAAACATAAAACTATGTATTTTATACTTTTAAGTTACTCTTTCCAATATGATTTAAAGGATAATTGCATAAAGATGTGATTATAAAACTGTGTTGATGGACTTATAATATAGAAATATGTAGTTTGTATGATAATGATAAAGGAATGGTGGAGAAACAAAGCCATAATAGAATAAGTTTATGTTATTGAAATTAGGTTAATATTAATATTAAATAGATTGTTTGAAATGAAGATTCTGGCTTAATCCACAAGACAACTAAGAAAATAACTCAACAGATAATGTAAAATTATAATAAGGGAGTTAAAGTGGTACATTAAGAAGAATATTTTTAACACAGAAATGAAAGAATAGAAGGATAAAGATATAAGATATAATAAAAAAATAGTAATATGACTGATATTGAATCCTACCGAATCAGTAATTTTATTAAATGAAATGAATTAAATGTTCCACTTTCAATAATGGATAGAAAAACCATGCAAAAGATCATTAAAGATATTGAAGAAATGAAGAATAGTATAAGCCAAACAAATTCAGCAATTTTGTAAGGTACATAGTTAATATACAAAAATTAATTGTATTTCTATACATTAAGAATAAACAATCAGAAAATAAAATTAAGAACACTTATTTATAATAGCACCAAAATAATAAAATATGTATAATTTAACAAAAAACATATAAGAGTTGTATATCAAAAATATTTTTAAATGAATAAATTAAAGGAGATCCAAATAAATGAAAAGGCATCTCACATTCATGAATTGGAAGACTTAATATTGTTCATATGGCAACATTCACCAAATTGATCTACAAATTTAGCACAATTCCTATTAAAATTTCAGCTGGCTTTTTTGTAGAAATTGACAAGCTGATCCTCAAATTTGTATTGAAATACAAGGCACCGGTAATCATCAAAACAATTTTGAATCTTTAAAAAAAAAAAGTTTTTCAAATTTTCTATAATCATGACAGTGAGATAATGATATGAAAAGATACATATATAGGTTGGAAGAATGAAATTGAGGTATAGTGCAGAACTATATAGTAGCACTGCCATTTGCATTATGACCTACTTGTCCTTTTAATATCTTCTCACTACTCAAACCCTTTATAGAAATAGGCATGGGGATAATGAGAAGAATCTACTCTCGTTCATTCATTCTCTGTCTTTATCTCTTTCTTTGTAGTCTTGGAGATTTCCTACTTAGTAGAATATAATTTCACTTTTTAATTTTGTATTTATTATACTTTTTTTCTTTTTGAGGTACTCTGATAAAATCAAAATGGAGAGAGTCCAATTTTAACATCCTCAGTAAAAATTTCTACAACATAAAGCATACTCCCTTATACCCCCCTACACACACACACACACACACACACACACACACACACACGCGCGCGCGCACACACACACACTGACAGCTTTCCCTGTAATTCACCATGACAGAGTAGATCTACCAGTGTGGTGTGGTAACCATCACAAGTTTAAAAATGGCCTAAGATTCTGAAAAAAAGACAAAATACAAATGGAGAGATATTACTGATTTATTTAGGACGGTGTTGACTCTACTGTGGGGCAATGACCACATGAAGACTCAACAATGGTGATATTAATAGGATGCTGAAACCAGGAGAACTACCCATCAATAAAGGAAAACTACTAGCAAGAACGAATGGCAGCACAAACAACAAAAATGCTTAATTAAAAAAAAGCAGAGTGATAAGATCTAAGAATATTCATAAGAATGTAGACATTCATTCTCTTTACTATATCCTTCCCACTCTTTGCCCCTCAACTTCCATAAGAGTAATAGTTATATCTAGGCTTTATTTTGATATTAATATATATTAATACATGTGATTAGCAACAACACTATAAGGCTAAAATAAGCCCTGTTTTCTTTTTTAATTCTAAAAATCCACTGGTTGACATGAACAATAGCAACAGAGAAAAATCAATTGACCTACGAACCCGTACACCCAGGATCTGCATTGTGAATGCTGTGTAGTGTGTGTCATTTCAAATGAAGCCTGTCTGATTAGATGATTCATGACCCCCATTTACAAATTAAGAGGCAGTGTCTGGAATATGTGAAAGGTTATTCTTGGTCTCTAATTTGTGCCTGTGCAAAGTGAAAGTCATTGTTTTGTTTTTCCTCCAAGCAAAAGAAGTTGTTAGAGAAAGTACAATTATCACAATGCCTATAATTAAGGATATAAGTAATACACAATTCTAGAATGATTCACAACATCTTAGCTTTGTTTTAATTTTGACTACATGGGAAGAAATTTTAAGTAGAACCCAACAAGTTGGAAAACTGATAGGTATAAATAGGAGCTAATTAGCTTTTAGATCATTGTGCCAAGATGATTCATAAAGGAAAAATAAAAGCTACCTTTAGTTACACAGAGGAAAGCCAATGCAAATATTTAAGTGAAATATATCAATTTATACAATGTTGACATGCAGTTATTTGGCCCTTGATATACTACTCCAATCAAATTATCATAAACTTTGGCAGTATTCATTTCTTTTAAAAATGGTTTTCTAATTTATATGTTCAGAATAATAAGCCAACTTTCGTTTACATATACAAATATTTATTTACATATACCTAAATAAATATTACAAATACTTATTTATTAAGTATATATATAATAAAATTGATCTCTACATATTAAACTAAACATTATATACAGAAAATTTTATCTATGCATAATGAAACTTCGACACTAAGTATAAAAAGTGCTATTTTTATTTTTCCAAGTTTCTAAACAGAAAAGTTAAAAAAGAAATGTTGGAAGACCAAATTGGATCTGAATATGAAAGATAGAATTGAATGTAAATACCTTAAGAATTTTAAATGAAAACTATTAAAACATGCTGTTTTAGTTTAGTTTAGAGGGTCAATAAATTATAGTGGATTAAGGAAAGTTTAGTTTTGTAGTCAATTTTTTTTGAGTTTTAATTCAAATCCACATTTTATATACAGTGGGAAAATTAACTTGACTCTTGATTTATTCATCAATTAAATTAATATTAGAAATTTAGCCTCATAAAGTTATTGTGAGGAATATACAATACAAAGTTTGTAAAATGCATACCGAAGTTCAAAGCACTTAATAAATGCTAAGCACTGCATAAATATTTACTGCCATTATTATGGAGTTTTGTTTTGTTTCTAACTAGTCAAGTCAGCAAGCATGCATTGATAAAGATACTAAATGCTTATATAGGTGAAAGTTTTGTGTTTTGCTAAACATGTGTTGAATGTATTAGAATTTTATCAAACTAGTAAAGCACATTTAAAGAACGTATTTTAAGTGTAAAAGTAATACATTTATTTTTTGACAAGATTTTTTTGAACATCTTTCATATGCTGGGCATAATGTGAGGTATTCGGGATAAAAGGGTTATAAAAATATAGTCCCTACCATAATGGAGTTTATAATCAAGGTAGCAGAGATATTAATTAAACAATTACAGAAATAATGTGAATTTGCTGGTGTGATAAATCTATTGAAAGAAAAGTACATGATAATATGTGAAAGATGAAGGATTTGACCAAGTCAGGGAGGTTAGGAGGCTTCTGGGAAGATTATAGTTAAAATACCATTTTAGATTCTTAGAATTACAATAGTTAGTACTCAACATATAGCAAAATGTTGCCTTAATAACATTTATGGACATTTCAGTTTAATTTGGAAGGTAAAATAAATTAAACTGTACTATTTCAGTATAAATTAACACATACAGTTAAACAATTTTGTAGGAAACACCTGGATAAAGCTTCCAGGTGACAAAATCTAATTCAATTCTTTCTCTTTCTAACAGGATTTTCTGTGAAGATTCTTCAATATGTACACTTCTTATGCAGTAATTATTTTCAAACTGAAGTATTGCTTGGGTGCTCTGAAAAAACTTGAATGATTATGTCTCATCCAGATTTTTTTTAAAAGAACACTTTTGAATGTAATTTTATTTAAGGGAAGTGAGGGAATTACAAAAGTAACCTGTGAGAAATGTTACCTGTGTAATCATTTGCCTTCCTAATATATACATTTTTAGCTCTAAACAGGACTATAATGAGATAAATCATGAAAACAAAAAGCATGCTGAGTTGCATACTGCATTGTCCTGGTAAACAGGGTTGTATTATGTTAAGTATTTCTGTCCAGTGAAGATAAACAAGCGCTTTTTCTGCCTCTGAAGGACAGCTATTCTCCTTCTTTACAGAGAGAGAGAGAGCCTGGATTTTCAAGACCTAAAGGAATATAAATTATTTACTTTCTAAGTTTCCTTCATATGGAGACTTCAAAAATTGGTAATGCGTAACTTTTTTGAATAACATTACTGCATTCACATCAAGGAAATTGGCCCTGATAAATGCTTACGTTCCTCAAGCATATATACAACAAATATATATTAAAAGACATTAGTAAAGGCGGGATGAGAACATAGGTATAATTCTTTTCACTCTTCAAAGTCCAGGCTACCTAAAATTGGTCGTTTATGTGATTCACTAGCATGTAGGCTGACAGATGTGCCACCATCTTTTGTCACTTGGGATTAAGAATCTTTGGTTAGGGGTGACATCACCAAGATGGCAACATGGGTTGCTCGTGACTTCACTCCCCCCACCCACAAGAAGAACAACTAACAACTATTGAAGAAAAACATACCAGTGAGAGAATTCTAGAACATGGCAGTAAGGCGGAAACACCCCCTGTATCACAGAGACCAAGACAGACTGCATGACAAGGGTAAGAGATATGGTTGCACTTTGACCACATCGCCCCACCCTGAGGCAACCAGCAACTCTCCCAGCATTGTGGGTCACTTTGTGGGAACCCCTACTTTGATTTTGGACCACAGAGATTGTAGGGGAATTTGTAGGGCTCAACCACTAGGAATCTGACTGACACAGAGGTAGGGGCTTGCAACAACCAGCACACAGATCTTGGCAGAACAAGTTTATACCTCCAGTGCCCAAGTAGTAATCCAGACCAGCAGCTTTGAACAAAGTCGGGCACATTCTGACCAGAGAACTTGGCAGGGTGCAGATACCAACATCAGGTATCAAGGATCATTAAAAAAAAAAAAAGTAAACACGACATCACTAAAGGAAACTAATAAAGTGCTAACAACTGAACCTAAAGAAATAGAGATCTATGAACTGTCAAACAAAGAATTCAGAAAGAACCTCTTAAGGAAGTTCAGTGAACTACAAGAAAACACAGACAGACAATTAACCAAAATGAGAAAAACAACACATGAACAAAACAAGAAGTTCAACAAGGATATAGCAAGAATAAAAAAGGAGAAGGAGGAGAAAAGAAGGAGGAGGAGAAGAAGAAGATGAAGAAAGAAAAAAAGTCCTGGAATTGAAAAATAAATCATTGAACTGAAGCATTCAACAGAGAGTTTCAAAAGTAGATTCAACCATGCAGAGGAAAGAATCAGCGACCTGAAGGATAAGACATTGGAAACTACCCAATCAGAGGAGTGAAAAGAAAAACAAATGAAATAAAAGTGAAGAAAGCCTATGTGAATTATGAAAAGGAATATTTGCATCATGGGAATTCCAGAAGGAGAAGAGAAAGGGTCATATTTGAAACATAATTGCTGAAAACTTCCCAAACCTGGAGACAGCTGGACATCCAGGTCCATGAGGCCCAAAGGATCCGAAATAGGTTGAACTCGAATAGGGCTACACTGAGATACGTTATTAATAAATAGTCAAAGAAAGAATTTTGAGAACAGTAAGAAAAAGACCAAGAATTCTAGGAGCCCTGCCGTTTCAACCACTGGCCATTGAAGGACCAGAGGCTCTTCTTGAATCAGTATTCGGCATCAGTCTACTCCCTGGATGGCTTCCCGCACCAGGCCCTCTAGAACTGCTGCATGAGCATTGTTTGTGGCTCCATCTTGTGCCTCTATCATGACTGAGGTCCCCTCCCACTGCCCTGCCCACACTGACAATAAAGTTCTCTTGACTTTGAAAAAATAAAATTCTAGACCTGGAAAAGCTGTCATTCAGAAAGAAGAAAGGGATAAAGACTTTCCTGAAAAAACAAAAGCTGAAGGAGTCATTACCACCAGACCTGCCTAAGAAGATATGTTAAAGAGAGTTCTTTAAGTGGAAGTAAAAAGACACTAACATCATAAAAATATAAAAAGTTATAAATCTCACTGGTAATGGTAAATATATAGTCATAGCTAGAGTCTGAAAAATAGTAATAACTGCATAATTTATTTATAACTCTAGTTTAAAAGTTAAAAAACAACAGTAAAAATAATAACTACAATAATCTATTGGTTACACAGTATAAAAACAATGTAAATTATAACAGCAATAAATGGGGAATAGGACTAAAAGCGTAAGTTTATGAATTCTGCTGATGTTAAGTAAGTTGCTATCAGTTTAAAATAGGGTGTTATAAACTTTAGAAGGTCAAAAGGTACAAACTTCCACTTATCAGATAAATAAGTATAAGGGATGTACTTATTTATGATGAATACAGCTAACATTGCTATATGATATATAGGAAAGTTTTTAAGAGAGTAAATTGTTATCATAAGAATTTTTTCTTTTTTTTTCTTTTATATGAGAAATTGGATATTAGTTACACCTATTCGGTAATCATTTCACATGTATGTAAATTAAACCATCGTGCTCTACATCTTAAATGTATATAGTGATGTATGTCAATTATTTCTCAGTAAAATGTGAAAAAATGAAGAGAAGAGAAGTTTATGAAAGAAAAAAATCTGAAGGAAATTATAAGGATTTGAAAAGTTGATATAACTAATGTGTTGCCTGAAAATTAAATTAATTTATAATCAATATTTAATGGTTCTAATAAAGTTTTTTTTTTTTTTTTTTTTTTTTTAAGAAAATAAAGAATCTTTGGTCAAAATAGTGGATGTAAAGTGTAACTACAGATAGTCCTCTCTCTCTTGCCCAAATCTTACCAGAAACTTTGTAGCAATATCTCTTTTATCCCTTGGCCAGTACATAGCTGGTAAAAACACACACAAAAATTTGAGCTAACTGGAAAAACAATGGTCTTCCTTCTTTCCCTTTATGAAAACTTCTTCTAGAGTCTTGGTGAAGGTAAGGGATAAAATATTTTCTTGGTAAATTGGAAGCACAAGATGTATTACTCCAGCGGGACTTACATATTAAGAAGCTTCTCAAGCTTTATTAAAATAATGGACTAATTCTGGAATTTTGGGTTTAAATGGATATGAGAAATTGAAATTGAATTAGTAAGACAATATGTCTTCCCAGTTTTCTTCTGCTTTGCTTTGGACTTGAAGGAGCTAGTACATATGCCTATATTCCACATCTGAGTTTGGAATCTAGTAAGAAGTAGAAAGAGGAATCAGGCAGACGGAAATATGTCACCTTTTGTGTTGCTGAACCCCAGTTTAGAGAATACGGTTTCAGGCTCTTAGCCAGGTTGACTTGGGACAGGCTACCAGAGGAAAAGTTTGAGTTTCCAGAGTAAATACAGAATGAGATTTGCTGCAAAATTGCCCAAGGGGAGGAAAACAGAAAGAAAGCAAATCTCTATGCCTTAATTAGATCCTATCAAGTTATAAATATGAATCAGTGATTGCCCTTTACCAATTGAGTGGTTCAGAAATCTTCCTCTATGGAGAGGAGTAAGGAGTGAACAGTTGGCAGGCATACTTATATTTAAGTTATCTTAAGGAAATCAACTAAATCCATACCTCTCTCCTTCTGTTAGTCCCTAATTGGTATTTTCACATCCACTCTTGCCTTTTTTATTCATAAAATTGTTTCTTAATAAACATTTTATTTTGGAATAATTTTAGATTTACAGAAAAGTTGAGAGAGTTCATAAATATCCTTCAGCCAGATTTCTCTAATTTTAACAGCCTACAGAATGGTACATTTGTCAAAAATCAAGAAATTAACACTAGTACCATACTGTTAACTAAACGAAGACTTTATTCAGTTCTCACTGCTTTTCACTAGTATCTTGTTATTCCAAAAACTAACACTGTTTTCATATGTAAATTTATACTATTTAGGTATGATAAGACCAACATGTCAGGAGATAATTGTCATTGAAAAGACAGTTCGTTAGTCATAGTTTCCAAGAGGACCTGGAACACCACACCATGGGGAAGCATCAGGGTTAGTCAGGAAGCAGGTGGAGCTGGGAAAAGGGTGGACAAGAGCCCTCATTTTGGTTTTGAAAGGAAAGAATGCGAGAGTCAAAGTAAGCAAGCTAAGTAGGTTTAGGATCAGATAATTTGAAATGTGATTGGATTCCAAGGTGAAGGATTGTTTCTGTTTGTCTGGTACCAGGCCCAAGTGTGAGAACCCTGTGAGAACCTGATAAGAACATGATTGGGTAATGTGCTTCCAGTTGGTTGGAAAGGCACATTCCTGAGTGAGTTGTTTGCCATGTCTAGGAATTAGCTAACCCTGGAAGGGGCAGCAAGGCCCTAAGATGACAAACAATCAGAATAAAAAGACATGCTTAACATAAACGCAGATAGCAAATTTTATTTTGCCTTCTGGCTGCTTTTCAAGTAGCAGCATAATATGCAACACATTCTAAAAGTTGCTCTTTGATCTGTAATCTGTGCTCTGCCTTCTTCATGAGACTTACTTTGTACCTTTTCCCCATATATCTTTTCTCTGGTCTTCAGCCATACTGGCCATGTTTACCTCCATGAAAATATTAAAAAATAATAATAATTTAGAATCTTTGTAAATAAAGTGATTTCTGCTGTGTACCTCTCTCTCTCTCCCCACCCACCCCTGCTCCCCCTCTTTCTCTCATACACATGATGCAGGACAGGGCAGATTTCCCGAAGTGACAGGGAGACCAAGCCTTGTACAGAGAGAAGAAGAGGGTCCTTTTGCAGAGTGAAGAAAGCATTCAATATACACACTAAAGTTAGAGTCAAAAATAAAGTTTATTAGAAAAGAGGTAACACTCCACAGACAGAGTGTGGTCTCCCTTCAGAGGCAGAGAGTGAGAGAGATATTGAGGGACAGAGACAGAGTAAAGGAACTGAAAGGGGCCCTGAGTGTTCAGGGAATTCAGTTTATATGTCAAACTTTAGTTTCCATTTCTTTTGATATGCACATACAGTGAGGACTGGGAAGGGTATGTAGCCTGAAAAGGTAAGAATATGTAGAGTGAAAGGCCTGCTGGCAGTTCCCAGCCTTTAATTCCTAGGTTCTCCATGGCTTTAGCCACAGGGAATGACTACCTCTTGGTTCTTGTTTCCCCTTCACAGGTGTGGAGAATGGGTTGTTTGAAATCCAGCAGAAATCTTCCTTTGTTCTGCAGGTGTCCTCCTGACCTGGCTGCAGGGCTGATCATTGCATTGCAGTCTCTGAATGTGGCTTGATTAATATTTTCATTCTCTTGCCTCCTCCCTACATTACGTACACATATATCCATACAAGAGGTTAACTTCTACAGTCTGTCAGCTATCAGCTTAAATGTTGATTCTACAAAGAAATGAAAATAAATTAATTACAAATAAATTCAGAATTAGTTCTAAAGTCTTGGGATAGATTTGAATTGAAAACTTCACAAGGAAGTCCCATAGAAGATGCTGTAGTTCTTGATGTTACTTTATATCATGATATAAAAGGACAAATGTTTCCCATTTTATGATGTGATCTTTAATCACTCAGTTATGGTTGTAGCTTCTAGATTTTTACATTGTAAAGGTAATGTCTTTTTCCTTTACAATTAACAGGTAAAGTAATGATGGTGCTCTAGCACCTTGCAATTAGACAGTCTTCATTACCTTTTCAAATTCTAGTAGTTTTTAGCATCCAAAGATGAATCTTGACTGAATCAATTATTTCAGAGAAGTTACAAGGGTGATTTTAAACTACCATTCCTTTTACAATTCTTACCTGGCATTCTCTTATTTAAAAGAAGAAGAAGGTGGAGGAGAAAGAAGAAGAAAGGGAGAGGGAGTAAGGGGAGCGGGAAGGAAAG
>NW_006442484.1:58444047-58457476 GCF_000325575.1 Pteropus alecto
GGGCTCTCTTTGATCAAGTGCGACTAAATTATAGTGTCTTCTAACAAAGCAAGCTAAATACTTATGTGTGTATTTCTTTCTCTTTAATTATCATTTTCAGTGTAAGAACTTGGTGTAAGAGTGATCTCCAATGGGCAGTGAATTACATTTCTCTCACTAAAAGCATTCATAGATTTTTATTTACTTAATATTTTACATTCAATTTTGATCAGTGCTATGCTTAATATATATATTATCATATTGTCCCAAATTTGCTAGGGAAATTTATCCTTCTTTAAATGTTGTAATGCCTGGAAGAATGATAATACCTTTTGTTTGGGCCATGGTAACTTATGCAATGTTAAGAACTTATTTGTGACTATATATCTTTAATGTCTTGGTGATATTTGAAATAACAGGTTCTCATTTTATGTCTTTTAACTTCTGAATGCATTTCCCCACAAGATTTTTTAAAAGGATGCATTTTCTTTGTTACCCTTAAAAATGATGTCCATTCATTATGTTCATAGGCCCATAGCCAGAGGAATGATTAAAATGAACTAATTTTAACGACCCATATCCTGTGTATAAATTACTTTTTTCTTCAAAGATTCCTCCTGCAAGCTTTTTTAAAAAAATTTAATCTTTAAGAATGCTAAGAATGACTCTTAATTTTATGTTCTAAATCAGCATTAATTTTCTATTTTATAACTTCGCACTTAAGTTTCTAAGGTGTGCTTGCTAAATGATTTATTTTTTAAACAGTAATTTATATACATATGAGCTCTTCCAGGAAACACAAAAGCTTTTCCACTGAGGGTTATAAAAGCAGAAAAGATGGCAGCATACAATTTTCACAAATGAACTTTTAATAAGAATACACTGCCAAATCACAACGATTTATATGCAATTGTAAAATATAAATACTTAATGTGGTTTCTAAGGCACAGACTTGTATTGAATCAGTCACCTTCATAAGTCATGGGTGTTGATTTTTTAAAACATTATTGATTTGTTAAAGAAAAAGGTATCTCGGGCCTATAATTTTTTTCATTATGAAACACTAAGTAGCTAGAGGCTTTTCAAATGGTTCAGCTTAAGAGAATCTATTTTTGAAAGATCAACTTTGAACTTTTCTTCTAGTCCATATGTTAACAGTCTCTAGGACCATTTGGACTGTAATTGAAAATATGCTTTTTATTTAGCCAGCTTTTATTAAATTGGTTCTTGTGTGTTTTGATGATGGTTGGCAAAGGTGCATCACTCGGGACATTAAAAATAATGTGGACATATTAATACCACCATAAAACATATTTTTTGTAGCCTCAGGTACAGAGAATTTAGCAAAGCATACTTACCTGTTGATGGTACATTGTCACCATGTTGCAGTGTAGGGCTGTCATTTTAATTTTTTCTCATTCATCATTGATCTCATTTTTTCCTCCACCTCTACCGCTCCATCAACTCCTTTAATATTATTAAAGCATTACAATCACCATAGAGAAAATGTGACAAATTGTAAATAACAGCCCCCAATATAGGAGATCTACATTTATCACTGGTAGTGTGTAATCTGGTCAATGACTGTCTATGTTGTGATCCATCATATTTGAGATTCTGTAACAGACCTTCCACCCCCCAAGAAAAGAAAATTTTATATGTTGAT
Organism: Pteropus alecto; assembly: GCF_000325575.1. Classification (NCBI taxonomy): domain Eukaryota; kingdom Metazoa; phylum Chordata; class Mammalia; order Chiroptera; family Pteropodidae; genus Pteropus; species Pteropus alecto. The sequence continues at coordinate 58,445,693 of NW_006442484.1, forward strand.
TTTTTAATCCACAGTTCCTCGGAATATGAGTTTATTTGGAAATAAGGATGATGTAATTAGTTAAGATGAGGTCATACTTCAGAATGACTTGTGTCATTACAAAGGGGGAAATTTGGCATAGCCACGCATACAAGGCAGATGCTGGTTATCTATAAGCCAGGAAGACCTGGAATGGATCCTTCTCTCACAGCAATCAGAAGAAACCAAACCTGCCAACACCCTGATTCCAGCCTTCTAGACTCCAGAACTCAGTTTTTTAAGCATTGTTTGTTGTACTTTGTTAAAACAGAGCTAGCAAACTAATACACATTATTACTGTATTTTTATAAGGGTAGCTAAAAGATAAGCCAATATGCTATAATGATTTTTAAAGGAGTATGCATGTAAAGAATATGTTATTTTCTATTCAACTTAGTGAAGAATATAATATACTTGTTTACAACATGGGGACTCAAATTTGAATTGACACTTGCCTATATGATTTATCTAATTTTATTTTATTATAGACTATAGCCATAGATGTCTCCACATCATTGAGTGTAATCGTACTTTGAAGTATCTGGAGCTAAATTGGCTGACATTTTCTCAGGCTGAGAAAAAATGTGTGTATTATGTCCAGGAAACTCTCTCTATGGTGTTCAGAAGCATTATCTACAGATAAAAGATAAAACTGCCAACTCGATGGATCATCTCAGCAAGCTTTCTTTTCACTACACCATGGCTTTCCAAGAGCTTGAAAGAAAGTGGATACTTATCTTCTTTTTATGATTGGCCAATGTAATTAAAAGGAAGTAATGACATTTCCATTGTATTAGGTAGAATGTTAAATCAATATTATACTGTCACTTCACTTGATTCTTAAGCTGACAAAACACTCAGTTTTATGAAATCAATTTTGGAGATTTTTCTTTTACTTTAACTCTATAATGCAGATTTTTACCCCAATTACTTAAAGCACTTTATTAATACACTGGCAAAAGATGTTGGAAATATACCAGTGTCACATTTTGGAACAATTTTATAAATAATAACCTACTTTTCAAATTCAAGGCAGTTATGAGTTTTTATATTTCTATCAACAAAAGATATATAAGTTAAAACAGTTATATTTATAAAACTTTAGACTTTAAAATTTAGAGCGATTATTTAAGAACACATAAATTTTATAGGTATTTGCCAACTCTAAATTTGAAATGAAAATTATTTCTAGCCTTCTGTTAATTTTAATCTAGTTTCAAATTATACAATGTGACTTTCAATTATTTACATCCTTTTTCTCTCTGATTTTGTCTCAGAAGGCTGTTCTCAACAACTTCTCAACTAAGCATCAAAATCTCAACCAAGTTCTCCTCTTTTAGCACATAGAAAATATTGGATCCCAAAGAAAATATTTTCCTTGCTTTCTAGTTTAATGATGTATTACCTTTCTACTTTTACTCTCTGAGAAAAAGATGAGACAGATTTCCATTTATTAAATGCTATATAACTCTTCATTAAAATTATAAGCAATTTTTCTATTCACTTTGCTTTCTAACAATGGAATTTTATATTTTCTCTCTCTCATGCCTTCCTTTTCTCAGGATCCTAGGTATTTTTTTAACAGATGAGTGGTAAAATTAAAGCCAAATTCATTAATATCATGTTTCAGTCAGAGTTTGGTCAGGAAAGCAGATATGCTCTAGGTATTTTAACAAAGAGAATTTAGCATAAAGAATTGATGTGGCAGTTATTAGCAAGTTTAGAAAGAAAAAGAAAGGAAAGGAAAACAAAGAAAGGAAAAACTAAGGCAGCACACAGATAGTGAGTGCAAGAAAAAGCTAAACCCCTACGATTAAGGAAACTGTGGCCATTGGGCCAAATCCAGTTGGCCATGTAATTATTACGGCAAACTAAAAGTGATCTTTTACATTTAAAATGTTTATATAGATACCTACATACTATCATCAATTTTACATCTTGGCCTACAGAACTCAAAATATTTACCACCTGAGCCTTTGATAAAAAGTTTATCAAGCCCTCGACTGGGGGAACGAAGGGAAGAGGTCTTGTGATAAGGTTCCAAGGAGCTGGGTCTCTCACAACTCTGCTAAAATATCTGAGAAATTTGCCTTCAGCTGCTTCAGAGAATGCCAAAAGAAGTTGAAGACTAGAAACAGCTGCAGCTGTTTCAGCTGCAGGCTCAAGGGCCATTGCTGGGGGTCACTGAGATGAACAGTATGCAGTCAGGAGCAGTACATTTTTGCTCCCTGCTCTCCTTCAGTAGCCCTCTACTCCTCCCTACCTGTGGTTTGCAGAGCTCTAGCCCCAGCTTTACAATGCTGGGAACTTTGAATAGTTAGAGCTGAATGACTATTGTTATTAACCAAGGTGGTATTCTAGATAGCTCTGAATTGTCTGAGAGGAGATATGATTTTCGTTTAGATGACATCATGTTTAAGTCGGAAAGAGACAATAAAGTATTCCTAAAGAAAATACTCAGAACATCTGAATCTATTAAATATGTTTTACTTGCTCTCTGTTCTAATTCTAGGCCATGTATTTATTGTCATGTACAAATATTAAGAGTTTCTTGAATTCACTGTAGTCTCTTTCTATTATTCAGAATAAAGAGCTGTTGGGCTTCCAAGTGGCTTCTTTGCATAGGTGCACAGTTAGGATGGTAGCAAACTTAAGTCAATGCTAACTGCCCCTGTATTAGGAACAAATCATCCTCATTTCTCTCTCCCCGCAAGTCATTCATGTGAGTCAATCAAAGTAAGCACTGGTCATTACCTTAACCCAGAGTTTTACTTTTAGTGGTGTAGTGCGGAAAGCAGATAATAGAACCAACAACTAATTCTCTCTACCCATTATCCTGAGTCATAAATTAGCATAGGTTCATGGTCTTGTTCTCCATATGTCACTGGATGGATAAGATATATAATGAATATAATCATAATATATTATTGGATTATTATTTGACTACTACATCTATGTTTCCGGGACAAATAAAAAAAGTCAAGTTGAATCTTAGAGCAAAATCCAAATTAGCAGAATACATGAATTATAAAGACAAGACTGTGACCACGACTCTACCACATGACATCCACTTCTAACTCTGGTGTGAAATGGAGACCTGAAAAAATGCAAGATTTTTTTAGATAATATCCAAATGTAAAATACTGTGGAGCTAAAAGAGATGGTTTAATACTGTGGAGCTAAAAGAGATGTCTTGGAAAAAAATCCCTTTAAAACAACTCCAAGCCAGTTCTCTTTATTGTTCGTTTTTAAACGGAATATACTCTGACATCTTTTGTCTTGAGCTCCTATAGTCTGATAAGCCTCCATTTTCACCATATATTTAGGTATTTTATTTATTTTGTCATGTTTAGTGTAAAAATGATTTAAAATGTAAATGCAGTTGTTTATGAGTAAGAGAGAAAAAAACACTGACATAGAGTTTCAAATAATTCCCAACTTCGGCCTTATTTTGAACATGTAGAATTCATAAGAATGCAATAAAAATGTATATTTTTTCTTTCACGTTGTTCATATAAACCCATTCTGTGTATCTAATTTTTCTCTGCACTTCTGAATAAAGTCTAAGCTATTTCCCACAACTTTTATTGATATTTAGATTCAAATTTTCAGATCACATCAATCGCCAAAAACCCATAACTCAAAAAATAAATGTGATTTTAGTGTATAGCCACTTCTTCAAAATTCATTAAAATTAAAGCATCTCTTATTTCCTAACTTGGGCTGCTTCTTATACAGAAGCCTGCAATAGAAAGACAAAGTGTGATCATTTTTCTTCTGTTCATAAGTGTTGCTTTTCTTCTAGTCCAAGCTTACTCCTAGCACTTCAGCCTCATTTTCTGATTTCTCCAGGGTTGCAGTGAGGAGAGACTAGGAGGATTGAATTTGTGGGCTTTTCTCCATCACAATAGATCATTCCTCTTTAGATACCTTAACCTTTCTCTCCTCCATCTGTCTGCTTAGCACTCTATTCTCAACTTCTGGTTTATGATAGTAAACTCCATAACTGTCTTGGAAAAAAATCCCTTTAAAACAGCTCCAAGCCAGTTCTCTTTATTGTTCGTTTTTAAACAGAATATACTCTGACATCTTTTGTCCAAATAAATTCTGAAAATGAAAACTGTCTCCTATACAGCCATCTCATCTCAGTTAATTAGATGGTCAGCCAGTATCCTCTCAGATTTTCAGGCTTTTCTAGGCATGAGTATAGAACAAGCCATTGTACATCTTTTCTCCCAAGATGTCAAAGGAAACAGGCCCAACTCTCTTGGATGGTTCCCTGGAATTCCTCTTATTGGGCTGAAAAAGAGGTGGAAGCATCATTCTTAATTACAGCTGCTGTAGAAAGAATCATACACACACCCTAAAACAAGTTCTCCGAAGCTCAACACCTATTTGCACCTTCAAATTCCTCACTTTTATACAGTCAAAGGATAAGAGCCTCAAGGTTGCAAAACTAATTTTTGAGCACCTCTTCTGTTCATCCTTTCCCTAGAAACCTCAAAGTCCTATTGTCTTGGGACATCTAGAATTTAGTCAGTAATAATCCTATTTGGTATCCAAATACAATGTGTAAAGGATAATAAGCAAAGTGGCAGAGTATCATAGATAATGCAAATACAATTTTTTAAATCATTTATACAATTTTCTTAAATTAGCTCATTATTAATTTCCTGCCAGGAAACCATTGCCCTAAGCAATGTATATAATTTTGATATGTCATTAACTCTTTTATACTGATACCTGAATGAATGGAAGATTTTTTTTCCTCATTTCAGAACATAGAGAACTGCGTTAAGTATTTATTTTGAAATAAAATTTACTGTATAATTAATTGCGTATGAAATACATCATTTATTGCAGAATTAGTTTATCTCTTCAAGAGTTTTCCTGGGCTGCAATTGATCATACATATTTCATACTATTTTAAATTTGTACATTTTATATTTGGTATAATTTAGTTCTGTGTTAGAAAATGAATACCAAATATTATCTGAAGGTAAACTGTAGGGGAAGGTGCTTTATCTGGTAAACTAAAATGTTAGGTCATTAATCATATTCTCCATTACGTCTTTTTTTTTTACCTCAAGGATGTTACTTGCATTCAAGTCATACAAGAAGGCTTGTAAGTCACTGCTATATTTAAAGTGAGAAAGATGGACATATTTAATATTTGTTTAAATTCTCTTGGTCTTCATTCTGTCCTCTTTCTAGCTTGATTTCATGTACTCTAGAGGCTAGAAAGTTATAAAAAGCCAACAATCAAAATAACATACCCCAAATTACATTGAACTAAGATTCTTCATGTAGATGCACTCACATGAGACTTGCAGGAAGAAGAGAGAAAGGTGATCAAGTCAACCAGCATGAGAAGTTTGTGTCTTTTCGTTCTTTCTCTTCTAAAATAACTATGGTGGCTAATGTAAATTTTGAGTCTTTATTTCATAGACAACCACTGTCAGGTGGCTGCAGCATAGGTATTATAATAATGCCACTGTTGTTTCTTCTGGCTGTCTTGCTGTGTATAATCCAAGTCTTGTTCTCTGGTCTATGTTTTTTAATAAATTCTTGTCTTATTAAACTAGCAAGAAGAAATTCTGTTTTTTGCAGCTAAGAACTCAGGCAGAAATTAAGACATTAGAATCCAAGGGCGATGTGAATGAGGAATTGGTGATTTTTCCAACCTTAATGGGTTTAAAAGCAGTGACATTCTGCTTAGAAGAGGGAATGCAATGTCAAAATACTTACTTAAAATTGTTTTTGATGTCACCTGGAAAGAAGGATGGAGAAAAGGCGAATATTTTGTAGATAGAGTTGATGCTGTTATAGGGCAGTTTATGGTTATAAGAAATTCAAAACTGTGGAGTAGGCTGTTTCTTTCTAAGAAATATAATGAATAGAAAATCTGAAGTTTTTAAATCATCAGTTCAAGTCATCGTCAGAGAATCAAAAAGCTTCAATGGCTGCTTTAAGTGTACCTTATATCTTGTATCTGCAGATCTCATTTACATTAAAAATCCACATCCCTTACCAAGCCAAACATAAAATTTTGGTTACAAGTGTGTGGGAAACTTGGGAGAGTACAGATAACTCCAAGTAATGAAAACTCAAATCCCACTGAAACTTTCTTGCCAGTAGAAGCAGTAAATTTCCCCATCTCCTGAAATATTGAGGCTGTTTTTACATTTTTATTAAACTATGCCTGAAGTGTTACCATGCAATTTAATGTCATTTCTCTTGATGACTCTTCCCTTTCACACTCCATAGCCTCTAGATCAATACTAGAATTCAAATCAATAGCTAGAATTCAAACATTCTGTTAATTTATGACAATAAGAATCTGAGAGAGGCATATGAGAATATAAACTTGTGTTAGATACGTAAAGGGACATGATTTTATATTGGCTAACTATATTGATATGAACCGAACAGAGATTTTTTAAAAAATCAAAATACAAGCTCAAGTAGCTATAAATAGCTATAACTGTTGGCAAACAAATTTTTGATTAGTGGCTTATAACCTGGATTCAATGTAAATGAAGTTGAGATGCTAGAAATTCCTGTTTGATATAGAGGAATTAATCAAAATATCTATGGAAATGTATAAATAATTTAAAGCAGATTATTCACTACCTGCTCAGCTACCATTTAAATGCGTACCAGAAGAAGATATAAAATATAGTTTCTTTATACAAGGCATTTTGAAGACATTTAGAAAAGTGCGTAGCAGTTTTTTTTTTCTCCATAGTTTGCAAATGAAGGTAGATGCTGCCTTTGAGATGATATTATTGGTTTCTTTGATGTTGTTGGCATCCTGGAATGACAAAAGCCAGGTTAACATGTCAATCACAAATAATAGTTGTCATTAAAGACAAGATAGTTATAAGACTGGTGTGAGGAGCAGGGACATTTTTGCAGTGACTAATTGAAATTGTGGATTTTAAAAACCCAAAATGTTTGGGAGAAGATATTTGCAAACAATGCCTCCGATAAGGGCCTAATATCCAAAATATACAAAGAACTCATATAACTCAACAACAAAAAATGCAAACGATCCAATTAAAAAATGAGCAGAGGTCCTGAACAGACATTTCTCCTAAGAAGACATACAAATGGCCAACAAACATTTGAGAAGATGCTCAACTTCACTAGCTATTGGGAAAATGCAAACCAAAACCACAATGAGATACCACCTTGCACCTGTTAGAATGGCTGTCATCAACAGGACAAGTAATAACAAGTGTTAGAGAGGTTGTGGGGAAAAAAAGAAATCTCATATATTGCTGGTGAGAATGCAAATTGGTATAATCACTATGGAAAACATTATAGAGGTTCCTCAAAATATTAAGAATATAATTAGCATATGAACCAGCAATCCCTCTTCTGAGTATTTAAAATTGAAAACACTTATTTGTAAAGATATGTGTGCCCCAATGTTCATTGCAGCATTATTCACATTGGCCAAGACATGGTAACAACAAAAGTGTCCTTCAATAGATGATTAGATAAAGAAAATGTGGTACACATATACAATGGAATATTACTCAGCCATAAGAAAAGATGAAATATTGCTATTTACGACAACATGGATGGATCTTGAGATAATCATGCTAAGGGAAATAAGTCAGACAGAAAAAATGAGAATCATATGATTTCACTTATATGTGAGATATAAAACTGAAAACAATGAACGAACCAAGACAAACATTCACTGTTACATTGTATAAGAAGTCTCTGTGATAAAGTGAAACCCATGAAGACAGTTTTTAGAACAAGGCATCCAAATTTCATCAGAAGCATATTCCCTTTCACTGTTGTGGGGCCTGGGCACTGGTAAGGAGATGGAAGTGTAGAAGAAAATTAGTTGGGGCTGAGTGCTACATTTGTCCAGTGTTTAAAAATCATTGCCTTTTTCCTCTCTAATTTTCTATTTGTTCTGTCAGGGTGTTTAAGAATGGTCCCAATTATTCCATCATGGTTGGAAATGTAAGTCACCATCAGTTTTTAATCAGTTTGCTGTCTGTTAGGATGAGTTATCTTGTTTTTCTTCAAAAATATTTGACTTTGGGTGGTGAACACACAATGTATTATACATATGACATATTATTGAATTGTACACTTGAAACTTATATAATTTTATTAACCAATGTCATTCCAATATGTTTGATTTAAAAAAAATTATTAGTATTCTTGCCCTTTGCTTTTTTTTTAAATGCTAGAATCAACTTGTCAATGTCTGTAACCCCCCCTTGATATTTTCATCATATTCAAATATTAATATGAGAGAGAACTGAGATTTTTACCATACTGAATCTTTTGTTTGGAAAATAAAACAAACATTTCATTTCTGCTCTCATTTTAGTTTTCCTCAGCTTCTTACATTTTAGCTTTCTAACTTTATCCATAAAGATTTTATCATATTCTGTTAGAATTATTAGTTTATTTATATTTCTATTGTTATTATGAATAATATTTACTTCTTTACAATGTTTTCTCTAAATCTGCTTCTGGGGTATAAGAAAATATTTTATTTTTGCATGGTGATTTTATTTCCATGAATACATTACATTTTCTTATTTATTTAAATGTATCTTATTGAGTACACATGATAATGTCTTCGTTTCTTTCATTCTAACCCTCTTGTCGTGTGTGTGTGTGTGTGTGTGTGTGTGTGAGAGAGAGAGAGAGAGAGAAGAGATGATACCAGGCAACATCCATTTATCTTATTATATTAGAAAAATCCTTTTTTTTTTTTTACCATTAAATATTATGTTCCTTGAGTTTCTGGTAGACAGCATTTATGATACAAAATTATTTACTTTATTTTTTTTCCTCTGGTGGTTATAAAATGTTTCAAATTAATTGTTGTATGCATTGAATGGTCATATGGTTCCATCATTTAATCTACTAATTTAATTATCTTTCTTATTTTCTAATGTTAATCCTTCCATTAATAACCTGTACCTAAGTTAATCATAATGCACTTTAAAGATGCTGGAAGATTTTTAATTTTATGATTGCATTATATTCATTAAGATTAGCCTGTAATTACATCAACTGTCTTGGCTAGGTTTGTTTTCAAGATAATACCAGCATTTTAAATGGGTTGGGAGAATTTTTAAATATTTTTCTTAAAGGTAATTTATATAAGGTATATATAAATATACAAACTGTTCTGGACAGTAGAGAAGAACTAACAGCTAAAACTAAAAGGCTTTGCATGTGTGCATTATTTTCTGCTATTGAAAATGTTTACAAGTTATTTTATTTCTAATTATGTATTCTACTTCTTTTCAGATTATTTTTGTAAACTGTATATTTTTAGAAAATTATTTAAATTTTCAATTTTATTGGCATAAATTTTTAAGTTTTAAATGTTTATTCTTTAGTCATTCCTGATCTTTGTATTTTGCATTCCCATAATTTTTTATTTATATTTTTATTTATGAATTTTGACAGAGAATTATTATTGTTGATTCTACAATAATATTGTCTACAATACCTTTAAATGTTTTTAAGATATTTTGTCCTTAGCTTTAATATTACTTTCCTTTCTTTTAACTTGATCTGTAATTTTTTTTCTAATTTGTTTAAGTTGGATTCTCAAGACCATCACTCTCGTTCTTTCAACAGATAAAATGTAACTCAAGAATTAGTGATGTTTACCAATCATAATTTCAATTTCCTTTTAATCTCTGTTCTCATAAGATTTTTCCCTTATATTCTTAAAAATTTAGTATTGGATTTCAGTTGATGTTTGATTAATTTTATATAGAATTTTTAGGTGATTAATAGTAAATGCAAATTGATTTTTTAGCCCATTTGGCTCACATATTACCAGAGGTATATGTCTCAATTTACAATTCAATCCTCTCTAATTATGCTTCTACCATTACAACTCAACCAACATGGTCACGTCTAATAGACGTTCTTTCCTCAACATAAACTTGAAACACTAGTTTCATTTCTCAGAAGACATACTCTTTTTGTTACAATCACATCACAATCTCAGTTTTTGTTGTACCTATCTGTCCTCTCCTCTTTCAGCCCCTCTGCTGAAAGTAATTGGTCCTGGGGCCTTTTCCCATCTCTTGCTGTACTTATTTTCAATTGAGTTTACCTAGTCAAAATATCTCTGTTAATGATTCCTAAATTTGTATTTCAAATAAGTGTTATCTTCTGAGTTGCAGACTCATCAAGCTAATATATCCCTTGACATTGTCATTTGGATGCCTACTATAATATTGTCTCTGCCAGATGACTTACTATTTTTCTTGATTTTCCTAAATGACCCTCGTATCCATTCTTTATTATTGAAGTTCAGTGAATTTGCCAAAGTGTACCCAGATTCTGTTATTATGTTTCTTTTTGTCTCAAAATCTTTGTTTTTGGTCCACATGTTCTTATACTTAGTCAATCATTTCAGAAAAAAATTTTCTTTAATTATTAAGTAATTGGCTTTAAATCTACAGATAAAATCCTGCCACTTTACTCAATGGTGCTTCAGTAACACATGTGTAGTTAATTGCTTGGCTGAAAAAAAATCCCAAATTATTTGCTCTGATAGTTTCAGGGTAGGGATTTATGCCCATTTTCAAAGAGTGCCTGGACTATTATAAGAGAACTATTGGAACATTCTAAACCATGGTTTTGTGTTGGTGAAGAATAGCATACCATTAGAATTATTATCTCCATTCAAAAGTATAATGTTCTATGTGGAGGGAATAACAACAGAATTCAGTGCTGGAATGTTAAAAATAGTATTCTACTCATTTTAAAGTCGAACACGTTACTAAGCTTAGAATTTCAGTCAAATGTGCACAACATAATCACAGACCTTTTCCAAGAGTGTCAGTTAAACTAATCCATTAGCCTTGTCCAAATTAGCCCAATTGTTTATAAGGTATTAAATGCACTACAAAGCCTAACATGTTTGTTATGCTCCATAATCATAGCACCTGTTAAACAGCCCACTGCAGCTGTACTTTTAGCAGATTACAGGCCATTAGGCAAGTTATACCAGTACCTTCCTTTTATAACCTAATTTCCTTTCTTTTGCATGAGACTTCCTGGATCATAAAATGAGAACATTTTCATAGCCCTTCACTGATTGAGATGAGGAGAGTGATTTTAAAATTATTAGGATGCTCAAGTACAAATTGCAAATGTTATATTAAAATGCCGTAGCAAAATATTTCATTAACTTTTAATCTGGTTTAAGATTTTTTTCTTCCCCTTGGGACCTGATGTTTTCAGGTTCATCATGTTCTTTTTGAAACAATTGTTTAAGAAGCATTAAAAGTAAAACTATGGAGTAAGGAAATACAAAGACTTATATTAAAAGATTTTTTTTCAGATAGTTGCCAAATGGAAGAAACATCTGGCATCTATTTTATTCCCTCATTAATTTTTTAAGCATTTGCAGGTTGTCTAAATCATCAAAACCCTCCTGTGTATGCAGGCACATACACACAAAATTACCTTTAGAGTAATAAAGAATATAAAATAGATGAGGCAATTTATGCACTTATTCAAGATTCAATAGGACTCCAGAAACTTTAGGTGTTCTGTTAGGTACCAGCAATAAAACAGTGAGGAAATATAGCTTACCTAACATAGTCTCTGCTCTCATGGAGCTTACAGTTGCCTGGGGAAGGCAGACTTTAATCAAATGTACCAGAAAAACAAATAGCAGTTGCAATACTATATATACATACACATACATACTCACACACACACACATATGTGTGTGCGTCTCATATATAT
>NW_006442484.1:58457498-58474091 GCF_000325575.1 Pteropus alecto
GTGTCATATATATATATATAGAAACAAGAGGAAAGATTGTAATAGATGAGAGTGCAGAGTTTCTCAGTAATCAGTTCATCTAGTTAGTGCTCTGCAATCATTGTTATATGGTTTCCGTGATGGAGCCATACTGGCCATCTTTTGATTTTCCAAGTGCCTCCTATGCAATCCTTGCCACAAAATTTCTGCACCTGTGGTTCTTTTCCTCCAAATAATCCTATATTTCCTCTATATTCCACATACCTTACTCCAGTGTCACCTAATATTTTATTTTTTTCATGACCCATTGCTCTTAATTATTAACCATGGTTTGGCTCTTTCTCTCTGTGAAAGAAATCAGCAGTTTCTTGGGAAGTCCATGCTCACTTTCCCAAGGCCAGCCTCTAATAACGATGAGTTCTCCGGGTATGGTAGTATGCATGAGTAACATACGTTTTGTATTCAGAGGCTAAGAAGTAGTTCTAAAGAGTAATTAAGTGGACTTCAAAGACAGGGATCCCCAACCTCCGGGCCGTGGACCGGTACTGGGCCGTGGACTGTTAGGAACCCGGTCACACAACAGGAAGTGAGTAGCTGGCGAGCCAGTGAAGCTTCATCTGTATTTGCAGCCGTTCCCCAGAACTAGCATCACCACCTCGGATCATCAGGCTTTAGATTCTCATAGGAGCACCAGTCCCTGGTGCCAAAAAGTTTGGGGACCACTGCTCTAAGAGCCTATCGAAGACCAATATTTTTGCCATCTTCTCTCTAAGATATTGATTTTTAAAGCATTCTCCTTTTATTTTTTACTTTTTCTTCCTCTTGGAGCCTACTTCTTAAATTAAGCCGCCCCTGTTTTTGTTTGTTTGTTTGTTTGTTTGTTTATGTAGGCTTTTCCTTGCCTTGATTTTTGGCTGAGGAATTTTGGGGGTTTTGTTTTTGTTTTCCTTGTATATACCTCTAGATTCAGTTGGTTGGTTTACAGTTATGAGGTGTGAAATCCTGTAATCTTGTTCATGTTCAATTATTTGAAATTTATAATTCTTTGAAATGTATAATTCTTTGAAAGTTATCTAATGGCTAATGAAGTATCCTGCCATTAGAATAATACTCAATCTATGTCTAAAATTAATTTATTATTGTTCTGCCCAACTCTCTTTTAACATATCTTTACTGTTCTTTATTTCTAAGGTATCCCTCAGATCATATCTAGTATTTGCTCACCTACTCAAATAAATGTGACTTCTGAAAACTCCACCAAGCACTTTATCAAATTTTTATGCTGATCATATTGATTTTTCTCTTTAATTTTTTCCAGAGTTTCTGCTATTACTTTATATAACTGTGTTGATCGTCAAGGAGTGGTTTGCTAATTGTTTTTAGCATGGATTTTCTTTCTGCAACTTCACTGCACTTTAAAAAAATAATTTAATTGTTATAAATTACCTAAAAGATATTTATAAAATATCTTTAGTAAAATGCACAAACTTTAAGTATTCAGATAAATGTGTTTTATGAAATATATATTTTTGTATATCATGTAACCACCAAGTCAATCGATATATAGAATATATCAATTACCTTATAAAGTTCCCTCAAGGTTCTTAGCACAGGCAATCACTAATCTGATGTTTATTACTATAAATTAATTTGCCAGTTCTGAAACTTTCTTTAAATAAAATAATTCAGTGGGTACGCTTTTGTGTCTGGCTTCATTCACCAAACACAATATCTGGAGATTCTTCTATGTTATTGAGCGTATCAGTAATTTGTTTATTTTTGTTATTAATTAGCATAGTATTTTATTAAATATAGTGTAATTGTTAAACATTTGACCTGCTGGAACATTTGAACTGTTTCCATTGTTTTGCTACTATAAAATAAACCTTCTGTAAACATTTTTGTTTATGTATTTTTGTGCATATATATTTTTATTAATCTTTAGTAAATATCCAGGAGTAGAATTGCTAGATACTTAGTTGGATGTCTATTTAACTGCGTAAGAAACTGTTTATATAAAGCTTTTTAATTTCCAAAGCAGTCACATCATATTATACTCTAATAAAAAATTGATAAATTTTCTGGTTGTTCTACATCTTACCAACATTTATTGTTCTTAATCTTTTAAATTTTAGTTCTTGTAAGCATGCAATGGTATTAATCTGCATTTCCCTAATGACTACTCATATGCTTATTGATCTACATCTTATTGATCATTCATATACTTTACCCCTTTGTGACTGTGTCTACTTAAGCCTTTTCCTCATTTAGTGTGTTTTTGTTTACTACTGAGCTCTTTATTCTGGATTGAATCTTCTGTCAGATATATGTATTGCAAATATTTTCTCCCAGTTTGTGTCTTATTAATGGTGTTTATCCAGAGCAGACATTTGTAACTTGATGAAGACTAATTTATCATTTTTATTTTAGTTAGTGCTTTTCGTGCTTTTCTAATAAATAATACTCTACCCCATGATTGTGAAGATATTCTTCTGCATTTTTTGTAAAAGTTTTCATATATATATGTATGAAATATATATATGAAAATTTCCAGAAGAAAATTAGAAGAAATATTATATATATATATACACTTTATATATATCTTAGATCAAATTTCTTGAGAAAAATTTCTGAAATAGATATTTGTACACAGAAAGTTTTTATTGAGGAGTCCCCTTAAACACAATACTTGCAAGGGATTACAGGATCTCTAGAGCCTTTCAGAATAATCTCAAGGTCCCAAAGGTTACCTGGCTTTTGAACACCAGGACTGATCAGTAATTAGATGAAAGTTGCCCCCATGGAAATGATGCAGCATTGGCAGAGCTGACTCTTTTTGGCTAAGAGCAATTTCCAGAGAGGAATTCAACTTTGAGCCTGAGCATGCAGGGTTTGATCCATAGGCCATAGTTTGTTGACCCCTGATCAAGAGTATTCCAGATAGAGTATTATATCATTTGTGAATAGACAAGATTTTACTCTTTCTTTACCAATTCTGAAAACTCTCTTTAATTTATCCTGTCTAATTGCATTGGTGACATATATAATCATATCTTTCAATTTTCTTGTTTTGTTTTTTTTTTGTCAGAAATTGCTATTGGCTTTTTGTCAGAAATTTTTTTCTCTTGCATCATGGAGATAATAAAAGTATTAGATCTATTAATATGGTGCATAAATATTAGTGAACTCCCTAAAACTGAACCAATCTTGTATTTCTGGAATAAATTCCACTTGGTCATAATGTTTTTTTTTAGTAAATTAATTTGTAATAGATCGACATGGAGAAAAATATTTTTAGAGATTTTCTACAGAAAAAAACAAAATAAAAACAAAACAAAAAATGAAACAATAACAGTAAAAATAAGAAGTTGTTTAATACTTGCTAAAGAATTATTTATAGTTTTAAACTAATTCATATTATAGAGTTAAATCAAGTCATTTTATGAAAATTTTCAAAATAAAGCTGTATTACTTGTCTTGGAAAATTCTCACCCTGCTTCAACCTACTGTCAACAGAGAGTGACTAGATATTATATGCAAAAAAAACCAAGAGTTAACTGATTTGGAAGTGGATGAAATTTAATAAAAAACATTTTTATTTTTCTATGTGTTGACATTATGTAACCGCCATATGATGTGGTAAGAATGTCATTTTTATCTCTTTGGTCTTCCTCTCAAAACCCATAACCATTATCTAATCATGAGAACAAATTCAAACATCCTAATATTGAGAGACTTTCTACAGCGTACCCAACCTGGAGTCCTCAAACTTTCAAGGTCATCAAAAATAAGAAATGTATGAGAACTGCTACAATTTAGAGAATCCTAAGGGGATATTATGACTAAATATAATGTGAAATAATAGATGAGATCCTGTGACAGAAAAAGTACTTTAGGTAAAAACAAACAAATCTAAATACAGTATATACTTTGATTAATAATAATTTGTCAGTATTGATTCATTAGTTGGTACAAATGGATCAAACAAATGTTAGATTAATACTAGGGAAACCTGGAGATATATTTTCTATTCTAAGTATATACTTAAAAGAATCTAGATACAATTCACCAAAGGGGTTCTTTCGTTAAGTGTAATCCTAAAAATAGCATAGTAAGGTTATGCTTATAATAGCCATTTTGTTGTTATATTTACCACTTTTAAGCAGTTCATATGGTTCTTTGAGTTATAATTAGATCTATTAGTCATTTTTGGATCTTTCAGTGTTTTTTTAATAGCCGTTTTTCACATACATGCTGGTAAAGACAATGTAAAATTAGCCTATTAAAATATTAAAGCAAGTTATCCTTTGTTTATTATTGCAATATTTAGATTGCTTTGGGGTATCTTGTCCTCTTTGGCAGTCATTCCAATATTCAATACATAGAACCCTACTAACTTCAGAAATATCAAAACCTAATTAAGAAAAAAGCAAGATAATGAGCCTGATTTTTCTTCATGTGATAGAAAAAAATACTAACAAACAAATCACTTTTAAAGGTTTGGAGCAAATGTCTCCTCCAACATTCCATATGCACATAAAAATATATCTCTCATGTTTACATCTGTTCACTGTTCTCTAAATAAACTTTATCCATTATTTTGTGGGTAATACTTCAACAGCTTTATTGAGGTATAATTGAAATACAGTAAATTGTATATATTTAAAGTGCACAATTGAAAATTTTTCATGTGTGTGTGTGTGTGAGTGTGTGTGAGAGAGAGAGAAACCAATCTATCACCACAATCATAACAGCGAACATTTCCATCATACAAGAAATATCCTGGTGCCATTTTGTAATCCCTCCTGCCCTTCATGCACATTCTTCATCCCTAAGCAAACATGCACTAATATTTCTGTTACTATAGATTACATTACATTACTACAATTTAACAGATATGGAATAATATAGTGTATTGTCTTTTGGGTTTAGATTTTTCATGCAGCATAATTATTTTGAGATTCACTCATTTTGGTGCAAGTAACAATACCTTTTTTTTTATTGCTAGGTAGTATTCTATATATGGATATGCCAACTTTGTTTTTCCGTCCATCTGTTGATTGATATTAATAATGTTTCCAATTTTTTGGCTATTAAGTTGGAATGAACATTTACATTTTTGTATGGCCATATATTCTTTTTTTCTAGGAAAGAAATGGCTGGATTTTAGAATAGCATATGTTTAACTTTTAAGAAACTACCAAATGTTTTGCAAAGTGATTGTAGCTTTTTCATTCTTTAGTAAAGATTTATTTTTAGAAATAGATCATATAAACCCATAAGTAATAAAAACATAGAGTAATAATAAAAAGCAGGTGGTAATGTTTGTACTTCCTTAGTATACTCCTAAAATTGACAATTGTCAAGGAACTTTTTCTTAACTACAGAGATTTCTAAGAATTGTCAAATAGCTTCAAGTAGTCAAATTAGCTTCTCAAAACTCAGAGTGTTATTAAATTGGTGGAAAATCTAAGACATGGGTGGTTAGAGTTCATTGTATTATATATTAAGCCATATAGTTAATTATACCAAGAGCAGGACAAACTGGACTTCTGAGATCCATAAAAGTACTTCTGGGCTTGAAATTCACTTGTATATCAAATATTTATATCCAGTACTCTCATGTGACCACATTATCACTCAATTATTCTATTTCAATCAGAGTATCCAATATAATAATTATGAAATATTACCAGTAGAAAAGTGTATATATGCAGGATTGTTTTTTAATATATTAGATTCCCTTAAGGTAAATGTGGTAGAGAAAAAAATCATTATAAACAGTTTCTAAAAAGTTTATCTTAATTTCTTCATTTCTGAACTTATAAAGACTCAGATATTTTCATATTGTACCATTTGTATCAATGTATTCATTGTAAGAAAAGCTCCAGTTTTGATCCTGACAATTATATTATTACAGTTTTGAAATTTTGACCTATATATTTATGTTTTCTATAATTTAAGCAGTGATTTTTTTTCAGAATGTGGTTAGCGGGTAGGAGTAGGCTATGCATCCTCACTTAACATTGGGATAGTAAAACTGCACTGGCACATAGCTATAGAAGTGCCTGGAATATTATCTTAATGGATAGCACCATGAACACAGCTTAGACTATTTACAAGATAAGTTTTTTTTAAGTCTTGCAAATGATTTAAATTTAAACTTCCCATCGCTTAATTGAAATTATATTTTTTCCATGCTTGACATAAATCTTTGGAACATGTGGGTTTTTTTATCTTTTATTTTTTGCTTTTATTTCTTCTTTGTCCTATTGTGTTTGCTTTTGGTTTTTTGGTGTAGAGTACTTTAAGAAGCTTGAAATAGAGAGTATTTTGAGCAAATTTCTACTAATATTTTCCTGAATCAAAGGTGTCTATTTTTGTTTTTGGGTGAACATTTTATAAGCAATTAAGGTAAAATAAAAACAAATACATAAAAATAAATGACAAAATGTCTATTTCAAATTATTTAAACTCCAAATTATCCATGAAACCATAGTAAAATAGGTGTTGACATATAAGGGAGCAAGTATAGTTTACGTTTAAACACGCTCTCCTTCAAATCATCTAGGCCAACACAGGACTTCATTGAAGTTTAATGGACTCAAATTTTTTGATAAGTATATAAAAATGCTTTAATGATTTTGGAGATAATTACACATTAATGTCAAGCAGGTTATTTCCATTTTCCTCTCTATGAATTCTTAAAATTAAAGAGGTAACTCAAGACAACATGCAAATACTTCTGCCATCTATTCTTAAACTTGCTCAATATTATTTTTACAGTCAGACATATCATTCTGAAGAACAAGAAACATTTTATCAGTTACCATTATATCTTTGAAGACTTCCAAATTTAATGAACTATAATAATAATAAAAAAAGAGAGATGTATTCTGCCCTAGCCATTCAATTTTAATCATCCTTCCTTTAGTCTCTTTCTTTTCCTCAGGATAATATCATTAGCTCTCTTGGATGATAACTCCAATAAATGTTATACAAAAAACAACCTTCTACTGAAGATTTTATTTTCGAAGAAGCTGTATTGTTATTTTGACCTATTTTATTTTGTGATAGTTTTTAGTTTCAGTTATCTTATTGGCAGTTATAGTGTCCATCACCAAGCAAGAATTAATGCTATCCACTCCTGTTAAGACAACCAAAAATGTGACCTTCGATCAACATTTATTTCAGCTTCTCTGGACCATACTCGAAATAAATATTTTTTATAGATATTGGACAATAGCTAAAGATTATATTTGAGATAATGTAAGCAAGTGAAGTGAGTCTTCTGATAATCATGGCTTATCTCTGGGAGTCACTTTCTAGCCATGGTATATGTTAAGTCAGAAACTATAAAGTGTCTGAGAAGTGTCACTGAGATTTTAACCCTAGTTTCAAGTTAGCTAATGAGTTAGTTTGAAACAGATACACATACATGCATATAAACACTTACAACCTCTAGATGAGAGAACAGACATTTTATTTATGCACAGAGCATCTTGTTTCTGTTTCTCATATTCCAATTCTTTATGAGATGGCATTTGAGAGCTAGTTATTACCTGTATGTATTGCACCTCAGGAAAGAAACTCTGAAATTATGAAACTTTGATCTTATATAGCAGCTGTTGGCACATCTGCCTTCCTACTTTTCAGAGATAGCAAGAAAAACCTTTACTCTAAATGTAAACAGTTCTTTTCTGAGGAAGGAAGGAAAAGTCTGCAGCTTTCCTTCATCACCATGGAATATAAACAGATGTCACTGAGTTTTATTACTCTTAGAATGTAAGCGAATGGCTTCAATGGAGAGAAGAGTTTAGTCAAATCTTGAGTTCAATACATGATTTCTAACTTCCACAGCATGTATATCATTTGATCCTCCTATAATTCAGAGTGTTGTTTCTGGAACTGTAGATAGGGGACATCCAAGAAGAATATAACAGTCTCACCGAACTGAAAAGAAAAATATTGAAATTCAGGGAAGACGATACACCTTAAATGTGCAGAATCTATATCTAGAGAAGTGAGAGCTACATAGAGAAAGAACTCAAACGATCTTTACCAGGGTACTCTTAAGCCAGCTGATGGATAATTAAGCAATACATGTACAGAGTGACCTCCCGTAAAGTCAAGCAAGGAACAACCAAGAATTTGTATACTGAAGCTCACAATGGGCTAGGATACATTTGAGGTATGACCAGCCAGTGTGAAGATACCTTGTTGAACATCTGAGGTATTTAGTAGAGACTCTAAAAGGGTAAACCATAGTAGTAAATCTAAAATAGCCAGTATAAAAGTTACTCCAAACTTATTCTAAGAAATCTAAAAACAAGGTTCAGAAAAACGACAGGAACTTAATGCCTTCTAGAATGAAAAGTAACACGCTTTGAAGAAAGACAAGAAAAATAACCAAACAACAACATAAAACACAATATCCAGTAAATATTAAAAATTGCTAGACGTAGGAAAAGGCAGGAACATGAGACTCATAACCAGGATAAAATTTTCAGTAGCAATAGACACAGAATTGACACACATGACTCAATTATTAGTCAAGGACCTTAAAGTAACAATTATAGTTATGTTCAGATTTAAAGGAAAATAGAGTAAACATAACAACAAGAGGAATGGAAAATATAAAAGAGATTTCCATTTAACATCTAGAATTAAAAAAAAAAAAAACAAGTATCAGAGAAAAGTGTTCATTGAATGCTATATAAGAATAGAAGAAAAGTCAGTAAACTTGAAGACCAGATAATATATAGCAGCAGATCAGTAAAGTGAAAGACATAGCAGTAGAAACTATTCAAATTGAAAAAATAAACAAAAATTGCTAAGAAAGAAAATGGACTATTAATGCTCTTTAAGATAGTATTATTATATGTCTATTTGTCATTTCAGAAAAGAGGTGACATTTGGAAAAGATCTGAAAAATAATGACAAAAACTTTCCATATTGAATGGAAATGATAAATCCACAGATCTAAAATTCTCAGTGGCATTCAATAAAAATAAGAATAAAGAAAAACATAACATAGGATATTATAATCAAATTATTATAAATCACAGAAAACAAAAGTCTAAAATTAGCCAGCGGGTAAAATATATTCATAATAACAAATTATACAAAAATGGCATGTTTTTTTTTTTTTTCCACCAGTCCAGGAGCCATGACATTTTTAAATTAGGTGAAGAAAGAACTCTCAATAAAGAATTCTTTATCTAATGAAAATATCCTTTAAAATGAAAGTGAAATGAACACTTTTTCAGGTAAAGAAAATAGTGAGAAAATTTTTTACCAGTGGTTCTAAACTATAAAAAAATATTGATAAATTTACATGGATTGAAAGAAAAGGATAGCAGTTGCAAACTTGAATTAACACAAAAAATGAAGAATACTAGAAATGAAAAATATACATATAAGAGTATTTTCACTTGGCATATAATTCTAGGTTGAGAGGATTTTTTAAATTTAAAAATGTCTTTTTATTAGCTTCTTCTTGATAAGACAAAACATGTGCTATTGAGTTTAAGAAGGTTTTATCTTGGGAATCAAAAATTGGCTCAACACTAGAAAATCAATGTAATTAACCACTTTAACAAAAAAAGTTATGAAAGAAATCATGTAATTATCTCTTTAAATGCAGAAAAATATTTGGCCAAAATTAAAACTTCAAGATAAAGAATTTCAGCAAACTATTGATAAAAGGTGACCTCCTCAGTCTGATCAGTGGCATCTACAAACAAAACCCCACATGGTTAATACCATGCTTAAAAGAGCAGGACTGATCCTCCCTACCACCACCACTACCAAAACAAAATATCAGGAAGAAATGAGTGCCCACTCTCCTCACTTCTATTTAACATTTCATTGGTGGTCCTAGTCAGTGTAATAAAAAAGAAAAATAAAAGCACGTATTGCAGAAAGGAAGAAATACAACATCTGTCTTTTCAGAGGATATAATCCAGAACTTAGAAAATCTTACAGAAACTATAAGAAGGCTACTAGAAATAATAAATGCATTTAAAAAGTGTTAAGTACATGGTCAATACAGACACACACACACACACACACACACACACAATCCTGTTGTGTTTCTATATATTTGCAACATTTGTGTATTAAGTTAAAAGAATAAGTTCATTATAATAGAATCTAAAATATCAAATTCACAAGGATAAATTAAAGAATGTATATACAACTTGACATCTTTGAGAACAGTAATATAGATCAATAGAAAAGAAATATGCCCATACATATATGGTCAATGAAATCCTTTATTAAAGTGCCAGGGTAATTCAATGGAGAAAGGATATTCTTTTCAAAAAGAATTTGCTGAAACAACTGAATATTCATATAGACAAATTAAAATAAAAATTATTTTTAGATACAAAATAACAACATGGATAATAGATCTAAACCTTAAAAATATGAAAAAATTAAGAAAAGAGAAAATCTTCACCATCTTGTAAAGTTTTCTTAGGAAATAGAAAGTATTAAGCAAAAAAAAAAAAAATGGTAAATAACACTTTAAATGAAAAATGTTTGCTCTTTTAAAGATACTATCAGGGCACTGAAAAAGCAAGCCATGAAGTAAGGGAATATATTTGTAAAATGTATTTTTAAAATCTCTAAATTAGTAAAAAATTAGGTAACATACATTGGACATATACCTGTCCATGTTTACCTCACTGGAGAACCAGCAACAGAAAAGCCACTCTTTGGAACACCGTAGGTTACCATGGTGGAGGAGAGTGAGTAGCCGTCTGGAAAATCTAATACCAGCAATTATATGCATTGGCATAGAAGTAACACACTTCACTTTTGCTCACAACTCGTTGACTAGAATTAGTCATGTGGCCACATCAAACCACCAGGAAGGTAGAAAATGTAATCCTACTCTGGCTATAAGGGGGAAAGTCCTGGTAAACAGTAACCATATCAATCGACAAGTCAAACTGGGTGTTTCTAAATCAAGTGTTCTATTAAATCACATAGCTTGATGAATTTTAAAAATCCATTCCAGGATTAATTCTTAGCATATGCTCTTAGCTGGAAAGTTTTGGAAGATGCCTTGCATTACAGTTTTCGGCCAGGTTCTAAACTGAACCGAAATTCGTGGACATAAATCTAATTAGATTTAGGTACACTATGTTTGTTCTTTGCTGAAGTTCAGGATTCAGCTCTAGCTGGTGCAATTCAGGAAGCTTAAAGTAGGCAAATTATATTTAAAGACATTGTCAGAAGTCCGGTCCACACTGTTGAACAGTCAGAATGACTGTTCCTTTTACACTGTTTTTTGAACACCGAGTGACTGTTGCTTTTTTACCCTAGCAAGCCTTTGCTCTTGCTAGTTCCTCTCTTAGGGACATCCTTACCCACTTTCACTGATGGAGAAGCTTACTCTCCTAGTCTCAATTTCAACAGCATTTTTCATGTACAACTTTTCCTGCTCCTCGTTTAACTATTTGTTCCTTTCTCTGCATTGTCAGAACCTTCTTATATAACTGGAACATAGTTTAAACTGTTAATTCGTAGGGCTTCAGGTACACTGATGAGAGGGATGAATTAAATTTCAAAACTTAACATAGGTACCCTAAATATATTAAGAATAATTTTACAACTGTTTTGGGGAAAGTATCAAATGAGAAAACTGCTCAAAATAAATTCCTAAAGCATGTTTTTAGAGAACAGGCTTGCTAAAAATCCCAAATTAATTCAAAGCCACATCTCATCTTCTATTCACAATATGTTTAGTATTTTTGCCTTTCGACAAAGCTAAACTCAGTCTTATTAACTACATTAACTGCAGTGAAGATTTTTTCCGTTTCAGTGGAGAAAGCACCAAAAAGAAAGTTGAGAAAATGGAAGATAATAATCTAGAAAGAAGGAAGTACAGTCATTCTGCTAAAAGTGCAAAATGATTCTGATACCTCCGGATTCCTGTAGGTGAGAGTAGACAAGTTCCTCAACACCTAACTTTCGGGTCAATTCAGAACTTTTACTGAAGAACATGAAAAATCTTCTCAATTAAGATATAAAGGATGCAAACTGAGTGTCGGAAATAAGAGCAATGGAAAGTGTTTCATGCTGTCTACATATGTGGTTCTTAAAGTCCCAAACAGATTTTAAAAGTGTTATCAAGTGGTACAACTAGTATTCTGGTAGTCCTGCCAAATATATGGTTAATAACAAATATGAATTCTCTTTGGTTAAACAAAGATATACTAAATTGAGACCAAGTCCTTCTAGACTGCTGCAAACGCATTCTAAAATGCCTCAAAGAGCAACCTTTTAAACATAATTTGCAGGCAGAAAATGTAATATCCGACAGAAATTATTCCCTTCTAGGTAGTTGCTTATCTTTTAGACTAGATCTCTTTCTTGGGTCACACGGTTTTGTATGATATGAAAACAGATATTAAAGCACTATTTATATTAAATAATTTACTATTGTTGCAGTTACTGATATGTTCTGGTAAAAGTTTTAAGCAAAATAATTAAGAATTTAAAATTAATATGAAGAACTATCCTTCTGATAGCTGGTAAGCTTTGCTACTAAAATTAATTTCCTACCTAAATACTGAAATGTAAAATTATACTTTTCTTTTTTGAGAAAAGAGGAACATGAGAACTAGCACTTAAAAAATCTTTCTCCTGCATTTCATATTTAAGGTATTATGTTTTTTACCTAGATTATACCCTAACTTATGAAAGAATACTTAAAAATGCCTACTCTTAAAATTTATTAATATCATATGGTTTTTCTTTGCTTTTCTATTCATCTGTCAGAGAAAAAAGACTACCTCTTTTTAAGTTAATGATTAATCTTGCCCAGGTATTGAAGATTAGCTAAATACTTCTATCTCTAATACTCTATATTTAAGTAATGGTTTAGCATCCCATTTTGCTTGTCAGTCAATTTTATGTTTTCCAAATTAATGAAAGAATGAATAAAGCTGTCTTTAATACCTTCTTTACTATAGGCTATGATTTTATGTTTTTGATGAATTACTAAGTTTCAAGTTAATTTTAAAAATTAATTAAAATTAAATGCCTTACTCAGTTTACCAAATAGCATGGGCAGATTCCTAAACAGTTCACAGTGCATCATTAGCCTTGCTACCTAGCCTTTGAAGACCTGGTCTCAGCCCAACCATACATAGTGCCTGTCGACATTTTCATTTTGTTCTAAAATGCATCTTTGGAAATCCCTTCTTTCTAACTTCAAGAGAAAAGCAAAATTTTTGACATATAAGTCCAGAAGCTAAAAATTATCTTCATGCCCTGACATATGTGTTCCTCTTACCCTAAAGTTGTATCTTTGACTCTACACCTTCTCCATGCTCTGCCACAAGTTAGACACATATGCCGCAATGAATAAATGAAGTATAATAGGATTGTAATTTTTGCCACCAATCTGAAATACAAGTCTAGGGGAAAATACTAGGAGAAAACATAATTCTGTGAATGTGGATATTCTCGTCAGTTTTCTTAATAGTCAATAACTTTAAAAATAAAAATTTATACTTAAAGAAAAAGATTTCATGCTTTTAAGTCTTTTTTTGTACCCTCCCACTAATCCTGTGAGTTAGGATTTTTTGTCACTTCTAGCACCAAAAGATGAGAGTGAAATGAACTTGTGCGAGATATCCCTTTAATTTGCTATTATCCATAAATTGCTTAGCATATTTTGTGCCACAAATTAAGCACATTTATTGAGTATTCACTACATATATTAGTTATTAAAATTATTTTAAGCTTTTTATGGAAGTTGAAAAATATGCTCTTTCTTCATAATGTGTTTAATAAAAAAAAATTGCTAAACATCTCTAGTTATATGCCACAAAGAAATTGAGCCACAGCAGGACAGCCTAGTGTAAAATTGGAAAGTGTAAAATAGTTACAATACATTCAACTGAAAAATCAATCAAAGCTTGCTTTATTTCTATTTGTTTTATTTAAGGTAAAGATAATATCAAGGAAACCAGCATTCTTATCTAATTCCTTTTCTGCCTCTTCAACTGTACTTTCAAACATTGCTGAAAGCTCTGATCAGAGTAAGCGTGACCAGACATTTGACAGATGCCTGCCTTTTCCAAGGTGAATCACTTTTATTAAAACATATTGTGAATGTCATTTTCCCCCTTAAAGCTGGCATTTCAAAGGTCAGCACAGTACTTCTCCTGCTAAAAATAATATTAGAAAGTGACTCTTACCAAATAATAAACACCTGTCATTGTACATATAGAAAAAGAAAGTGAAATACTTTCCATGTCAAAGATTCAATTCTCTTTTTCTGTTTTATGATCAAAACCACTAAGCACCTTACACATCCAATAAATGGAACAATACTTTATTGTCACGCTTCAGGTTGCAAACCTTGTATCATTCTATTTCACACCATCTCCACCAATTTCTGAACACATCATTAGTTTTTCTTCCCTAAAGGGACATTGGAGACATTTTCATAATGAAGTTCAGGCATATTTTGAAAGAATATTATTTCACAAAGATAAAAACTTATCAGTTTAGGCTAAGCAGAAGAAATACAAATGCAACATAAAGAGGAATGATAAATGAAAAATAAAATATTTTAGGTCAGTGATTGAGCCTGAAAATATTGTTCTTTTTATATAAATTAATTTGGCATTAAATAAATGATAATTATTCATTTTAGGAAGATTTTTCCATATAACAGAAATCTCAGCATATAAAAAGAATAATAACTTCTATAGAATTATTATCTTTCTCATACACATGTACACACACAACTTTATTTTTATATATATCTAATTTTTTAAGGTTGGATAAATTGTATAGTGGGGAGAGAAAAAGCAGGGAAATAAAAATATAGGGAACAAGAAAAAAATTTTTTTAATTACTGAGAATGCACCCACTAACAAGGGGAAAAATCAAGCTCAAAACCACATATACTACACAGCAAACTTGATAGAAGATGTACATTTTTTTTTTTTTTGGTCATATTCATGAATTAATTCCAGAAACATTTATTGAGCATTCACTACATATAGGTTACTATCATTGGCCCTGGCAACATAAATGAGTAACTCATGGTACTTGATAGTAAATATTCATGGTCTAATAGGAAGATAGACTTGCAACCAGATAAATGTACTAAAATATGTTATAATCAGAATATACAAGTGCACATGAATGAACAACTAGAAAAGGGAGAGTGATTTATTATTTTCTCACTGCATGGAGGAAGGGATAAAGGTTTTATTAAATCATACTGGCCTACCTTGGAGGTAATGGATGAATTGAGATTTTAAGAGAGACTATAAATTCGCTGGACAGAAAATCTGATAAGCTTATCTAGGCCAGAAAGCTTGTCCAAAGGAAGAGCAGTACAACTTATTATACTATTGCTCAAACATGGTGCACAAAGAGATAATTGGTGGAAGATGACTCTAAAGTGAGCCCAAACATAGAATCATATACTTTATGAAATGATTAATTATGGGGTTATATTGATAAGTGTAGGACTTAGTAAATATTATTTACTGAATGCTATTCTTGTGTATGATAAAACCACCAAGTTAGGTATCTGAAGGTTGGATTTCTATTTAGAATTCCTAAATCTGATTTGAATCTAAGGCCAAAGTGAACACTAACTCTTCCAGTCTTTCTAACAAAACAGTTTTATTCTCTTTTAATCAGTGAGGGCGGTATTTAATCATATGGTGCCAACTAACTTCTTTCTCAAGACAAAGGTATAATTGTTAATATACAAATAAATTGCACTTTCTAATGGGAGTTTCTTGTATTCAAAAAGGATAGTTTGGTTTGGAATTGTTGATTTAAACATTCTATAATTGGTTAATAGAAACATTTGTTTTTTATTTCTAGCTGCTTTGGGATAATGACTTTAGATGCTCTCTTTTATTTCATTTTTAAATTCATCTTATATATTTTTTTATTTAATAAAATAAAATGAGTACTTTTATTTTTCATTCTGTATATTTTTAATGGCAAAAAGTGCTTTTGTAATATTTCCATATATTAATTAGCCAAATTACCTGTTTAACAGGTTTTAATCTGCTCCTCCCACATTTGAAGATGCTTCTTTGAATTTGCAATTCGATTTGTTATTTACCCCAGAGCTTGGCAAAAAAAAGCCTATACCTCTGTCTTTAGATTTATGGTCTAATGCTTGCTCAGCCATTTTACCTATGTTCATAAACTGCTGACTATTCTTAACAAATCATAAAGATACTGACACTTTATACTTACTATTTAGTGCCTGAGTTGGAATTCTAAGTACTGCCTTTAAATCCATGTTGAACTAGGTCAACCTGGAGATTTAATGGGAGTCAATCAAATTTATAATGTAGTTATAACTACTTATGTATTTGTGATAATTTTCTTCCTAACTAGAAGATTTTGAATCTGACTATTCCATTAATAATTGGGTCACCCAAAATAGCTCATCCTCAAATAAATAATATGTTTCTGACTACTTCTACTATTTTTTTTTACTCTTGCTCACACCATCAATAGTTGAAGCAGGTGCTGGAAAAGGTTGACTCATACATCTACATTTAGTAAGTAATCTAGCTTATGCAGAAGCTTCCATTGACCTATCTTTCC
>NW_006442484.1:58474135-58510953 GCF_000325575.1 Pteropus alecto
TTATTACTACAATTATCAATATAAAACCACCAGCCATATCTCAATATCAAACTTTGTTATTTGTTTGATTAGTCCTAATTACAGTTATGCTAGTGCTATTATTATTTTCAGTTTTGGCAGCTAGAATTACTGTATTATTAACAGATTATAATTCAAATACTACTTTATTTGATCCAGCAGAAGGAGGAATGAGATATGATTTTATATCAACACTTACTCCAATTTGTTATCTTACCAGGGTTCAGAATAATTTCACATATCATTACATATTACTCAGTAAAAAAAGAACCTTTGGATGCAGAGGAATAATTTGAGCTATAATATCCATTAGATTTCTAGGCTTTATTGTATGAACTCACTATATATTCACAGTAGTTGTAGGTGTTGATACATGAGCATACTTTACATCAGCTACCGTAATTATTGACAATCTTACAAAAGTAGAAGTGTTAGTTGACTAGCAACCCTCCATGGAGGTAGTATTAAATGATCACCAGCCCTACTATACCTTAGGTTATATTTCTCTATTCATAGTTCTGATAGTTGGTTTGAAGGCAATATCATAACCACTATGTATTTTTTAATAAATGAAATAGTAGTAAAAATTACCTAATTTTGTCAAAGTTATTTTTAGCTAATTATAGGTTCAAACCCTTTATATCTCTATGGCATATCCATTCCAGGTAGGTTTTCAAGCTGCAACATCACCTATTATAGAGTAACTTTTAAACTTTCATCATCATACATCATACATTATTTCCCTCATTAGCTTCTTAGTCACTTATATTATTTAATTAATATTAACAACCAAATTAACTCACTGAGTACAATAGATGCACGAGAAGTAGAAACAATTTGAACTATTTTACCAGCCATTATCTTATCCTAATTATCCTACCATAACCTCAAAATCTTCATATATTAGACAAAATTAACAATTTTTTCCTAACCATGAAAAGTATAGGTGATCAATGATATTGAAGCTATGAATATACAGATAATGAAGATTTAAACTTTGATTTATATGTAATTCCTTTGTCAGACTCAAAACCAAGAGAATTATGACTACTAGAAGTCAACAATTGAGTAGTTTTACCTATAGAAATAACAATCTGGATAATAATTTCATACAAAGGTATCCTACATTTATGGGCCATTTCCTCCTTAAGCCTTAAGACAGATGCCATTCCAGGACACCTTAATCAAATAACCTAATACTACATGACCAGACTTATCTAATGGACTGTTCAGAAGTTTGCAGGTCAAACCATAGTTTAATACCTATTCTTCTTGAATAAGTTCTACTATAATATTTTGAAAAATGTTCTGTATGTATCCTGTAAAGTCATTAAGAATCTAAATAGCATTAACCTTTGAAGTTAAAGACTGAGAGTTTAAACTTTCCTTAATGATATGTCACAACTAGGTACATCAACATGATTTATTACTATTATGTCAGTAATTATAGTATTATTCATTATATTTCAACTAAAAATTTTAAAACACTTCCATCTTTCAAATCCAAAACTGAAAACAAAACATCAAAACATTTTACTCCTTGAGAAACAAAATAAACAAAATATATTTGTCTTTTGTACTACCCGAACAATAATAATTATTCTAATTATTATATTTTCAAGCATTCTATTTCTTACACTTAATCAACTAATTAATGACCATTTAACTTCCATTCAACAGTCATTAATTCAACTTACAGGAAAACAAATAATAACTATTCACAATTATAAAGAACAAACTTGAACCCTAATACTTATATCACTTATTTTATTTATTGGCTCATCAAATTTATCAGGACTTTTACCAGACTTACGTACACCTACTACACAACTCTTAATAAATTTAGAGATGGCTGTTCCTCTATGAAAAGAAAAAATGATCACTGACTTCTGTCTTTGGCCCATATTTTACCCAAAGGAACACCTATCCCACTTATTCCTATACTAATAATTATTGAAACTATTTTGTTTATTCGACCAATAGCCCTACCTGTACAACAAACAGCTAACATTACTGCTGGACACCTACTAATTCACCTAATTGGAGATGCAACTCTAGTCCTGATAAGCATTAGTCCTACTATGGTTTATATCATATTTATTATTTTTATTCTACTTACTAGTCTTGAATTTGCAATAGTCTCAATTCTAGTTTGGTTATTCACTCTGCTAGTAAGCCTTTACTTACATGAAAATACTTAAAGACTCACCAAACTCATACATATTATGTAGTAAATCTCAGACCCTGACCACTTATAGGCACTCTCTCAGTCTTTCTAAAAATACCTGGTCCGGTAATATAATTTTGTTTAACTCAACATTCCTATTATATTTAAACTTATTAACCAGTGTACTAACCCAAAACCAATGATGATAAGACATCATTTAAGAAAATACATTTCAAAGCCGCTGACACCAATTGTCCAAAAAGTACTCCAATATGGAATAATCCTATTTACTACATCAGAGGTCTTTTTTCACCAGCTTCTTCTGAGATTTTTTTATTATTCAAGCTGAGTCCCAACACCTGAATTAGATGGCTGCTGACCACCTGCAAGCATTCATTCTCTAAAGCCCCAAGAAGTACCTCTTCTTAATATTTCAGTTCTATTAGCTTCCAGAGTCTCCAATACTTGAGCCCACAACAGTAATAGTAGGAAATCATACTGCTTCAAGCCTTATTCATTACAATTTCTGTAGGAATTTGTTTTACATTACTACAAGCCTCAGAATATTATGAAACAGCATTTACAATTTCAGATGGAGTTTATGGTTGAACACTCAGCCATAGGCTTCCATGGATTACACATAATTATTGGCTTTACATTTCTCGTCTGCTTTCTACATTTACTGAAATTTCATTTTACATCTAATCATCACTTTGGATTTGAAGCAGCTGCTTGATATCGACATTTTTATAGATGTAGTTTGATTATTTCTATATGTCTTTATCTATCGATGAAGATCTTATTTTTTTAGTGTGAAATAGTACGATTGACTTCCAATAAGTTAGTTTTGGCATAACCCAAAAAAGAATAATAAACCTTATGCTGATATTATTTACCAATATGTTACATGGCATACCCTTTCTTTATATTACTGTTAAAAAATAATTATAACAATTCCAACTATACCAAATAGCCTTAAAATCATTCATTGCATATGCCTCCATCAGCTACACAGCACTAGTAATTGTAATCTTATTCAACCTCCATGAAGCTACATAGGAGCTACAGCCCTAATAATCACCCATGGCCTTACATCATCAATACAGTTTTGCCTAGCAAATTCCAACTATGGGTGAATTCACAGTTGAACTAAAATCCTAGCTAGCGGACCACAAATACTCCTTCCACTAATAGCAGCATGATAACTGCTAGTAAGCCTTATCAACTTAGCTTACCCTCAATAATCAATTTAATTCAAGAACTATTTATAGTAATCATCATTTTCATGGTCTAACATTACTATTATTCCAATAAGAATATTGTTATTACTGCCATATATTCCTTTCTTCATATTCGAACTTGCAGCAACAATATACCACTGTGTTTAAACTGAAGGGTGCATCGTGATATTAGTTATATTGAGAAAGAAAGAAGTATATATACTCGATATAATATGTTTTGGGGCCAGAGGAGGGAACTGACTGATGGCTGAAGTACTGGCCAAAATAGATTGCAACATTTATGTAATTGGCTACAGGGTTAATCTGGTCACTACTCACCATTACGATCTCATTTCTGTATTTCCCTATTGATCTTCCTTCCATATACACACTCAACTCAGTTAATCTAAACTACTTGCAGTTTCATAGAGGACCTTCTTACCTCCAGGCATTACCATATTCAGACTCTGCCTGCAATGATTCATTGCCTATCCCATATCCCCACCTCCAATCTTTCTAAATCTCCACTGGAATTACAATTATTGGATAGTTTAATTCAATTTTGGCACTAAATTTTGGCAGAATTACCTTAACCTAAGATAAATGAATCAGGTACCTGTCTGCTCTCTTAATATATCATGCAATGTAGATTTTTCATAGCTTTTTTTTTACACTCTCTTGTTTTGTTTCTCAATATGTCTGTCTTCCTAATAATTGATAAGTTTCTTTACAGCAAGGGCATTCTATTGTGTTCTTGGCATCTCAAACAGTGACTAACAAGCAGATAGTGAATGATTAATATATATTTGTTTAAAATATAAAGAATAAATAATTTTTAAACGAATTGCCCTCTAACCTCATTTACTGAAAGAATTGTTCTTCAATTGAACAAAAACTCATAAGGCATTTCCATTATGCTTAGTTATGAGTTAACTAGCTTTGTGATTATAACTCTTTTTATTGTTCTATGAAATCTTTGTTCAAACTACAAAATTATAGCAAATAACATGTGGACATTACTGCTCTAAGTCTACCTAATATCCTAATATATAATTTTGAGGAGAGCACATTATATTCATCAGTTTTCTTGTTAGTATGTATATGAAGAGTATAGTATTTTTTTTTCAAGTAAATCATCATTTTAATTAAATTCTCTGTATTTTAAGTACTTATAAAATTAATGAAAATTGTTATGTGTTTTAAAGAGAAAATTTAATTATAAAATTCAGAATGAATATTTCTATGAATATTAAACAAGAAATCATTTAAAAAGTAAAATAGTTTAATAACATTCACTATATTTTATGCTGTGACCTCAGAGACATACTAGAGACTTTAAATTTAATCTAACACACATCCTCTATTTTATATTTTATAGATGAAGAAAGCAAAGCTAGGAGAGTATAGAGTAATTTGCCCAACCTGAGATAATCATTTAGTAATAAAATAAGTACAAACAGGTCTCCCAGTTATAGACTTAGTGGTCTTTCCAATCTATGACAATGTCATTTCAAAGATTTCAAGGACAAAGTATTTTCTGCTTTACTAGAGATCTTTTCTGAATTTCCCCCATCTGGCCAATGAATTGGCATTCTTTCCTTTATTGGCAGCCACTGCCAAGTAATGAAGAATCCACAATTCTAATTTCAAAAGTAAATGATTTTCATGGAAGACAAAGGGGAGAGAGGGAATTAGTTTTGTGCCTTCTCTTTGTATAACAAGATCTGGAGAGAGGAGAAGGGAATCAGAGTTGAAAACAGGCAGAACATTTTTAGAAATCATTTGTATTCTTTGATCTTTAAACTCTCAGAATGAATGCAGGAAGAATGTGTAAAGAGAGTAAAAGAGTTTTCCCTATGAAGTTTGTGGATATACGTGAATATGAAAGATAAGAATTCTGCCTCCCAACTCATTTATATAAGCATTGAGTAGATGCTATCCATGCCATTAGACTGGGAAGAACAGTTTTAGTGGGGAGGATGGTTCCTCTTTACATGAAGATTACTCCTCACCATTTCTGCAGTACACACATGGGAGGACAGAAGATTTTTCCCAGATATCATTTGGCCTCACCTGTCAAGAGTAGTGGTTGGCAGGCTTGCCAGGCCCTGTAGTATGGGATGTTCATCCCACGACATTGCATACAGAAAGACATTGTATGTCACAAGCCAGGAACTGAAAGGAAAGAGCAGTTGAAAATAAAGAAAATAAAGAAAATTAATAAGCTTAAATATGACCTGAAAGTAGCCATAGTGCCTGACAGAGTCAGCATGAAAAAAGATGTGAATGGCTGTATATATGATTGAATTTCATAGCTATGCAACCATTCTTTCTCATATTTCTACTTTTAGAGAATTTAAAGTATGACAGAGAGGCAGCAAAAAAGTTTAAGGACAAAAATTTAACTTGCACTTAAGCTAGCAGAATTCATTATGAATTTGACACCCACCTCCAAAAATCACTACTTTCAACTAAATGTTCAATTAAATCACTACTTTCAACTAAATATTCTATATAAAATCATGATAAAATCAGCTGCTAAAATGTAAAAGAACATTTCACTTCAGAAATACATATGTTTATAAAAAATCAACCTCATTATTAAATTATACAAAACATGAATTATAAGATCCAGTCTATGAGTTTAGTTTATTAAACTTTATATGAGGCTAACACTGGTAGCAAAGTAAAGACAGGTGTAAAAAAATATCGTAGTCATTTCGAGATCACAGATGTCAAATTTTTAGCTTTATAGAAAATTTCATTAGTTTTTCCATTATATTAAAATTAAATAAGTATTTTAATAGAAAATTAAATTTAATGGAAAACAAATTTTTATCTAAAGTTGAAATTCACAAATTCAAATTTGTGAATTAGTAAAAATCTGAGCAAATATTAAATAGGTTTATTCTTGCATTATTCTAATAAAAGGGATTTGTTTAAAATTAATACTATAATATATGAAAGATCATACTATTAAATACTTTTAAAAACATTCATAAAATTTTATTTTCTAATTCACTCATTGATTAAAATGATATCTATAGATAGCCCTAACTACACATACCTATATATATATATGTGTGCGTGTATGTATATATTCTATTTTTCTAGAATATATAGAATATATATGCTGTATATATATATATTCTATTTTTGTAACTTAAAATTATCACATTAAAAATCCAATATCTTTTTTCTGCATCACTTGTTTCTTACCCACATCATCTTAAATCTTGTTTCTGTTAATGGCATCTCCATCCACCCAATTTTTGAAATTAAAAAAATTTACCTTTATTTTAGAGTCTTCATTCCCTTACTCTGCTGCCATTCAGCTAGACATTTTTACCATATTAATTTTTAACTCAAAGTTATTTCTTAAATCTAGCTCTCTTCTCTTGATTTAACAAAGCTGCTGACTTTCCTTAATCTTTTACTTGGGCTATTATAATAACTCGTCAATTTTCTCTGCTACTATAAGCTCTTCTCACTCCAGTATGTCTTCTAATATTTTAACTTTCCTCAGTATGATTCTTTAACTTTTCGGTTAAAATCTTCTATAAAATGGCTACAAGATAAAATTCAAATTGGCTAGACTGACATAAAGAAACTGACAAATCTGGCCCCATATTAATATTTTTTTTAGCCTCATCTAAAAGTACCTCTGCTATTTCCATTACTAATTCATCCAATGTTTTCTTTTTAGGACACGCATTTACTTGATGTTTTACCTGTTCTGATTACTTGAAATCAACTTTTTACTCATTCTTTAAGTCCTAAACTTAATACAAAATTTATTATTTTTCCCAAGAGAAGAGATGGAGAGATGATTACCCTTTCTGACACATTTTGTTCTCTTTATTATTATACTCACCACATTTTATTGTAATATTACTTTGAAGCTGCCATTTTCACTGGACTACTATAAGATCGATGTTTAAGAAAAAACTCAATTTTTTTTTAAAAAAATTAGTAGCATATAGCAAAGATCTTGGAGTTTATCAGATGCTAAATAGATTTCTTGAAAGAATGACGATATTGTTCAAATTAGGGAACAAAGTGAACGAAATCTCGTACAGTTATTCGTATTTTAAATATTTGCTTTCAGAAAAATAAATAACAGAAATGGCAATAACAACATCAAAATAATTCTTAATAAATCATATTTTTTGGTAAACATTTTCCTAAATATTTTAGGAAATGTATTACTTCAATTAGCAAAAACTCCGAGTATTTATTTGAAATATAAATGGAACCAAAAAATAGAGTTTATCAAATGTTTCTCTTAATCCACAAAGCAATTTTATGCATGGGAAACTAAAATCATAATATTAATATTCCTCTTATATTACAATAAATATTCAGCTTCTTCACTACGTCAGGCTTATATGTCTGCTTGTTTCTGATGGAATTGCTTAGACTCTTACAGATAGGTTTAAAAAGCAGTAGCACAAACTGGTATTGCCTATTATTGATTTTGAAGATTTATTTTCAACAGAATATAAGGACTTCTTTTATCCAAGACATTTTAATCACTGGATTTTTTATTAATCATTGTGCTTCTTTATTCTTTTTATTTTATTGTTACTTAAGACTTTGATGTTGTTATTCATAAATTAATAGTTTTAAAGAATAAGTATTATATTTTATATTGTCAAGCCTTGAAAAGACAATGGATCCTACATAAATGTAGATACCCTTAAGATGCACACAATGTTCAGAATGCTTTATGTCATTGCAGTTTTTTAACAAATTATACTTATTGAAGCACTTAATAATAAATAAAATGCCTCTGATTTTTCCTTAGTGCTATGTTATCAGTAAGAATATGTTTTAACAAATAAATAAAAAGTCTTCCCTGTTTATATTTGTCTGTTTATACCTATAAATTTTTTTTGACATGAAGCCTAAACCTCATGCCATCTACCAGCTATCCTATTAAAGGGTTACTACAGCTATTTCCAGTTGTTCCTGATCTTAGTTTGTGACCACTTGTTCCTCTTTCTTTGTATCACATTGACCCTGTTCTCATTCTCCTTGGTTTCACATCTTTATTCATTCTCTTCTTTTTTGGTCCAGGCAAATTTATATGAATTCAACAGGAATCACTTCAGAATCTATAATAATTCGCATACTATCTAAGTTAGTTAGTTTACTAGAATTCTAGTAAAATCACTCTTACGTAGTTAATTAAGCAATATTAAAACAATTTCACAGAAAATATTTAAGAGATTAAATTGCCTTCAAGTACTGTCAGGCTCTGGGAAATACATTTATATTAAAACAATTTAAATGCTATTTTTTCTTCATTTTACTTTTTCATTAAATAAGTCAATCATCTTCATAAGGGAAAATTTATTTTACAAAATATATTTCTTTAAAATATCCCACAAGTCTTCAGTCCAATAATATCGTTATTCTAAGAAAATAATTAATTTTGTCAATTGAAATAAATTTATATTTGCTTTCATCAATTCACAGAAAAATTTGAATTGAAATTATGTCATTAATTTTGCTTAACTCTATTCTTTAATTCTCAATATTTTATAAAATCATTTTTGTTTAAAAAATTACAGTGCTATTTCTTAATATACTTATTTCAAACAATAATGGTACAGTTTAGTTTTACATAGATGTTATGGTCTGAATTGTGTCCTCTCAAAATTCATGTATCAAAGTCTGGATCCCTAATCTCATAACATGACTGTATTTAGACCTAGGACCTGAAGATGTGATTAAGTTAAAAGGAGGCCATTAGGATGGGCCCTAATTTAACATGGCTGGTGTTCTTATAAGAAGAGGAGATTAGGACACACAGAGAGACACCAGGAATGACCACGTGAAGAAGCAGAAACAGGGCATCCACTTGTAAGCAAAAGAAAAATGCCTCAAGAGAAACCAAGCTGCTGACACCTTGGTCTTAGATTTCCAGTCTTCAGAACTGTGAGAAAACAATTTCTGTTATTTAAGCCATCTAGTCTGTTATCTTGTATAGCAGCCTTAGGAAAATAATACAATAGGTTTTCTTCAGTTATATTAGTTCTCTTTACTCAGATAATTAGTTTTCATATGCGATGACATGAGAGAGCATGGGCTTTCTATCCAAACAAATATAAGTAAAAAATCCCAACTCAGCTACTTAACAGTTGCCTGATTTACTAAAATGCACTGCACTTTAATAAGCTCATTCGTAAATGAGAATAACATCATATTCTTCATAAGAATGTCTGAAAATTAAATGAGTTTACATAGAGTAAACTAACTGAAATTATTAATTTCACTGACCATTTTTAAAATGGAAAAGATTGCTTACTTTGGGAAAACTTCTGTTCACCTTAACTAAAATATTTATTTATTGTTTTTAAGAGACTGACCCTTATTTGTTTATTATTTCTTGGTTATCTTCTTGAATAGCTCTCATTTGTTCAAGCTTACCAGTTTAAAAGCCCCATGAATTTGATTAATAATAAATATTAAAACATCACAAACCTCACAATTCAACAACAGTTAGTGGAAATACTAATTATACTGTTAACTTACAGGTATGTATTTTTTATTTCTCAGGATTAAAATGTTTCTCAGAAGTGCAGAATTGTTGATCCCTTCATTTTATACCTGTGCCATGTTATTTAAATAAAAACTAGTTATATTAAATTAATATTTTAGTTCCTTAGTCACACTAGCCATCATTCATGTGCTCAGCTTCCACATGTAGCTAGAAGCTACTATGTTGATCAGTGCAGATATGGAACATTTCCATTATCTCACAAAGTTTTATTAGATCATGTTGCTAGTCATTAATAAGTACAATGAGCATACAAAACAAAGTTTAAATGATCTGGTAAGGAAAAGAAGAGAATTAAATTCTCTTATTACTGGCGCTCATTTCCTGTAAAGGTTTTCAAAGTATTCATAAAATAATATCCATGCTTAATTATGAGAATGTGAAATATACACAGTTCTCTGTATAAATAAGTATTACAAAATAAAAAGTTTTTATAATGAAATTGGAAACATGTCAGTAAACCTAGCTTCATTTCCTTTTTCATAATCATGGAAATAGATAATTAGATGATGTTTATTAAAATTCCCTCTGGCACTCAATATTTCAAAATAATGTTTCCCATTATTGGATATCAAAGAAGAAGGAATGAATACTTGAGAAAATATTCAAATTAAT
The DNA here is from genome assembly GCF_000325575.1 of Pteropus alecto. Taxonomy (NCBI): domain Eukaryota; kingdom Metazoa; phylum Chordata; class Mammalia; order Chiroptera; family Pteropodidae; genus Pteropus; species Pteropus alecto. The sequence goes on from NW_006442484.1 coordinate 58,484,721, forward strand.
TTATCCTATTAAAACGTGTATCCATAGATAGTTTTTATTGCATCCTGCAGCTTACAGGATTACAAGGATATTATAAAACTATCTTATCTAGCTCAAAGTAAATGAAAATGGATACTCAAGATAATCAGGAAGACTATTGTTAAAAAGAATGTTTTGTAATGCTGTTTCTTTTCATTTTTTAACTGACATCTGAAAAGTAAAATAATATATTAAGCCAGAAGTGTTATTATTTCTTCCAAGGGCTGTAATATTGGTACATTAGACTTACTCAAAAAAAATATTGAATGTTTTATTAATTAGTTTTATTATAAAGTAGTATAAATTTATTTTTATGATTTCAGATATTTTAATGAATAAATTTTATTTTTAATGAATAAATTTTATTTATAAAGAGCAGAAAGTACACAGAGATCCCATATTCCTTTCACTCTTTCACTCCAGTTTTCATTATTACTAACATTTTGCATTAATGTGGCATGTTTGTTGTAATTGATAAGCTATATAAATACATTATTACTAGCTAAAGTCCATCGTCTGTACTAAGGTTCTCTCTTTGTGTTGTATATTCTGCGGGTTTTGACAAATATAGAATGTCATCTATCCATGATTATAATGTTATACGAAATAGTTTCATTGTCTTAAAAAATCCTCTGTGCTCCATCTATTCATCCCTTCATTCTTCCCCCTACTGATTTTTCACTGCCTCCATAGTTTCTTCTTTCTCAGGATGTTATATAGTTGGTATTATAAAGTATGTAGCTTCTTCATACTGACTTCTTTCACTTAGCAATATTTAAATTCCTCCATGCCCTTTTGTGGCTACTCACTTTTTATTTTTTTTACTTAATTTTTTAAATTTTATTTTTTATATTCTATCATAATTTTTAATTGTATTTTGACATATTTGAGACATTGCAAAAGTACCACAGAAAGATGTCATATGCTCTTCACTCATCTTCCCTAATGTTAATTCTAATCAGAGTTCAAAGATTAAAACCACAAAACTGACGTTCATGTGATATTATCAACTGAACAACACATTTTATTCCTATTCTATTAATTTTCCCACTAATTAATGGCCTTTTTTGATTTAGATGCATAATCCTTTTGCTCTAGCATACAACTTAGGGTTCAATCAAGAAAGGAAATCAGACGTTTCTGCTGTGGTAGTGAAAAAATCACCAAGTCAAACCTGTTCTACAGAAAATGCACCAAAACTTTTATTATTTTAGTTACAGAAAACATATATACTAAAAATTGTTGACTGAGTTGGACTTATTTGACTCTAATCTTAGACTACTATCAATTGATCTTTGCAACTCTTCCTTAAATAACTTAATGTTTCCTAAAAAGGATGAAGTCCAATTCTTTCTAATTTGAGTTACATAACTTGGGTGCTTGCCACTTGCTGTACTTGATTTTACTTTTCTTTCATTCTCATCAGCACACTTTATTCTCAGTTCTCTGATGTTGTCACTTCTTTCTAATTAAGCTTTGTTTTCATTGTCTTTGCCTTTATTCTCCAATTTTCTCCCATCTAAGGCCTAAATGTCCTACCGACTTTACTATGGTAGGAGTGTCTGTTGGATAGAAGGAGGAGCTTGGACTCTCTCTTAAACACAAAAGTGTTTGGGAAAGCATTAATGATGGGAAAAAAGCTAATCGTCACCCTCCCTGTGAAAAGAAGAGCTAAGAGGAAAACAAAGCAAACCAGCAAGAAGCAGCTTTGGAAGTTCTGGATTCCAAATGTTTTAACAGACGGGTGAGGTGGTGCAGGGCCTGAGTTAGCTGGAAATAAGTTTCATATGATAAAGTACAAAAACTGACTGTAAGACTTAGCAGTGCATTTATATTTTTAAATTAACTATTTACAATAATTACTGCCAACATTTTGTCCATTTTACTCTCTTTAATTATGTGAATTTTTTTTGAAAATTCAACAGTATTTAAAAACCAAATAATTGCTCATCCTTTATTAATGTGATTCTCATTAATGTAGTGATAAGAAGGGTGAAATTTTCAAAACCACAGTCACTGCCCCAAGAGAACCCATTGAAACAATTCAGGGTGAAGGATTATTGTTTGAAAAAAGAGATTTATATGAATACCTGAAACTCATTAGAGCTAGTAATCATATTCATCTTATTTTAAAGTTTTTAAGTAACATTTAATAAGGCTAAGCAGTTTTTATATTTATTTAACAATGTTAAGAAACTCTTTATCTTCTGTCTAAAACCATTCTTCCCCAAGTCTTTCTCATATCAGTAAATTCTGCAGCCTATGGGATTAGTAAAATAACTTCTCTTCTTCTATTCTTGCTTGTGCCTCCTTTCTAAATTGAATCTTACAATAGTAACCAGTATCCTGTTAAAAAAAAATAATAATAAGTTGATCAAATTATTCCCTTGATTAAATACATTATAGAGTCTTGATGAAACTGAATGAAATACCAATTCTCTTCAATGGCCTACAGTTATTATCTGTGGGCTCTAAACTTATCACTACTGTCTATACCCAAATTTCACTGCTTCTGATTATTTCTAGAACCCATTATATTTTTTTCTCAACTTTGCATACTTAGAAGTATGTTTTTAAAACTAGGCTTCCAATCCAAATGTGTCCTGTTCAGATAAAAAATAAATAAATAAATAAAAACCTGTATCTCATAGTACCCATAACATCCTTTAACTCGATATTTCCCATATGATAAAATTCAATAATCATTCACAATAAAACATGTCTTACTTTAAGCCATTTTCTAAGATGTATTATTAAAGAAGTTTTTAAAAGAATTTTAAGGAGGTAAAATCTTAGGAAAAAAACATAATTTATTTTATACTATCAGCCACTCAATGATATTTTCGTCTGTCAATGAATAAGATTTTCTCATTTATTCTGCTATAAATTTCAGATCTAAGTTTGAGCAAATAGTCATTTTGAATACTAGACAAAGTCCATGAAACTAAATAAATTGCCTTTTTCTATCTTTATTCTTATATATATATTTTTAAACGGTTTTAAATTTTCTACTGAGATTGTAAGCAATTATGGACAAACTTCTGGGGTTGGTTTAATTGTAACAAAATATATTTTTTCAAAAGTCCTCTTCTTTTTAAAACTACTGATACACATAAATGTTTTTCTTTAAGAAAACAGTACATTTACTTTAATAATAGTACTGACAGCATTGTCCGTATGCAGTAAATTATTGAGTTTGCTTAATCTCATAAATAACATAACATGTTAAAAGATTATTCAGAACTGGATCCTGAGTAAGATATATTATTTTTCTGTTTAAAACATTTGTCATTCATGTGAAAGTATATTAATTATTATTTTGGTTATTATTAGCTTTATATGCAGTAATTGAATATAATTAAACTTGTTTTTATTGACTAAGTTAGATTTGTGAAAAAATAACGAGGATTACACCATAGCATAACTGTTACAAAGTTGAATTGAGAAGCTATGCTTCCAAAATTAATGTAGTTAATCTAAATATTAATATAAGATCAGAGGAGAGAAGACACAACTAGGTCAACTATGTAGTCACATTAAAAAAAGGTTTAAAAAATTAGTCTTGCATATTTAAGTGCTCAAATTTGAGTAGAAATAATTGAATTGAAGATGGCTTAATTTGTTGTTTCTCTATAGATCAAATAGAACTAGAACACATAATAAATGGTGTCAGAATTCTATTCAATGAATGGACTTTGGAATCATCGTAGGACTGGTTTAAAATCCTGATTTAAGCACTATTTGACGTGTGACTTTAGGAAAAGTATTTATCATTTTAAGCTTTGGTTTGGCCATCTGAAAAATGGAGAAAACATATTTTCTTAACGGGATGGTTTTAGAGATTAATGAAGTAAATGCATGTAAAATGATTCATATAATTGGTAAAATATGTGCTGAACTCTCAATAAATGATAGATACCCCATTGTTGTGAGTAAATCAATATCATCATGCCCTCTACTAAATCTTCCTGAAATAGATATGATATTGTGTCCTACAGAGCAAAGAATGAGTCACAAAACTGTGATTTTACCGGTGTGACATTATTCTACGTCTTGGAAAAGGTTGTAAAATGATTAATTTTTCCAGTGTATTCCCACTGAAAGGAATGCACATTCACACATAAACTATAGTAAAAAATAACATGAAAAACATCCACAGATATCTGTAGCAAAATTATCACCTCACATGCACTTTTCTTCCCACAGTGGATATCCAATCTAGCAGAACATTCGAGCTATAATATAATTGTGAAGATAGTAATATTTTGATGGCAAAGAATGGAAAAGCAATGTGAAGATTAAGGATAAATAATTAAAGCAACAACAACAACAACAACAAAAACAAATTTTACTATGTGAAGTTAATATACTAAAAATGTGAAGATAATATAATTGATACTTATAAAAAAGTACTGTTTACTGAATCAAACTCCTAGGTGAATTTTTTGTAGTATTTGATAGCTATTAAATTCTAAAGGATTTCACATGGGGCTAGAGAAATGGAATAAACTACATAAGCTAAACAAATGATGGTCTAGAATCATATGATAAACTGATCCCATGAATATTTATACAGAACCTGAAAAAGTAATTATAAAAAAATTAAATTGTAAAATATTTGTTAAAATGTTAACACACAAAAAAGGATTAATACCTTACATATAGTATTCATGTAAAAAAATTATTTTTGAGGGAGTCTATGTGAAGAAATGTTATCAGGAAAATTTTTTTTTAATTGCCTTTAATGTTTCCATTTATATTGTTATAATTAATACAATTCAGGGGGAAAAAAACAGAAAAACTAGTATGAATTATAAAACTCTATATTCCTTCCCTTTCTTTCAGGGACTGTTTCAACTATTTATTTAAAGCAGAAAGACCAACACAAGTAAGGTATGGGTTTATCAATTGTCATCACATTCTATTTTGTTATGAAAGAGATTTTGACCTTGAATATTTGTGAATTTTATAATTATATAGACTACTTAATTATAAACATGTAGATTCTGGATCTAGACTTCCTATGTTTAATCTTAGCCACTGTGTGATTTTGCAAAAGTTAATTAACTTATATACAAATTGAGCCTTTAAAAGAAGTGTACCTCATAAGCTTGGTAAACGAATAAATGGGTATCTCCAACATAAAAAGTACAAGAGGTATTAGCCAATATTTTAAGTGTCTTTATTATATTAGTGACATAATATTTAAATACTGCTTTAGACCCATTTCAGCAGAAATCTGGATTTCTAAGGGGGTATTAATATGAAAGTAGAAAAATAATAAATCTATTTAAGTTAATGAATTAAGATGTCATGACATTTATACTTACAGAGACTCAGTATTTTTGTTTTACTGAAAGAACTTAAGTTGAAATGATTTTAAATTGATATTTGTTTGGAAAGATGTCCCAATCTCCCTATGCATATCAATAATTAGCCCAGTGAACAAAAGAAACATTTTGCTCAAGAGCTTTTAAATTGAATTACTTTCATATGCCTACTAAACATTTCATTGAAGCTTAATGAACCAATACATCTGCCAAAAATCTCTGAAATTGCAAATGCCTTCAAAAACTATTAGATTGATTGTTTGAATGTTGCTTTTTTTCATTCTTCTAACAGTTTGTGAAATACAAAGGTGATAGTGTTCCCAATCAGTTACCATAATCAGTTTCAGGGCATCTTACATTATAAAGGGCTTACGCTGCATAGGGTGAACAATATTTTCCTGAAGAGATGCACTGCATTGGAAATTGAGTGAAATACTTCTTTTTTTTTCTTTTAATATTTGAATTCTTAGTATAACAAATACTTCCAATAGGTTATGACATTTGTGACATAAAAATATAAATCCAACCTTCCATGAGTATGCTCTGAAAAAATACGTTTTAAAGTTGTAACTTTCATTCTTAGAGAGCGACTTTTGTATAGATGTGCCACATTTTACAGAGAGGCTCTAGAAAAGAGAAAAAAAAAAATTTCCTGAGATGACCTCAACATTCCTCTCAGCTTGATTCAATTTTAGACAGGTTTCTTCTTTCTGACTGTAGGCCCTTGACCTCCCTTTTCTGAGAGCATTTACTTTAGAAAAAGTTCAGCTGTAAATTCTTTATCTTCCCCTTTGATATGTAAATCTTCTCTCAGCCTCTTGCTCATTTTTCCAACTAGGGATATCTTTCTCAAGAACCTGGGAGCCATCTCTTTGAAATGTAACCATCAAAAAAGTATCCCATCTCCCAGTCTATTAAGGCTAGGAGCCTAACTTCTGAGAAGCAAACACAGATGGCCTAATTATATTGACTCTCCTCCTCCCTAACGTCCTCCAATAATTTTCCACTAAGTCATGTCAGCATATAAAAACTCTCTTTTGTTTCAGTAGAGTTGAGTTCAATCTCTCTCCACTACAGCAACAATCTCGAATAAAGTCTTCCGTGCCTGTTCAACTTGTCTAGTACAATTTTTCTTCGATAGTTTGTTGGTTCGTTTATTTGGATATTTTATTTAAAGTAACATTTCACTGATGTCAGGAGTAATCAAATCTCAATATAATGAACTGAAAGGATGTATCTTCACAGTTATTCACTGAATTTTGGATGTATGCCTTTTTTTTTAAATAAAAATTATAAAATATGTCACCCGGATCAGATTTTTTTTAAAAAGGGACACAAGTTATGATATTCTCTTTGCTCGAAATTTTTTTAATGATTCAAATGAAAATATTTGTATTGTGTAACACATCCTCATATAATCTGATAGAGAATAAAGCTTCTTTGGAAAGTATCTTTAATAAGAAAAGCTCTAAAATTTGAAGACTACTTATATAATACCACTTATTTTCAAGTAAGAATATTTGGTTTGGAGAACAAAGAAAATGTATTCCTTTTAGTGCAAAGAGGCCAAATGCGCACAGGAAAAGAGTAGAGACTCTCACACTTATTCTGTTGTTGTAAATTGATTTCTTATGTGTCACCTATCATTAGGGGGAAAAAAACGCATACAGTTTTATTTTAGTCAGAGTCCATTCAGAAATACAGCCTGTCAAAAATGATAAATGCTTAGAGAGATGGAAAACTAAAGAGCAATTAAGGATAATTGACACCTCATTGTCTTTGAAAGGCATCTCTTCTGAAGAGTTAAGGAGCACAATACCTTGAAATTTTTACTTGGCAAAAAGCCAAGACCTACACAGGAAATATGTAACACTTGGCTAAATTTCTAAATATTGCTAATTATGTTGAATAATTACAAGAGGGAGAGAACAGTTGGATTTACATTACTAGAACCTGAAGTAGAGAGAGTCAATTTAAAGAACAGCCTGAAAAAGTTTTACACAGCAATTTGCGGCAGAGAAGTCAACATATTCAATTTAGGTCACTTATATTGACTTGTTCTACTCTAGATTTGTGCCATATTTAGCATAATTGTTTACATATGTTTCATAGATGCTATTACCTGTATATAAAGGAATAATTCTCTCGCATTAGTTCCTTAAATAAGCATTAAAAAATGAAAGAAAACTAGTGGGAAATTAAGCTTTCATAAACATAAATGATGGAATAATATCATCAATTAGTTTCAACATTTGAGTAAAGCACTCATTGGCATGATTTATGGGTTCTAAAAATGCTCAATGACCAAACACAGCTTCCTCCACAGACTACCATCTTGCTGTTCTTGCCCATTCCTGACTATTAAACCCATCACTAGAATAAAGCTCCAAGTTAGAGAACAAATGAAAGTCATTATTTATAAACACTAGTGTCAAAATCACATTTGTTGCTTAATAATGATGCAAATATTAGCCTCTGCTAAGAGCATTGATTAATTCATCAAGTAAAATTGTCATTGTCTTGGAAGAAATAGAAGGAATGCTTGAGTATATATATTAAATAAAAGATTTTATAATGGGGATGGGGAGGTTGGGGAGCAATGACAGACTCATTGAGAGCCTAGTTACAACAGTCCCTGTCATTGATACATTTTTGAGAATGTCAGCCAGATAACAAAGGTTGGGGGAAAATCTTTTAATATGTGGAGAAAGAAGAGAGGTTAACATTAGGAGGAATTGGCTTATGAAGCAAAATCAAATTCAGACTAAGAACACCATCCTTACTTCTTGTATTTTTAACCCAGGCATTTCTTTTACTTGATGCCACTTTATTGTTAATTCTCTCCTCATTTATTTTGATCATCTCTCTTTTTCTGATTTGAAAAAGAACTAGAGGGAAATAGAAATTATGCAGGAAAATTTCTTGTTACAGAGAATTAAAAGTACTTAAGATAATCAGAAACCTTTTAAACCCAACACTGTTAGGATATTGAATCAATGCTATTTGTTTCCACAATTTTGTATAAAATTTAATTTTAAAATTCATTCCAACTCATAACTGTAAATATGGATAATGTAATACCTGCTAGATAAGTCAGATATGTTCACTAATTCACAGATCCTTATTACTTGGTTTCATATATTTTCTCTCCCTTCTACACACATTCTTTATTTTCTTGAGTTACACTTTAAGATGATAAAAATGGAAAAATAAGAAAAATGTCATCTATCATGGCAGATATCTCAAACCAGTACTCTGGACCAATGGATAAAAGACAGCCCATAGGGCAGTGAAGGAATGAATAACACCATTCCAAGTTGGAAAATTTTCAAGAAATCGGAGAAATAAAAGGTTTAGTAGGGAATTTGAAAACACTATAATATACATCTATTAGATTATTCTCCATTATGCTTAGTAATACTGATAAAATGATTAGTTTTGAAGAAATTATAAAAGGAAAATTAAGATAACTTAGAGCAGGTAGTCAACTAAACCAATCTGTCTTTGTAGAAAATCTTCAGCAGTTACTTCATCCAATTACTGAAAAACTGACGGATATTATCTCAAAACTTTTAGTTAACTAATGTAGCAAGAAGAGATCTGAGGTTAGGATTGGCTGACTTCAAGGAGTGATTTAAGTGACAGTAAGAAAAAATGAATTTAATATTAAAGTTTATATCTCTGGCAGCATCTGAAAACAGCACCTGTGTATGTGGATTTAAAAAGTCACTGAAGAAAATGATTAAAAAATTACCTCTCTTTACATCTAGATCTAGATCTAGACATACCTATATAGACCTAGATCTACCTAAAGAGAAAGAATTTCTTAATTTCTACATATAGAGAGATGTTTAGCACACATATGTCACAGGGGATGAAGAGAATGTCTAATGTTAGGTAACATTCAGAGTGTGGTGGTTTTTCATCAAAATCTTTTTAAAGGTTCTTGTAACAAATTTATTATCAAAGTGTCAAAGGTAAAATATTTTTTAAAAGACCTTTATAATATCAAAATAAAATTTTTATAACATTTTAAAGAAAAGGACTTTTGACATTCCTTAAAGGGATGGAGACTCAACTTTATGTGCAATGGATAGGTCTATCACCATGCCTACTTCCACCTTTAACGTTCTTTTCTATAGGAATCTACTTAGTCCACAACCGCCACCTGAGAAAGTACTTCCCACCTTCAAAAATTATAGGGTTCATTGACTTTGGTGTGACTTGAGTATCATGTTTTTTATAACCTCCTAATGTAATTTTAATGTGCAGATAGGTTGAAAACACCTAGAGTAGAGAACAGGGATTGTAGTTGGTGGCAGCAAGAGAAGTAGAAGTACTTGTGGAAAATGGTTATTTGGCAATGTATTTATTATATTTTTTCATCTTCAATTTCTCTGAGGTCTAGTTGGAATTTTTTTATTGAAAGTTTTATATCTTTGTAAACCCCCCTTATGTGAGATAATCAATGTAAATCTGTGCTCCAACTTCATAAATGACAGAGACTCTTTTAAGTATCTAATATATATTACTTTATGCATTCTGCATGAATCATCTCATTTAATTAAAAATAAAAAAACCTGAGGTACAAACAATGTTTTTATCTTTATTTGAAAGAATAGAAAAAAGGCAAGGAGAAATAAAGTACTTTATCCAAATTTATAGAGAGAGTAAAGATGAAGTGGTGAAGTCAGGGTTCAAATCCATGTACTTTGGCTTAAAATCTTATGTAACTGAGCTATATTGATTTTCAAAGCAATTTATTTTAATTAATAGAAAGATTATGCCAAAATATGAAAACTGATCACCTCAAAATAGACATCTGTTATAAATTGGTAAAATATTTGTAGATTTAAATGCATTTCTTACTCTCAATTTTTCACTATTTCCATTGTCTCCCATTAATTATTTGCTACTGAGACCAAAATAAAAAGGAAAATACTGATCAATAAACTATCCTAGTTAAATTATTAGTATTTATCTAATTCTTACCATATACCAGATGCTGTTTTAGTTTCCTATCACTATTGTTGCAAATGATCATGAACTTAGTGGCTTAAAACAAAGCAAATTTATTGTCTTACAGTTCTAGAGGTCAGAAGTCCAAAATGGGTCTTTTGGGGCTAAAGTCAAAATGTTACAAGAGCTCTATGCCTTCCAGAGCTGTTTCTTGACTTTTCCAGCTGCTAGGGCTGCCTGCATTGCTTGGCTCATGGAAAAATTATTCCAGCCTCTGTCTCACATTTTCTTTGACTCTGACATGCCTAGAAAGACCTTTCTTATTATATCTGGCCCATTGTCATAATTCAGGATACTCTTCCTTCACTTAATTATATATACCAAATACATTTGCCATATAAGGTGACATATTCACAGGTTTTAGAAATTAAGTTGTGGACATCTTTGTAGGGCCATTATTTTTCTTAGCACACTATATGAACATTGTGCCATTTAATTTTTGCAACCTATTTCAATAGGTGTTGTATAACGATAGAGTTATGGTTTAGAGTACAAGTGATTTCCTCAGTCCCTTGTATAACATAATTCCAAACAAAGATCATACTTAGATTTTTGTACAATAATTCCCTTTTCCTGCCTCTATCATTTTATATTTAATGCCTACAACAGACTCAAAATTTACCACATTTTTATAAAAGACAGTTAAATAATGAATTGTTATCATTACATTCATTGAGCTTCTACTACCAAAAAGAAATCTAGTATTATCCTACACAATTTGTGATTTTAAAAGCTTGTTTCTATCTAGCAAATTTAGATTATACTAATATCGAATAAATGATTAAAAATGACTCTATCATAGTATTTTTTAAAGATGTTGCCCTTTTAGGGACTTAAGAGTATAATGCATAATTTAATGTCATTGATTGATCATGCAATAGCAATAGATCAAATTTATAATTGGTTAGATAGCAGATATTTCACAAATTCTCAATTACCCATTAATTTAAATGGGTAATTTAAATTTAAATTCTTTAAATCCGTTAACCTCATAGGGAATATAGTCAATAATATTGTAATAACTATGTATAGTGCCAGATGGATACTAGACTAATAGTGATCACTTCATAAGGTATATAAATGTCTAATCACTGTGTTGTACACCTTCAACTAATAAAATATTGTAAGTCAGCTATCATTTTAAGATAAATTAAAAATAAATTAAAAATTTAAAATAAAAAATAAAATTTAATCATTCTTCTCTAACTTAAAAAAAAAATCCCCAAGCAATTTAGGTAACTTCTAAAATATTTTTGATATATAAGATTCATTTCCAACAGTTTTTGATGAGATGTTTTATAGGAGAGAATTAAAAAATAATAAATTATATTTATTTTATAATAGCAGGTATAAGGAGATGTTTACTAAACTACGGATAGAAGAAATATGTTACCGATATCAGTTATTTTATAATATATTGAATAATGCAATATTATCAATATTAAACTTCACAGTGAAGAGTAATATCTATTTATGCTATTTTTTATAATTAACATATTGTTGAACTCCATAAATATTAAGTAAAATTTTTGAAATGTATTTTAATATGAAGATTTATTCATTGTGCTCAGAGTTTGCTTATTAAGCATGATTAAATGTGGCCCATATTAAAGATTCTTCATGATATGACATTTTTTTCCATGAGACATCTTATTTTTCCAACTATTTTAATTAAAGTCCCAATAGGAAATAAAGTTGTTCCTTCATGTCAAAGATGAATACAATTATCCCAAAGCATTTGTCATTCTAGATTATTTTAAATAGAAAAAATATATTAGTAAGCGCTCTAGAGACTAGATGAACATTGAGTATCTTGACCATTAATAACAAGCATAATGATTTGGTAAGAAACATTAACTTTGGGCATACGTGCAAAAAGTGATATGCATTCCTGAGGAAAAAACAAGTAAAACAATAGATATTTTACAATACCAATTATAGTGGCTTGCACAAAGTATAAATTCCATAAATATTCATTAAATAGTTGAATAAATTAATAAACTATAAAAATATTAGAAAATGTAAACTATGTGACTTTAAAACACTTAGCTAAAATATTACCCAATTTTCCGCTTTTAAGCCATATCTTTATTCAAAACGTTCAGTATATTTTCTAATATGATCATTCTCCTAGAGTTTGAAAAAAATCTAGATAAAAAAGCAGATTCAGAAATGTAATTTCTTACATGTCTCAGTCAGTTTGGGCTACTATAATAAAGTACCCTAGACTTGGTAGTTTATAAGCAACGGAAATTTGTTCCTTATATTTCTGGGGCTAGATGTCCTAGATCAGGGTGTCAGCATGGCCAGGTTTTGGTGAGAGCCTCCTTCTGTGGTGTGGAGTGCTGTCTTCTGGTTGTATCTTCACATGGTAGAAAGAAAGTGACAGAGCTCTCTGAGATTCCTTTTATAAGCGTACTAATCCCATTCATAATTATTACTACTATCATTTCAGAGATAATCAAAATGTTGATTAATAATTACTGTCTTGCTTATAATTTCCATATTTATTTTAACCAAAAAAAAGTAGAAAGATACCCAATATGACTAAATGAACAAGGAGAAATTTTATTATACATCATAAAAGATGTTTTCAATCTCTTGGTAATCAAAATGAGTTAAACATTATTTTTTACATGAAACTTTTATTAGTATTAACTAGTAATATCTAGTAAAAATGAAGCTATTATTTTCTCATTAAAAATAATGTTATATCTACAAAATTTAGAGGGGACTATTCTGGTTAAGAGAATGTTCCTTAGACTAACTTCTCACCAGAAGTGGCATCTGAGACAAGGACTTGAATGCAGGTAGTTTATTTTAGAAAGTGATCCTAAGAAACAATAGTGAGAGACTTGGAAACATCAGGAGAAGCTGAGAGGCCAATATAAACTTATGCTGTTGGACTGCTTATTTAGGTGTATAGCTGCCCCTAAATTCTGTTGGCTACCTTCAGAGACCCTTGTGGAGTCATTGCAGACTTATGTCCTTGGAACAAGGAAAGTTAATAATATATACACAGACTCTTTTCACTGATGAAGGATTGTCTTAGGATTTGTTAACCCTTGCAATTTCAGGTTTGTGCCCTAATCAGAATGACTGAATTTATTCCTGTAGGTGTCCCATGTTCCCAGAGAAGCCCTGGGAGGAGAAAGCAAGAGATGTATAGTTCAGCCCAGGCGAAGTGGTACCAGGTTACACTTGAGGCAGTTGATTGCCGCAGAAACCATGATAACTGCGGTAAAGCGAAGGCAGAGCATGCGTGACAGGTCCACTATAGAAAGTAAATTTTTTTCTAGGCTACAATAAGCTTTTTTCTCTTCTTACAGTCAAAAAAAAAAAAAAACCAAACTTCATATATAATGTGATTAATCTAATTTAAAAATTTTTTAATTAATTATTTTCACAGGATTATATGCACGAATATATATGAACTGAATTTTATTCTTTCATTTGAGTTTCAAAAATTTGTTAGGCATGATCCATTTTTGATTGTTGGCTGGTTGTATTTTTACCAGATTAATCATCCAATGGAATTTGAAGTTTCCTCAGATATAAGAATACACCTATCATGCTGATTTTTGTATTTGCAAATATTATGAAAATCTACCTTCAACTGTCATTCATATATAACCTCTTTATAGGTAGGATGGACTTACGCCTGTTTGTGGTTTCCATGAAATAGGATTCATGTAGCTAAAATTGTGAATGAGATGGAATTTCTTTTATGTCCTATCCCTCCAATAGAAAATGACAAAGTACATCCCCAAACTGAAACATTCCCCAATTTTCCAATTTCCGGCTTTTAGTTAATTTTTGCTCAGTGTTTCTTTGTGTATCAAAACCCGTCGAAGACTAAAATGTTTCCTTCTGACTACTCAGTATTAGCAAACTCTGTTTCTACTCTTCCCAGAGGATCCTAACAGGGCCAACAATTTAGCAATTCATTCACCCTCAAAGATAGACAGTATACAATTCTTCGTGTAAACCTCACCAATGTTTCATGACTAGGTAGATCACTGATACTATTTGTGACTCAGTGTGGTATGTTTTTCCCTGCAAGAGCCTCCTGTCTCTACTTCTTCCTACCTACTAATAGCTTTAATTCTGATTATATTTAACCTATTCGTATTCAGACCAGTGCTGATTGATTTCCTTATTTTACGTGACTAGCAAACACAAAAGTAAGATCTATAACTGCCTTAAATAGAAGGAGATGTGACAGTTTAAACAAAGAAACCAGCAGTTATAACATACTTGGTATACCTGCTTGTCAGTAAAGATAAGCTCCAGCTACAAGCTCAGCACACTATCAATATCCCCAGGGACTTTCTATTTATTTTTTTGTTTATTTGTTACCACAATAGTCATCCTAGAACCAGCTTTGTGCCTCAACAATGAGGCAAAGAAAGAAAATCAGAGCTGCTCCTATGTTAATGTAACAGAGTATGCATCAACAGTCATATTATCGGGTGACGATAGCCAGTTTCTTTGTTTTTCTCAACTGTATAAATTTCACAGAGGTAGGACAATATATTTGTCTAGATCATAGGCCACTTTGGTTCAAACAGCCCTTTCACCTTCTGGCTGTATGACCATACACATATTGCTGTGCAATTGTTCTTTAGATTTTCATCTGTAAAATCTGGATAAAATGATTACTTATGTATGGAATTCTGATAAGGAGAAATAAATGAGTTAATGCATGAAATATTCTTATAAAAGGGTCACACAAATATGAAGTGCAATGTAAGCATCAGTAATTATTATATGGAACTTAAAGGCTCCCTTTTGAATGCACCCTCCTCCCCAAAATGCATTTATTCAATGATCGCCCTGAGCACAGAATGAAAATCAAATTCATGTCTAACATTAGACAGAAAGAATAGTAACTGTGAGTCATAGTTGGCATGAAGAAAAGAGTAAAAGTTAGACAAAACATCCAAAAGTGAGGTATGGGGGGAATGATACATCACTGCCATTTTCCTGTGATACTCACCTCTCAAAAGTCCCTTTTAATGAAACATCAGGCCCATTGTCATGGTTCGGAGTCACTTAGCTGAAGAAAAAGATAAGTGCCATATTATGCACTTATGAAAGATGAAAGGGAGGGAAGGAGGGATGAAAAGAGAGAGAGAGAGAAAGATGAAGACAGAAAAAGAAAAATACAGAGAGAAACTATCATCTTTTGCCTTACTTTTATTTATATTTTCTTCTAATTTATATTTACTTTTAATTCTGTAAGCTTCCTGTATTTTAGCAACATGGAGGCAAGGGTTTCTTCTAATTTTTCCTTTCTTGCTTCATATTATCAGATCTTAAATTTTTTAACTTTCTAACTCCAATAATTTCACTTATGTTCATTAGTAAATCAACATTAATTTGCACTGAAATACTTGAAAGAATAAATTATTAATAATCAAAATAAAGAATTTTTCAGTGAAATTTTGCATTTTAGAGGCAGTTTCCTTTGTCCCTTCTCAAAGTAAAAGATCTTGCAAAACAGATGTTCCAAACTGAAGAGCAGTTCAGAAGCACTAAGAGAAATTTTTAATAGAGAGAGCTTTTCACTGGATAACTATCAATTATAACTCATGGTCAATTGCTAGTTCAGGTTAACCACAACTCTATTGGAAAATATTATTTTTTGTTCCATAAATCCATAAAGAGGTGGCATGTGCTTGTCTAAGCATTAACTCTCTTGTTGAGATTGAAAAGTGGAAGGATGAAGAATCCATTGTGTTAGCGTGAAAGATGACATTCTGATTCAATCAAAATGTCACACACACACACACACACACACACACACACTCTACTTTAACCCTTCCTCTTTCTATATTTTATCTAAATATTATTGATGACCACAAAATTTTATAGTAAAATATATAGTTTTAAATTTAATACTATACTAACATTTATAGCTTTGAAAAGATACTGAAAATAATATTTTGGGGGCTCTCACTTTAAGCTTGTTGAATTTTAGCGGCATGGAGACAAAGGTTTTAATTTTGTCTCTTGTGCTTTTTTTGGTTCAGAGGACTATAAGTGTGGTCTTTCCCACCAGAGAGAATTCTGTAGTGGCAACACTATGTTGTAATGCTCAATCACTTTACTGTTAATTTCTCCTCCCACACAGTCTTATTATTACCTGTTGCAATTAATTTAGATCATAAAATTCTCTTTATTTTTATGCATGGAAATTACTAACTTTACGTGTGATTATTTTGTTTTATTTTTTAAACAAATTATTGTTTTACTATAATTATTACTGGCAAAAGGTATTTCTAAATAAAATAAAATTTGGTAAATTTAAAATTTACTAATTGACTAATAAGTTTGGATGCTAAAAATTAGTATAGGTATGAGTGACTGTGTTCAGTCAAGATTACAGATTAGATTCTCTAAAGATAGATGCTTTGAAAGCACGTATTATATTTAAAAACGTCAAAACAAATTATGAAAGATGCAAAAGTCAAATACCTAAATAAATGCTTTGAAATAAATAAGCTTAATGGTGGCATTTTATAAATATATGTAGTGATGATTCCTAACTCTAGTTCTAACCTTTTGCTAACTTTTCCTAGAATCCTGTTGAGAGGAAAATGTAAAGAATATGTCAAGTTTGTTCTAAAAATAAAAATAAGTCATAAAAATGGTCCTTTTATGACTCTGTATGTTGGTTGCACAAAAAAATGTTTATGAACTAAATGATTATGAACTAAAAAGAAATCCTTTAATATGCTTTTACATCTAACTCAATAGCTTATAACTCAGTATTATACTGTATTTATTATCTTTAAGAAGCAGTTTTACTTATTTAATTCAGTGACTCGGGAATTATTTCTATTGAGCATTCCTATATCAATGAACAAACTTAGTTTACTGCCCCCACTTCAAATTTAGTGAAACATATTCATAGTATTTGCTAAATTATCATTCAAATCTTCCCAAGTAGTTTATAATACTCCTTTATTTTATGAACCATGTTCTTATATATTTGATCTATACTGGAATTTATGTCATATGTAACTTCTCTAGAACCACAATATTTTATGTGTTATACCTATGTATTATGTCACAAAATAATTGATGGCAAATCTTTTTATCATATTTTAAACTTTGTTTCAATATTGATGATGACCTGTAAGATCTTCATCCACTGACTGACTCACTGGCATCACCCTGCTTCTCAACTCTCCCCTTTCTTTTCTTAGTATCTTGTTACAGTGATGAGGAACTCAGCATTGTTTGATGTATATGAGCCTTATGATGGATATTCACATTAAAAGGTTATCATCTATTTTGAAATTATAATAGTATACCCTTAATTTCAATATGATAATTCATAGAACATGCCACTATACCCCTTGACACAGGCCATTTGAAATCTTTGTTGAAAACATGATACCTGATTTAAAAAAGGGGTGTGATCGCTTAGGAATTATAATATTCTCTCTTACCACTAATGCCTACTTTTCTTATTCTGAAGTTAGAGATGCTGAAAGTCTTTCTTCAAATGACTGCAGCTGTATATAATCTTCTGGAAACAATGTCCAGACATTTAATAGCCTCTGAGACTATACCAATGTAAATGAAAATTACCATTGCTACATACTATTCTCTTTTCACATACCTTTTCCTACTAAGCGCTCAGTACTCTCATCCATTCTTTAGGTTAAAGGCTGATTTTCACTTCATTAGGTTATCTCCTACTCTATCTCTGCTCTATCTGCCACTCTAATATCTCTGATTTCTCTCTTCAAACATATATAAGACTCATTCTCTTAGGATACTGAAAATTCATTTACACCAAATGAATGGTTGATAATGTTCTAACATATTGTTCTTAGAAGGAAGCATTTACTATTTAATCAAAGATTTCTAGAGTGAGTGTTATTAACTCAAAGTATGGAATGGCAGGGATAGGACTGAGGATACGGGGGCTAGCTGGCTTACTCTGCCTCTGTATGAAGACTGCACCGAATCAGAGACTCTTGTATCCAGAGATTGAACAACTAGAACCTAAACTGTCTCATTTTGAAAAATAGGAGAAAGGAGAAGCAAATCCTAATGAGTATTCAGTAGATCAGAATATTAGAACTGAGAAGTATTAGGGCATTTAGATTCAGGCAGATCTCAGCAAACAAAGTAGACAGAGGTTTAATAACGGGCGAAATAAGCATAGATTGGATATAATTGGAACTTTCCTCTTATTAGTTATCCCTACTTTCCTTATTTTTCTAGCACTTATACAAATGCCTTTTTAAAATCTGGGACACATATTCTTAAGCCGAATGTCAACAGAGGAAGTGTTAAGAGGTACAGGTGTCATCATGAAAATGTTCCTAGCACCTCATGCCCTGGGCTATTTGTGGTACAAAATACAGGTAGTTGTGTTAGAGAATAACTTGCATATGATTCATGCTCTGAGTTCTTGTTCACATTTCAATTCTAAACTAAGAGCTATACTTGAGGCATTTTGTAAAAGCAGAGTTTTATGTTATTTTCCCAGTAGTTTAACATTATAATTTTCATTTCTTCATTGATTAGTATCTAAAAAAATCAAATATATGTACAGTAGCTTGCAAAATGTTGTTTTGTGTTTTTCTCTTCTAAAATCCTGTAAATCATATTTATGTTAACTGGCAATTGCCTAGAAAAAAATAATATACTATAGAGTTAACAATATCTATTTTACAAACATTCTGTTTTGTATACTTGGTAAAGAAGACTCAAAGATTACTTAAAATAATGAGAGCTCCGGATTATATTTTAAATTGTGCTTTGATAAAATCTCTTGTCTATTTGTCTGAAAAAAAAAATGTAGCTGTGGGAGAATATTAGCCATTAGGAGACTCTAGACGTCCACAGGAAACAATTTTGCAAGGAAGGAAATAGTGCTCATCATTGGATTAACAGTCAGTAAATTGATCAATCTGAGAAATATATATCCTCTTACTATTAAAACTATTAAAGTGTTTCGAAATACATGTGGGAAGATAAGCTTCAGTAAGCCACCGTAAATTATCAGACATGAAAAATATTTTTGTTTAAAAAAAGTTGCATTTAGAGATAATTTTTTGTTTCTTTCTGAATTCATTTATCTTATCCTAAATTTACCTTTTAAATTATATATGTAATACATAAGCTTGCAGACTATAGGTATTTACATTTTTTTCCTAGCCTATTTGTGGCAACAGAAAATATCAGTGACTTTTTGGGCCATGGAACCAAGGTAGATAGTATGTATAGGGCATGATTAGAGATGACCTTTTCTACAATTTGGGCTAAAGAAATAGGTAAATTATTTGGAAAAATAAGTACATATATCTTCCTCCTTCATTTCAAGATACAAGGCACAAGTAAGAAAGAATCTCTCAGCCATTCTTTTGCACCCAGTCAGCAAGTAAAATGGTTTTGCTTGTGTGTTTGCTTCTTTGATTGTTTCCTCTGTTTCTTTGATAAAGTTTTCTTTTCTTCTGCATTTCAGATATTTACAATTAGGAGTTTGTTATTTTCATCAGGATAACTAACACAACACCATGTATGTATTGATATGAATTATGAGAAAGTTTATTAGTATGACATTTTATATCTATTTTGATGACAAATAAAAAATAGAAATCTCTTTTGACATGTATTTTACTAAGATTAATTTTATGATCTTAGTCTGTGTGATGGCTCCCAGAATTTTAAGCAGGGTTGTGTATAAATGCTGTAATGGGTAGAGAAACTTATAATTTGTCTTTTAAACAGGGACATTTCAGTAATGAAAAGGGCACAAAAATAATTACCATGTGCCAACTGATCTATAAAAGACATAAACCCAGACTGCCTTTGGAATAATCAAGAATAGTAATAGACCACTATGTAGTAAGATTTAGAGAACTTTCCCAGATTTTCTCATTCATAACAAATTTCTTTCCTTATATTATACTTCTTTCAAGATATTGAGTTAACAACAACATAGTCATTCCACATGGCTGAAAAATAAAGGTGGAATTATTTTATTTAAGCATTCAAAATTATGATGATTAAACATCATTAGCTTATAAATAGTCTACCCTACATTCATTAATATATTTTCTTGGATTAACATATCAGATTGGAGAAATGACACTTTGGAAAGCACAAAAAGTCTGTTTTCAAAGACAAATATAAAATATAGGGCAGCTCCAGGGCATTGAAGCATAGAAGATAGATAGAACACAAATTATTCCAAAGTGATTGTGGAGGCTAGTCCTACTGCCCAGACTCCTAAGTTGGTTCCAGAAGTTGGAAGTTCTTGAAAGAGAATGTGTAATTTAGGTAAAGAGACAGGCATCACAAAAAAAGATACAAAAATATCCATCCATTATCTTACAAGTTGATTTCAGGGACATCATAGACTTACTTCAGAAATACAAGATGTTAAGAATTTTAGAGTTGAGAAGAATATTAGAGATAACTTACTTAAGATTGCTAATTTTGCAGATAAAGTTACTGAAACTACAGAAAGTGAGAAATTTGGCCAAAGTTAAACCATTTTAAGAAATTTTATTTTTATTTTCTTAGATGAAAAGTATATATAAAGAAAAAAAATTTTAAATTATTCTTCATTCGATTATGAGATTATAGGAGCATAATAGAAGTGAGAACAAATATGAATATGAAAAAGTATTCCTAAAGGATTTAGCTTAATGGAAATTTGCAGATTTAGAAGAATTAGACACCCATTGATTACTCGTCATTTGAATTGTTAGGATAAGAATTAACTACCTTTATTATTTTTAACATTTGGATATTTGGCAGTAGCAGATTTTAGTACCTAAAATATCTTAGAAATTTAGTAGGATTACTTTACAGCCTTGACCTTTCAGTAGGATTGGTTGGCAACTCTTTCTGTCCCCACAGGTTACTGAGACCATAAAAAGAGAAGGAATTGAATAACTAGTGAATTAGATGCATTATATAAAAAGGCCAAAGAGGAAGTCTATGGTTCCATATTTCAAGGAAAGTATCAGATATTAAAATATCTGGATGACAAGATATGTACTACATGGGAAGGTAGGGAAATGTTTTTAATTTTTGCTAATAACAATAAATTTGCTAAACTCAAAATTCAACCTCAAAATAGTGTTCTAGATTCCAATAATCTAGGATTAGAAACAAACAAGGGTATGTGTTATTCAGGGAATTTCTGTAATGTTCCTATCCCTTAGGATGCTCAGTAGACAGCTCTGATGAATGCTGCTGCCCTGTAAAGATCGTTCAGTACCAGTAACAAAAGCTAACTCGAGGTGACATAAGGCAGGAGGGACTGTATTGGGACACACATGTTAACTCTGATTTATTCTGATTAAAGGCAGTAATTTTTGTTCCCACCTTCTCACATGGAAGACAAAAAAAAAAAAAACCTATTGCAGAAAACATCTGCCTCCTCATCAATATCCTTGGCTGACTTTATGTCAGAGTAAAAAGATATGTCAGAATTTCAACATTCTTGCTTATATGGACATATTTAGCTAAGTTCTTCATAGAAAAAAGCCATATACACATAGCTTAGGTATTCGAATCTTATTTGTAAAAAAAAATATTTACAAAACAGTACAAAACAAAATAGAAAAAATATCATTACAATATTTAATGATGAAATTGATAAAGCTTTGTATGTAACAAAATTTGTTCATTCTTTATGTGTTGAGAACAATAAGAAACTACTAATCAAATATTTCAAAATGAACATTCTCTTTTAGATCATATATTCTGACTGAGAGGAGAATTATTACAGTGACTGTACTATACATGTATAAATGTATTTGAAAAATACTCTCCAGTGGAAAACAATAAGTTGCTGTGAGGGCAAAAATTAAATCACAATTTATGCAACAGTTATTTAATGAAATCCATATATTGACACTCCACTTTTGAGTGTCAGCTATCAAAAAATTGGGATGTTATCTTAATTTCAATGGTAAAGCATTAGATATTTTAAATGTTAACAAATATAATGTAAAACTTTATGAATATATAATTGTATATTTATTCTATATATATACAAACATTCATGAAATGACAGATCTAGTACATTCATTGCCCTAGAGTGTACATTAGTATCAATATATTCTAAAGGATGTTGGCTTTATGGACATTTAGATTAAATATCAAATTTGAAAGATCTTATATGATGAATTATATATGTTATCTATGATTACATTAATTATGATTGCATTAATTATTGATGCAATTATAATATAAGGTGGCCTAGAAAATAACTTTATAAGATATATTATGAACAAGAAGAGTAATGTGAACAGTTATTCCTAAACCTAAGAAAATAACATAGAATATTTTATAAATTCTATTTTCAGGAGAGAAATAGTAAGCTTAGCTATTTGAAAATGCTTGTTTTCATCATGAGGAAAGTAGATTGGGAAATTATGAGAAATGGAATGTATTATAAGTTAATGATTATGATATGATCCAGCAAAATCAAGAAAGAATATTGATTTTAAAAAAGAGTGGAAAAAAAAGCAGATCAATCATATACCAACCCCCCTCACACACAAACACACACACATATAAAATATATCAAAAACAGTGCAAGTGCTAGATGCAAAGATGAGTAAAATATGAGCCTGCCCTTCTACTCACAAGGCAAATAACTTTTATATGTACATGCACCACTTAATATTCTGATGCTTTAATGCTCTTGGAATATGGTTTCAAATACAATTTAAAAACCATGTTTTTATTTTGCTTGTTTTGTGTATGTTTGACATATATACACGTATATATATGTACACACACACTTAAGACTGTCAGTGAATTGAAATTCTTCACTGATAAGTAAGTGTATTGTTAACTTCTCAAAAGAAGTAACTGTTTTTGTTTCTGTATGTCCAAGTTTCTAACACAGCTAACAGCACATGTCACACAGAAGAACATTGGTTGTTTTGGGGGGATTAATTAATTTATCAATTAATAGATTTGCAAGTAATAAAATCATGACAGAAAACCTAAATTCTAAATGAATTTTTTCTGTTGAGCATTAAAACTGAGTTTTTTCATTCTTTACTCTGAGACACATATTCTTTAAAAAATATTAAATTTAATTTTAGTTTTAAAAACATTAAATATGACTTAATAATTTTAATTAAAGCAACATCTGCTTTTCTCACTATACACATTTGAATGAAGTTGCATTTAAATACATTTTCACGTTCTAACAGAATATCTTTAATTTGTAGATTTCAAATGCAAAAATATAAAAGACTTCACATCTAGAAAATAGGCCTTTGGAACCTAAACTCATTATCATTGAAGTGTGAAGTTTAATTGTATTACTTTTAATAATATATCTTCTATGTAGATATTACTCAATGCCTGCAAATTCAGGAAGTGGGAAATGGAGAAGTAATAATGCAGGAGAGATTTATGCTAAGAAGATTCTCAGTTGTCACGATTAAAAATTTTCCACCCATTATGTGAATCCTATTGATCATTGCAGGAAGCAGAAAAGTGTGCTGTTCATTGATTTTCTTTGGCTACTGAATGCATTAGGCCTGACACATTTGATGGGTAGGCAAGTTTTCAAAGGAAGCTCAGTTAAGCTAATCTTAGTTCAGAGGAATATTCACAATGGAATAAGAAACCTTGTAATTGCAAGAGCAAATAGAAGAGTCAGAGGACTATATTATGGGCCATATCAGCATAAAAATTAGACATGAGCCTTCCCAAGAGACTACAGTAAAACACATCAAGGCTTTGATGCTGTTTTTTATAAATGTAGCAATTACTGGATAAGTTAGGTTTTAGCTTTTCACCTTTCAGCCAAGATAGTTAATGCAAAGTAATTAGTTGTTCTGTCTTCTTAGCTAAGGGAGACTTTCAGAATTCCATCAAGTTCATAAAAATATAAATGAAGACATTAGATAATTGCATCTGGCAACTGAGATTGATAGCAATGCTACTGCCTATAAATTCAATGTTTTTTTCTAATGACCTATTTGTGATTCTTCTTGTTATTATACTGGTTCTTTAAAATACAAATTCATCCATGAGTTGTGTCATGGACTATTAATGTAGAAAGAATAATAGCAAATGCAATTCATAAAGACTTTTCTATCCTGAGAATTAATTACTATTTAAAAAATAAAACTGGAAAGTGTGATCCTCTGTCCCTGTTGGAAGCTGTCTAGTTACTTATTAGTACAGTGTCAGAGTACAATGTTACCTCTCAGTAGTACAGGATGGTGTCAAAACGCTATGTATATTTTTTCCAGTACATTAAGTACCAGAGCACTGTGTATACTTTAAGTGAGGATTAATTAAATTAGCATAAACCAAGTGGTCTTCCATGCCCATGAACAAATATTGTGTATTTGGCAATCACCTTTCTCATTTTTTTTCCACATCATTTAGCATACAAGTATACAATTCAAATTTATAAGAATAAATGAGGGGATATGGATTATTGATATCATATTCCATTTAATGACATCTAAAAAGGAAATCTCCCATCCCTAACATGACTTTCAATATATTTGGAGATTTGTGTTTCAATACAGAAAACTATTGTAAATCATCAATTATGTTTGGGATATTTGGATTTTTAACAACTATTTTGCTTTTTGATATGTTATCAAAATACTATAAGAATTAAGTATTTTATAATATTACAACAACTATATGTTGGTTTGCCAATTGGTCCTTGTACATAGAGAGCAGGGAGAGATTGAAGAGACAGACCGCTCCAGATTGGTAGGTGGCAAGTTTAATAAGCAAGGAACTTACATCCAAAGGTTGTCTTGGGTGCTACAAGATGAGCGAATCTCTGCATCCATCCATGAAACCTTAAAGGTTTATATAGAGGCCTTAATGGTATTCAGTCACATATAACATCCAAATGGTTTCAATAATGCATAACTCTCTCAAGGTTTTGTCCTTAACAATGGCTCCCCCTGTGTAAACAGTGGGCAGAACTTACATTTTAAGTAGAAGGGTGTGGATGAGCTAGCCTCCAATTGCCTGAGTTGAGCTCACAGGTCAATCGGCAGTCACAGCCTCTCCATTACCTCCTCCTACCACCCTCCATGACCTACTCTACGAATCTTATATGCAACCCATTTTCTGCAATGTGCTCTGAGCAGTCAGCAAGGGGTTTCACTGGCATGAAGATGGCTTGTTTGGTGGCTACTTGGCTACACTGGAGACAGATAACGTAGCATCAATGTAGGCACATGCAAGAGAAAATAAAGATTAAAATAATAATTCCCAAAATAAGTAACAGTTTTTTCTACCATATCCCCATGATCCAATCCATTGATTTATTAAATTCCTAGGTTGGGGGATGAATCACTCAAGGTGTTCACTTGTGTCCTCATGTGATTTAATAAAATGATACATTAGCAGACTCATCAAGTACGAACACACAACATTCTGTTTGGATAATGACACAAGTGCCCCCTTATGAGGCAGTAAAAATGCGCAAATCTATCTCATTTTGGAGAACAGCTTTTCTCATTAGAGATATTTTAGTGTTCAGTAAAAACAGGCTTTGCTGGATATCATTGAAGGATTACTGGCGTCTCTGTGTGCTATGATACCCTCCAGGCCAATGAAGGAGCCAAAGATGATGTCCAAATGATTGTTCCAGTGGAAAACAGAATATGCCCATCTGGCCTTGAGTAGAGAGAGATTGGCACCTTTAGGAACTTAACCTGGTTATGTGTATCATACATGTTGACAGGGGAAGGCAGCATCATCAGGTGTGAGGGGATGGGCTGAGGGAGGGATATGCCAAACCAGGACTCCCACCATCTCCCCTCAATCAGTGGTGTGTGTTCTATTTCTGATAATACACATTTCAACAGGTCTAGCTTTCA
>NW_006442484.1:58510973-58541434 GCF_000325575.1 Pteropus alecto
AGATCCCAAAGGAGACAAAGTCCCCTTCACTCCAGGGTGCAAAGAGACATACCTATCCTGGTGGGACATCCCCTTACAAATTCCAGTATATAATGCCTTTTTCAGGTGCAATGAGGCTTGATCCACACACAGTGAGATCAGTGAGGAAATGGCTATTTCTCATCATTTCCACACCTTTACAATATTATCTTGCAGGGATCCCCAGTCTGGCAAATGGGGCAACAGGCCCTAGTGGTTGATCATTTAAATATATTAAAGCCTGGGACCATGCTGTAGTCCACTCAGGCACGGTGATTTTACCTGTTAGTAATTTAACCTTCTGCTTTAGTATTCCAGTTTTTATTTCTATCAACCCTGTTGATTGTGAGTTATAGGAAAGTGCAATGTCATGTTCTTTTGCCCAGTCTTGAATATCGTGACCTTTAAGATGTGACTCTCCAATCACTGTCTATTTGATGAAGGTATTTGTACATGGTACTCAACTTCTCTATTTCTTTAATGATGGCAGCCTAGGTTTCATGGTGACAGGGAAAAGCTTAGATTAGGCCAGATGCAGTATTCACAGAAACCAAGGCATATTTAGAACCCTCACTCAGAAAGAGGGGTCCAATATAATCAATTTGCCAATCTTCCACCAGCTGGGATCTCTGGTGAATGGCCCCAGACTCCTTTGGTAGTTGCCTTGGGCATTATTTAGAACAAACAGAATATGCTGTTACTACATTGACTAAGTTACTGTATTTTAAGGACAATCCGGCATTTTTGGCAATGCACCATCCCACTTGGGTACTATGGTGGCCTCTCTTTCTATGTTTCAATTTGCTGTATCTACTGGAGGATCAGTTGCTAGTGCTTGTACCTGAACTAGGGCATCAGCTTCCTGATTGCCAGGGAATATCAATGCTTTATGAGCCAGAAGTGTAGAATAGTGAGGACTACCTCAGTCTCTTGCAGGTGAACTCAACTGTCTTTCCATATATCCTAATCCCAAAAGGGCTTATTCGTGATCATCTAATCCTCGGTTTTCCATTGTCCAAGCCATAGGATTAATCCCTTTAGAACAGCCCAATTGTCAATTCAAAGGGTTAATGGCCAGGGTTCATGAGTGTTCACCAGCCAAACCTCTGTGAGTTCAGCCCACTGGCTGGTACAGTTTGTTCCTATTTTTGTGCAGTGGTGTCAGTATTGGGCTGAATCTTGAATGCAGTCCATGTAGGTGTGTAGCCCCGATTCAACCCATCTGTGTATCAGTCATCAGTGAGAATTTCCCTCACTCCTTCTCTACTTGCCACAGGGACCACCACAGGAATAGGGGTGGGGTCATTTGGAGGCTCGATATACTCTACCAGACCTAGTATCACTCACATTTCTAGAGTCATTGGGCTGGTGGCAGGGTGCTCCTCTGCTGGGAACAGGCATGCCACTTAGTCAAAGTGGAAGTTTGAGCCATGGCAGAGGTAGATGTATAGAACATATTTTTAACCCACCCCGTAATAGGAAGAGAAGTTCTTTCTATGATATGCTGTTCCTTTGTGAGAGGCTCTACCTGGAGGTGTGCTGTGCACACTTCAAGGAGCCGTTGTTCCATGGAGATATATTAGGTTTCTGTCCCTTTCCAGATCTGAGACCTAAATCTTAGGAGTACCCTCTCCTTCTGTTATCTCTGCCACAGTGCCCAACCCATACATTCCGGAGTCACAGATGCGTCTATCTCAAATGGTAGCCCTTCAGGAGATGTTCAGAGGTTTAATCTGCTTCACTAATATTTTTGTCTTTTCAAAGGTGACTTGCTGACCTGATCTCCCCATGTGCCCTTTCTTTACCAGATGGTATAAGTGATGGAAGCACTGTGCCAGGTAGGGAATAAAAGTTCTCCAAAATCCCCAAATCCCTACTTCATTCACATTTTTAAGGACTTAGTAGGCTCCCGTCTTATCAATCAAACTTCTGGGACAACACAGTCTTACCCAATCAAATGACTGCCAAAAATGTTGCAGTAGTGCCTTGGCCTTAGATTTTCTGTGGGTTCACTGTCCATCCTCTCCCTCACAGATGTTCCAGTTAAGTCTGTAGAGTATCCTGTAGCAGAGGCAAGTCTTCGCATGTCAACATTATATCATCAATGTAATGGACCGTTTTACTATGTGGGGAAGGAGAGCAAGGGCTGATCTTTAGCTACCACCCCATGACATATTTTGAAGCTATATTGGTAACTACAGGGAAATACTCGAAAGATCAATTTTTGCCCCTCCACGTGGAAGCAAATTGATCTTGTGACTCAGCACCTAGGGGCATGCTGACAAAAGTGCTTGCTAAGTCCAGTAAAGCATGATACACTTGTAAAACTGTGGTCAGTGTATCTAAGATGGTGACAATGTTCGACACTGCTGCATGAATAAGAGGCACTACCTTGTTTGATTCTCGATAATCCAAGGTCATCTACCATGAGTCATCTGGCTTTTTTATTGGCCACACTGGGCTGTTGAAAGCACCATGGGAAGGACGTAAAATACCCAATTGGTGTAGTTCTTGAATAGTTCCTCCTATTTCCTTATGCCTCTCCCCGCCACCAGGCAATTTATATTGTTATGCAGTTACCACTCTTTGAGGAGGCAGTAGACTTATTGGTTCCCATTGGCATTACCCCTCAGCACTGCTCTGATTACTCTAACCTGGAGGTGGAATTCACCAGTTGAGGTTTGCAGAGTTTGATCTTGCAGGATACCAAAGTCTATTATGTTCTCCAGTATTAGAGAGTTGAAAATCTCATATTCTCATGGGGGAAGAAGATCCAATTTACAGTGTCAAAGGGACCTTCCTGACCAGAGCCTCCTGCTCTCTGTAATCATTGATGGTGCTGAGGGGGCCACAAAACTTCCGAGGGTTACCATGTATTAGAGTACATTTGGCTCCGCTATCAACCAGATCCAACACCCTTTGTTTGTTTCCAGGGGACCAGTGAATAGTGAGCTCTATTGTCTCAATCTTGGCTTATACTAGGGGCATGAGAGGCACCCACCCCAAATGGAACTATAGCCTGAGGCTTCTACTGGATTAGGTAAGGCATTAGGGACACCAGTAGAAGCAAGCAGGACGAGTCTAAACTGTTGTTCAGATTTCAAGGCTTTCCACAAGCCGACCGACATAGCTGGTTGCCCATTTATTTTTTTCAGGTGGGGTTCTGACAATATGGAAGTCAAACCATATTTGTATCTGGGTTACTTTTACTGGACTATTAATAGCCACTGGGATAGCATTTTGGTTTCTTGAGTTTCCTTTCTGTTTTGGGTTTTTCACTCAACTTGCCTGCATTCCCAGAATTTGTCAGTTTTCTTCTGATCAGCAATAGATTGCCCAACATCATAAATGTCTTGTCCCATGACTGGGCTTGGCATGGAGATCAGTGTCTTATATTGGGTTCTGGAAGTTGACTGCAGTATCTTGAATTTCACTTCTGCAATGAATGTGCCCCAATCAGGGCCTTCAGAGATGGGACATAGATGGTCTGTCTCCTTCCCAACTCCCTAAGAATTTGTTGCACCTCCTTCATAGATTTCCAAGATCTCATGTGCCCAGGGAGATCCCCTTCATTGGGCCAAGCCTCCCTGTAGGTTAGAATAATCCAATCGGTAAAGGGGTGTGTACCTTGAATCCCCCAAGTGTCATGAAAGCACTGCCAGAGGGCAGTGTGTGTGGTAACATTGCCCATTTTCTCTGTTTCTTGCCAGTCAGAGAAATTTCATGGATGCCATGTCCCTCTCCCCTCCCCCATTCCATAGCCACACTAATCATGCCTGGATACCCTCTCTGGCCTTTTGCTGGAACTTGGCAAGTTATCAATAAGTTCAATGAGAGTATATTCTCTCATCATGAACATCCCCTGAATGATGGACTACCCTACTGACTTGAGTTGTTGTTGCTGTGCTTTTGCTGTCCTTTGTATTGGAGATTGGAGGGCACATTTTCTCTGTTTCACTGTCAGTCATAACTTCTTTTTTCTCTCTCCTACTTTCCCAGGGATTCCACCTCTAGGCAACTCAATCAGGCTTTGTCATAAGCACTTAGATTTTAATCTGTCTTCCTAGCTTTGCAAAATGGCACATTAAGGTCTTCAATTCATTACCCTGCTCACTCTTTAAATTTCTTTAAAAAAATTATAGATATAAATGTATGAAGATAAATTTTATAAACTATTTTCAGAATTTTAGTATACTATGTGCTTTATTAATTTATTTATGCAAATAAATTCAAATCCAGATAAAATGGAACATCAACATACTAAATAGATAAAGTGGATAGCTTAACATCAATAAAAGTAAGATCAACTAAAACATGGCAATCAAACTGACAGTAGATTTCTCATCAGCAAATACACAGGTTGAGTTAAAAAAAATCTAGCTTTATTATGTCTATGAGAGCATCCCTAAGACATGATGATATGAAATGATTGTAAATAAATAGAAAAATATGCTGTGATAATCACAAAATATATAAGTAATAGTTTAAAACTCAGAATAAAAGATCTCTAACAAAACAAAACAAACCAAGAATATTGGAACAAGCAAGGAAAGATTGACAAAGAAGTCCTTTTAAGTCGAAGCCTTATCTCCCTAAAATTTATATATCCTCATAATATATAAATCCAAAATCTGGCATATTTTTAAGGAGAAATTTGAACGTATCTCTCTCAGAAAGAAATTGAACAAAAATGTAAAAATATTAGTATTAAAGAGGGAAATTCATAGCAATACAGATCTAGCTCAAGAAATAAGAAAAAGCTCAAATAAACAATCTAATTTACACTTAAAAGAACTAGAAGAAGAATAGCAAATGAAGCCCAAAGTGAGTAGAAGGAAGGAAATAATAAAGATTAGAGCATAAATAAATGAAATAGAGTCTAGAAAAACAATACAAAAGATTAATGAAACCAAGAGCTGCTCTTTAAATGGATAAACAAAATTGATAAACCATTAACCTGACTCACTGAAGCAAAAAAGGACTCAAAAAAAGTAAAATCAGAAATGGAAGAGAAGTAACTACGGACTCCACAAGAATACAAAGGATCATAAAAAAATACTATGAGCAATTATATGCCAACAAATTGGACAAATTGGAACAAATGGATACATTCCTAGAAACATACAATCTCCCAAGACTGAGTCAAGAAGAAACAGAAAATCTTAACCAACCGATTACCACCAAGAAAATCAAATCAGTTATCAACGGCGCCCCCTCCCCGGACCAGATGGCTTCATAAGCAAATTTTACCAAACAATCAAAGAAGAATTAACACCTATTCTTCTCAAACTAGTCCAAAAAATTCAAGAAGAGGAAAATCTCCCTAACACCTTTCATGTTGCCACCTGCCATTACCTAGATTCCAAAACTAAACAAAGATATTATAAAAAAAGAAAACCATTGGACAATATCTCTTATGAACAATGATGCAAAAATCCTCAACAAAATATTAGCAAACCAAATTCAGCAATACATTAAAAATATCATACACCATGATCAAGTTGGATTTATTCCTGGTATGCAAGGTTGGTACAATATCCACAAATCAATTAATGTGATACACTACATTAACAAATCGAAAGATAAAAACCATATGATCACATCAATGGATGCAGGAAATGCATTCGTTAAATCCAGCATCCATTTATGATAAAAACTCTCAGCAAAGTGGGAATAGAGGAACATATCTCAACATAATAAAGGCCATATATGACAAACCTATAGCTAATATCATACTCATGGGGAAAGGCTAAAAGCATTTTCCTTAAGATCAGGAACAAGACAAGGATGCCCACGTTCACCACTCTTCTTCAACATTGTATTGGAAGTCTTAGCCACAGCAATAAGACAAGAAAGAGAAATAAAAGGCATGCAAATTGGAAAGGAAGAAGTAAAATTGTCATCATTTTCAGATGACATGATACTATATATAGAGAACCTGAAATATTCTACCAATAAATAAATAAATAAATAAAATAAAACTGTTAGAACTGATGAATGAATTCAGTAATGTAGTAGGCTGCAAAATATTCATGTCAGTTGCATTTTTATACATCAATGATGAACTTTCAGAAAGAGAAGTTAAGAAAAAAAATCCTATTTATAATTGCATCAAAACAATAAAATACCTAGGAATCAAATTAATCAAGGAGGTAAAATACCTGTTCTTAGAAAATTATGTCATTGAAAAAAGAAATTGAAGAAGAAATAAATAAATGGAAGTATATACTGTGCTCATGGGTAAGAAGAGTCAACATTGTAAAAATGATCATACTACCCCAAACAACCTATAGGTTCAATGCAATCCCTATCAAAATACCAATGGCATTTTTCAGAGAGCTAGAAGAAATAATCCTAAAATTTATATGGAACCATAAAAGGTCCCAAATAGCCACAGCAATCTTGAGAAAGAAAAACAAAGTTGGAGGTATCATACTACCTATTATCAAACTATACTACAAGGCTATAGTAGTCAAAACAACATGGTACTGGCATAAAAACAGACACATTGATCAACTGAACAGAATAGAGAGCCCAGAAATAAATCTCATCTATACACTCATTTAATATATGACAAAGGAGGCAAGAATATACAATGGAGTAAAGACAGTCTCTTCAATAAATGGTGTTGGCAAAATAGTGTTAGACAGATATATGCAAAATAAATGAAACTAAACCACCTTCTTATACCATATACAAGAATAGACAATCAAAATGGATTATAGACTTAAATGTAAGACCCCAAAACATAAAACTTATTGAAGAACACATAGGCAGTAATTTCTCTAATATTTCTACTAATAATTTATTTTTGGGTATATCTCATCAGGCAAGGGAAACAAAAGAAAAAATAAACAACTAAAAAAGGTTTTGTACAGAAAAGGAAACCATCAACAAAACGGAAAGACAACTTACTGAATGGGAGAAGATATTCGCTTATGATATATCTGATAATGGGTTAATAGCCAAAATATATAAAGAACTCATACAACTGAAAAACAAAAACAAATAAAAAAAAAAAACCCAAAATAATCCAATTAAAAAAATAGGCAGAAGACCTGAATAGATATATCTCCAAAGAGGAAATACGAATGGCCAATAGACATATGAAAAGATACTCAAGATCACTATTCATCAGAGGAATGCAAATTAAAACCACAATGAGAAATCACCTCATACCTGTCAGAATGGTTATAATTAATAAATCAAAGAACAAGTGTTGGCAAGGATGTGGAGAAAAGAGAACCCTCAAAAGATAACTGTTGATGGGATTGCAAACTGGTACAGCCACTATGGAAAACAGTCTGGAGTTTCCTCAAAAAATTAAAAATGGATCTACCTTTTGACCCAGCAATTGCACTTCTGGGTATTTATCCAAAGAAAACCAAAACAATAATTCATAAAGATCTATGCACCCCAGTATTCATGGTGGCATAATTTACAATAGCCAAGATATGAAAGCAACCTAAATGGCATCAGCAGATGATTAGATAAAGAAGTTATGGTTCATATATACAATGAACTATATTACTCAGCCACAAGAAAATGAAATCCTACTATTGCGATGACATGGATGGACCTAGAGGTTATTATGCTGATCAAAATAGGTCAGACAGAGAAAGATAAATACCATGTGATTTCACTTTTATGTGAAATCTAAGGAACAAAAAGAACAAACTAATCACAAACAGACTCACAAATATGGAGGACAATCTGGTGACAGCTGTGGGAGGGGGGCTGGGAGAAAGCAGTGAAAGGTTAAAGAAGTACAAATTAGTAGTTGATAGAGGGTCACAGGGATGGGGAGCATGGCATAGGGAATGCAGTCAGCCTTAATGTAATGGCTAGGTGTAGAGCCAGAGGGAAGATAGAGTAATCATGGAGATCATTTCAGAAACTATATAAATGTCTAACCAATGTACTGTATACTTGAAATTAACAATAAAATAAAATGCAAAAAAAATTAGTATTAGATCAATGCTAATATTTTATCCATTTTTATAAAATATCTTGCTATTCTCAGAATTTTCTAGATAATCCAGGACAGTTAAGTACTTAATGAGTGCTTAAGCAAAATCATCTTAACTTTCCTTCTATGAAAAAAAAAATCGAATTAAAAAAATTAATGTTATGAAAGTATATATCTAAACCAAATATTAAAAAGCTGTATATCTAAAACAAAAGAAGAAAATCTCTGCTCAATAAGGAAGATATGTCAAAAGATTTTCACAGGTTAAATATGGTCTTAAATTTTTAAAAATAAGTTCATGTTTTTTTCTTTGAGGACACAATTTATTATGAAACCATCAACTAAAATTTTTTTGGTTGATTTGCCCCAGGAGGAAGAGACTTAGATTGAGTTTCCATGCAAGTAGTTTCTTTGAGAGGCAGTTATGGAAACTTCTGGTAGAGGGAGAGAGTGAGACAGGGATTAGAAGGGCCTATTGGTGCTTTCTGGGATTGAAGTTCAATCCCACTGGGGACCTTCGAGACAAAGTGGTGATCCTGGCTCTGAGATGTCTTCTGAGAGGCATGAAAGTTCATTCATTTTTTTCGAGTGCTATTCCTAGGCTGATAAATTCTAGCCCTTATGGACTGCCAAGTGTAAAGACAGAATTTTCTGGTTGGAGAAATCCTTATGCAAAGAGCTGTAGATGTTCATGGTAAGAGACTATGGTATGTAAAAGACCTGGGTATGCTGAGGTAATAAGCCAGGACACTGAGAGCACCTTCAACAGGTATATCTTTTTCCAAAACTTTATTTATATTTAGATAAATAATATTTTACTACTCAAAGCATTCACAACTTATTCAGAGTCAATTGATTTTGACTTCAAAGAGTCATTGACTTCAAAATATAATTAACTAACTTAATTTGCTGTGAATTGACTAGTTGTTTACCACCGTCATTTATGTATGTATTCATCATTCTTCATTATTGTATAAGACAATAAGTGTTAACATTTAGAAACAAATTTTTCTAGTGTTTTTTTATACTTACGATTATCTGCATAAATGGACAAATAAAATAACAAGAAAAGATTTTATATTTGTTGCTTTAGATATTTTACCTAGCACAAAAAATTTGTTTCTGTGTTCTCCAAGGCTTTGGTAGCCATCATCGCTATCCCAGTTACTTTCCTCTCTATGTCATGAAGAGTTAAGAGGTTTGACTTTCTTAACAACAACAAAAATTCCTTAAATTAATGAGGTGTAAGAATAAAGAGTAAATATATATTTTAGATATTATCTACTGTATTCTATCTCATAGCAGATATTGGACACTCATAAATGTTTATTTGAACTACATAAATGAGTTTCAGTAGAAACTTTATTTCAGTTTTATTTTATGCTCTGAAAAGATACTTATATTTGTTCAAGGAATTAAAATCAATATAATCAATGTTTAGGTGTAAATAACTACTTATTAGTGATAAATATTTATTGTTTTTAAATGTGTAATAAAAATATTTTAGTCAAAGAAGGCTTGAGCAAAGTAACTCATATGTATATGATATAACATATATATCTTATATAACAATTTTAAACTAATGCTTCATCTTAAATCATAAGATAACCATACATTTTTGGCTTGCTCCCTAAATTTCATGAAATATCCCTGTGAAGTCCTTAAAATCGTAAACTTTTATTTTGACGATTTCATTCTCCACCCCACCCCGCCTTTAAATAGTTGTTTATTGGCACTGGGTTGGAAAAGGTGATGGGATTAGCATTCACAGACAACACCATGCACCAATGTCACACGGGAGGCAACAGTGATGGGAAAGAGCAACCTGGAGCCCCGAATGTGGCCCCCTCTTCAGGAGTGTGGGTGAGGGCAGAGCCTGGAGTGTTGACGGGGCAACCTTCCAACATCTCTACTTAGTAGGCATGGTTAGATGAGAAGAGGGACTGGCTGGCTGCAGCCCCAGCCTGACCACTTGGGGTGTACTTTCCTTGGCAGGCAAGGTTGTTGGCCAGTGCTCCCTTGACATAATCATCCTGGGCAGCTTTCAGGTTCTCCTTTCCACCCCAAGTCTTCAGGGCAGAGGCCTGTAGGGCTCGGCCATAGGGAAAGGTCAGGGCCGATGGCTTCAGCAGGGGGCACTTGTTGATTGCATTCAGGTTGATGGATGCCTCCTTCTCACTCTGACGTCAAGATAGGAAGGTGATCCCAGGGACAGCGAGGGGTACTGTGCGGCACAGCGCTGTGACAGTTGCCACAGCAATCTCCTCGTTAGAAAATTTCTAGGTGCAGGCATGGCCTGGGGCTTCAGCAAGGTGCCTTCCAGGTAGATGTGATGGTCACTCAGAGCCATGTAGATAGCAGCTAGCACTTTTTTAGTTACATACTGACAGCGCTTCAAGTCATGGTCCCCACCGGGAGGATCTCAGGCTCCACGATGGGCACAATGCCATTCTGCTGGCAGATGCTGGCATAATGGGCCAGAACATTGGCATTTTCCATAATGGCAAGGACTGAGGGGGTGTATGTTTCCCAAACTTCAGCACACAGCACCACTTGGCAAAGTCAGCTCCATCCTTCTTGTACTGGGCACAGTGCTCAGACAGCCCATTTAATCCTTGGGTGGTTATCTCGCCGTTTGTTCCTGAGTACCACACCCCTGCCTACCTTGATACCCACAACACTGCCCTTGGATTTGATAACTTGGGACAAAGGACGTCCATCATCTGCTTTCTTATAAAGCATCTGGTGAGAGGATGACAACCTCAATGCAGGGATTCATGCGGTCATCGGCTGTCAGCAGCAGCTGATGGTAGAAGCGACGGTTCTCCTCGGTGTTCTCAGTGACAATGGACTGCGGCCGCTTGGCAATGCTCCCAGTGGACTCATCGGTAGCCAAGATTCCTTGCCTGGAGTCACGATGCGGTGAGCACTGTCAGACAGCTCTTTCTTCTGCTTCGCGGTCAGCGCTGGGTATTGGCAGGGCATGGTGCCAGTCAGTTCCTGGCACAGTAGAGGGGCTGGTTTGCCGAGTGAAGTGGTGGAGGGCAGCGTGCTGGCGAGTGGATTGAGGAAATGAACGCGGCAGTCATCACCAGCAACCTTGAGGATTTCATTCTTGATCAATGTTTTTTTTTTTTTTCTCCCAGCAGAGAAAAAAAATCTAAATTTGTCTTCTGACTGTAACATTTCTGCTAAGTGTGGTGAGGAAAAAATAATTTAAATTTTAACTTCATTTTAATTTCATTACTAAATACTCTTTAGAGAAAGCATATTTTTTTCTGTCAAGATAATTAATCATTTTAAAGGGTGATCTCAATATGTATTTGCCTGCAAGAAAATATATAATAAAAAAGCTTGGGAAAACAAAAATTGCCTATTTCTAGATGTGATATGCTCCATGTATCTATCTACTGGGAATGTGACCATGTTAATATCCAAAATTAAACATAACAGATACATATCCTTTTTGTAAAGTCAGTCCCTGAGATAATAGCCTATTAATATGGAAAATAAATAAAATATATTGCTTCTATTTGCTTAACCAGTTTCAAATTTATTTTTCAGACTTGTAGCTAGATACTCCTGACAGAAGTGTTTTACTTTGTGCCCTTTCTCTCATATCTGTATTTCCAAGATGTGTATTAAGTGACTATTCTCTGTAATGGATTATTTTTGCCTCTCTTGGAAGATATTAAGTGTTTTGGGGAGGAGGGGAACAAAACAGTTAAGTGTGTACCAAGTAAACCCAAGAACTAAGTGTATGTTATTATCTTATTTATAACCAATAGCACAAAGTGTGTGGCAAATTCTCTCCCTCCCCTTGTATTGTTTGTTTTGTTTTGCTTTTTGATTGAACGGGGAACTGTCTTTTCTGGTTGTGGAATGGATGTTAATTTTGAAAGTTTTATTCTTAGGTCATTAAAATATTCAGATGTCATGGGTGGATGAATGAGTGGTAGGTGATGAGACAGGGTGGATAAGAATGTGGGTGTCATTGATACCAAACCAGCCTGCAGAAATAATTCATCTGAGAAAATCGTGAAAGTAATTTAATAATGAAACATAATTTAGTATTGGGTAGAAAGCAACCGTTTAATGAAAATATGAGTTATATTAGAATAAAACTAAGTTATTTGTAAAACTTTATAAGTATTATATTTGAAAAGCTGTGTTGAGAATTAGTGTGGCATAGTTAAGGGGGAAAAACTATCATGTTACATCTTACTGGATTTGAATTCTGATTTTGCCACTTACGAGGTGATTGAAATTACCTGAACTATTCAAATAATCTACAATTCTTATTCACATGTACAATATGCATACTACTATACTCTTCAGGAATGGTCTAGGAATTAAATGAGATAGTGAATATGTAAAGCTGAGGTGGTTCATAGAAAGTGCTCCCTATCATCACTGTTTTTAACAATGTATTTTAATAATAGTATAATTACTTTTTTTTAGTAGGGAACTCTTCTTCAATATGTAGACACTATGTCTGCTGATAACCTTTAAGTTTTAGCCATACAGTCATTACTAAAAGGTGGATGTAGAAAAAATAAAATGAACTTTATTGCTGTACTTATAAAATTAAAGTTCTCTGAAGCCAAACTTTATAGTCCATTAATTTCATATTCTTCTAAAGCCAGTTGTAGAATTCCTGCAAGTTCAATAGCCAACCACATACTTAAATGCAATACCCTTTGTACTTAAATGTGATGCTTTAACATGAATTGAGAAATATTTTAATCAGTGTCATAAACATTGGGCACCGTTATATTGGTTTGGTTAAAGTGGTTCAGAAATTAATTATTTTTTAATTTATTGTTTGTTTTTGCAATACTATTCAGGAATGTAGATTGCTATACTGTCATAGAGAAGGAGTCAAAATATTTTTATGCTTTGTTATCACTCTTTGCTTCATTAAATTCTATAACCTGCCTGAGAGGAGCGTGGCTCTGAAGGGCAATGCTGCAGCAGATCCTAAGTTGGAGCTTGTTGTTGGAGGCCCTCAGCTAACTGCACTTCTCACAAATGATAATCAAATGAGAGAGATCTTAACAGTGCATCTCCATTGTTGGCACAGAATTATCCCAAGCAGTGAATCATGAGAGTGGTGGATAACTGATTGATTACTCACTTAGTAATTTTTATGCCTTAAGGTAGGAATAAACAATGACATCGCTTTGAGTATCATTATACTGCATTATTATGCATGGATTACATTATATAATGATACAAAAAATATTATTTTATATCTCCTTTACTCCATTAATTAATATTAATTCCCTTTTTGGAAAAGGTTTTACAATGCCCCTGTCTGCAAACACCAATATCAAGGTTTACCAACTAGTTTATAAGAATTTACAGAATTAATTGGTATCAAAAGATTATTATGCCCAAAATCTTGGTTTAAATAATATTCAAATAGGCTGTTGTATGTGAAAGATGCATACTGTTTATGAGAGCATTTTCTGGTTAATATTTATGTTCCCCAGTGCAAGGACATTATCTAATACTTGGGAAAAAATTAGTTAATGTTCATTGAAATAATGAAATGATTTATAAACTGTCTTGTAAACCAATTTATAGTCATTAACTTATAGACTATTCCAGAAATAAAAGACATATGTAAGTAAAACCAGTTTTCACATGGAGTACAGCATTACTGAAATAAACTGCATTTAAATTTTCTAGTATATGGTTTAAATTTTTATTAAAATATATGACAAGTTATATTATAATGTATCTGCCCACCTCATTATTTGTTCCACTTCCTCTTATGATTATTTTTATTCTAAGCATCTATTAATGCCTTACATATGGTAATTAGTATTTGTTGAATAAATAAATGCCGATG
The DNA here is from genome assembly GCF_000325575.1 of Pteropus alecto. Taxonomy (NCBI): domain Eukaryota; kingdom Metazoa; phylum Chordata; class Mammalia; order Chiroptera; family Pteropodidae; genus Pteropus; species Pteropus alecto. Next base: position 58,524,818 of record NW_006442484.1, read on the forward strand.
AGTAGAGTAAAATACAAGAATGCAGAGAGAAGGCTAACTCTTTCACTTTGGGCCAAGGGCTCACAGGGATTATTGTGACTTTTTCTCCATCTGAAAGACACATGTAACAGATGGTTTTCTATATTTGCAAGACAGTTGAATATTCAGTTAAAACATGACTTTGGAGAAAGTATGAAAGTAAAGTATGAAATGTTATGGGTTTAATAATTTTTAAGAATAGCTTTGAAGGCATTTTTCAATCATTAAATCATATTCCAAATTTAATGTTAGGACATTACATTTTTATGAGGACTTCATGACACTTATTTAATTCCTGTTTTCAAAAAAATGTGAGTTTACTCAAGAGGAGGCATATGACCTCTAGTATTATTTTTTTTTCTATAGGGGAAAAAACTTGACAATAATAAAGAGAAATCTAAATTATTAATACTTAATGCGATATTTTGAGATGCCTTACTTACTATTTCATTGTCCTGTGGCTAAATGGCACATTCCACTGGTGACAGGAATAATTTAAATAACATATTTCTTGCTTTAAGGATCTTACAATCTGAGTAGTAAATTTATTTCTTTTATCGATTTGTTATCTTTGTTAGTGACAGAAACCCAGGCCCTGTGTTTGTGCCTCAGGTACATGCTCTAACAGAAGCTCTACTGCATGGAAACCTGTTTTCCTCTATCTAAAATGTTCCTGCAGATAATTGCTACTGCAGGAGCAACCACTCTGATTTGCACTGACTTTTAATGATATTTCCAGAGGGCATGCAAGATCCTAAATGCAGTTTCTCTTATCTAAGAATCTGCAAGTTTGTAGACATTAGCTTACTGATCATTTCTGCCACTGGTAGATATTATTGACCTGTATTTGACATTCTTTTATAATGCTCTCCTATTGAGGAAATCTAGGTAAGTGAAAAAACACCATGGGACTTCCTTGGTACATAATTTCCATTTTAAAGATGCCAAAGTTGAAGCATACTTAGATATTAAGTGTATTAGATAAAATTACATAGAGAATCAATAGTGCAAATTAAAATTGCATTCCATAAGAATTCAAAATCAAACACAGCAATAAAATACATTTAGCCACTTTAATGAAATGTTTAAGCTCATACATGAAAAAAGAGTTTGAATGTTCCTTCTCTATTTTTTATTGCTGCTGTGAGAAATTATCACAAACTTGGTAGCTTAAACGACACAAATGTATTTTCTTACACTTCCGAGTTCAGAAGTCCCAAAGCAGTTTCACTGAGCTAGTGGCAGAGCTCTTTCCTTGTGGAAGCTCTGAGGGGAGAATCTTGTTGGTCTTTCCTGGCTTCCAGAGCTGCACTGCTTACATTCTTTGGCTTGCCCCATCCTCTATCTTCGCAGACAGTAGTGTTATATCTTCAAATCTCTCTCTGATGCTGTTTTTACATCTCCCTCTATCTGACCAATCGCTTCCCTCTTATAAGGCTCCCTATGATTACATCAGAACCACTATATAATCCAGGATGAAGTCCTGTTCTCATGATCCTTAACTTAATCACACTGAAAGTCTTTTTATTTTTTTGGTCATATAATGTAAAATAATGTGTTAGTATTCACAGCAGAATTATGCTTATTTATATTAAAGAATCATAATGATTAAAACTCTGTCTCAAGAACATTTGACTTTTACTCATCGCTTGACTTTTACTAATTAGATGTTTATTTTAATGACATCATGTAATTATTAACAATACTATTGTCTAGTCTTTCGACATATTGCATAAAGCCTTACTTTAGAGAAATGTTTAAGATGTTAAGTACTTATAATCAGATGACAAGGTATCACTTTTCTCTCTCAATTTGAAATTATAAAATTAGAGAACACAAATCACCACTGTGTTAACTATTGTTAAACTACTTGTAGCAATGTATAAGTTATAAATGCTCCAAGTATGGAAAAGTGCATAGAATTTAAGTGAACGTGCTTCCAGATTTAGGAGAGTCTGACACTGATGATTTAGTAATTCTTTCATCAGAAATCAATCAAATCTACTTATCAGCAAAATTAATATTTCAGAAAACCTGAGAATGGATAAATGTCACTAACCTTTGGAAATCATAAAACCAAGTGGTGGAAAATAGTATTAATCTTGGCTTCAGAAGAACCACACTTAAATCTTTGGTTTGTTCTTAGCAAATATATAACCATTGATGATTTGCTTACCATTTTGACTTTTAGCTCCTCATCTTTTTTGCTTCATGGTAATGTCCTGTGTATCAAGTTGTTTGAAAAAATCATAGTGGAAGGAATATAGTAAACTGACAGAAGAACACCAGAAAAGATAATAAGAAGCATATCTTTAGAAAAGTAAAGGAGAGTATTTTAATTAATTTTTCTACAGGGACAATAAGGTCCTTATTCATGGAGCTGTTTCCTTTCAGAATCTTAGAACATTATAATTCCTGTCTCCTTCTTCCCATCTTCAACCTTTTGCTTTAGGGTTTTCAAGAATGGTAATTCTACACTTGTTTTAAACTATAAAAAACATTACTAGTATTATTTGACTATGCAAAATGTGTTTACATATATAACCATATATTTATATTTTCTGATGTGATTTCTTTTCTGCATTCCTTTCTTTTTACCTGGGATTATTTTCCTCTGTCTGAAGAACTCTTTTCAGTGATCTTTTAAAATGCAAGTCTGATTTTTTAAATTTATTTTTTAAACTAATTTTTATTTTTAAATTATCTTTTTGTTGGTTGTGGGATTCTAGTCTGGCAGTTCCCATTATGTTCTTGCTTCCATTATTTCTGTTCAGAGTCAGCTATCAGTGTTATTGTTGCATTTAATAATAATGTGTGTTTTTTTCCCTCTACTGTTAAGAATTTTTATATTGGCTTAAAATAATTTGTCTATGATGTGTAAATATATATGTGTTTTTGTGATGGGGTACATTATATTTATTCTGTGTTGGGTTTACTGCACTTCTTGGATTTTCCAGCTTACTGCATTTAATCGAATATTACTGTTAAGGATTCTAGAGTTTTTGTCTGCTGATTACATTACCTCAGACATCTTGGAGACTGATTCTATTGTTCTCTCGTTCACTGGACATACAGCTCTGTCTACTTTAAAACGATAATTTTGGATTTGTTGTTGGATCTTATGTATGGAAAAAGTGCAGAGACATGACTTGATCTTCTATCAGAGAGTCCACCAGTTCCTTTGCTAAGATGATAGAGTAAAAGGATGATGGATGATGCATTTAATTGAATCATGGACTGAATTTTGTCGATTCATTGCAGTTTTGGTAAAACTGAATTTATCTTTGGTTAATTCCTGTTTCTAGGGCAATTGCCAGCTTGGTGAATCTTTTTCTCCCTAGCCCAGAGAGTCTGAGAATTTTGACTATATTTTTTCAAAGGTTTTCGGCATAGTTTTTTAGCTCACAGCTTTATACATCTCTATAATTTGGAAACATCTAATAGTGAACATATAGTTATGTGTCTGAAGCCCTTGTGTCTTCAGTTATTTTCACTCAAGCTGAAGCAATGATGAAAATTTCTGATGATGTATTTTTCTTAAGAAGAGGTGTTCTAACAGAGGCCAAGAACAGATCCTCAGACTCTAACTCTCTCTAGGTCATGTGCGTCCTCAGACATTGTATTAGTTACCATGCTTTTTGATGCAAATGGAGATCTAACAACAATAAACTAAATGATGGAGTATATATTTAATTTAACCTATAAAAAGAAGTCTGGAGGTAAAGTTAGTTAATTCATCTTCAGGTTTCTATATTCCTTTATAATTTTATTATTTTATGCTCAAAATATCAACCAATATCTCACATCATTACAGTAACTTCATATATTATTTCATTATGTAGTTGTGTCCAAAGGCAAAAAAAGAGTAAGACAGTTTTTTCAGCCAGTTAGCAGGCCTCTTATTTTAATGATTTTTTTTCTTGTGTCAATTAGCCTTTGCTGGAAAAAAATACTCTCCAATAATTTGTACGTTGAAGCAATAACCATCTATTTGCTCACAAATATATAGGATAGCAAATAGCAACTTGGGTGAGGCTAACCTTGCAGGATTTGTGTCTAACTCATTTGGTTTTCAGTTGAGCTTACATCTGTATTCAGCTGGCAGTCTATGGTGCTATACATATATATGATGATTGGCTGGCTCTTGAAAGGGTTGATAAAAGTCACTGGGCCACTTGTGTCCAGCAGGTTATTTTGAGACTTCATGCAGAGGTGGTCATAGAGTTTCAAAGAGCAGCAAAAAATATGAGGCCCAACACACAGGTATGTTTCATATCTCTGCTTTTGTCAGGAATACTATTATACCTTTTGCCAAAGCAAATTCCATGGCCAATCCCAGGTTAAAGGAATTCAGAAATAGATATCTCTTAATGTAAAGTGCTGCAAAATCAAATAACATAAAACATGTGCATACTACAATAGTAGCAATTTTTATAATGTATTATACTTACCATGTCTATGCCTAAACCGATTATGTCAAAGGCAATGAAATTACCGCGATTGCCTTAGAAAAATATGAGTCCTTCTAATACTTGACCAGAGTTGGCATTATTTTACCAAGAGTAAAAATATTTGAATTGGAAAAAGTGCCTATTCTATTTGTCCTTCTCTGAACGTGCAAAGGGCATGTGACCCAATAAATCATTTAAAAACTTTTATCCAGAAATTTTCATCTTAGGCATAGAAACAGATATTATATTTGGATGTGAAAATCTCCTATGATGCAATCCTAAATATACTGTCAATTATTTCCTCTCACCTTGATTCCGGCTTTTCCTACTATGCTTCAAACTATACTATGACAACCAGTAAACATCAATAATCCAATATCTGTTGCTTTCCCTAAGGAATCTTTCTGAGACATTCCGTAATTGAATGTTTTATCTTTATTTTCCTCAGTACCTGACTATCAAATCTTAGCGTTCATCCTTTTTTAATCGAACAGTTAATACAATTCTAAAATATTTACAACCCACCCTTTGAGCAGCATGCAGATTTATGTGTTTTACAGATAATCTAATTATTAGATGTTTGAGTTACTTTAGTGTTAAAAATAAATATATAAAAGGGGAATATGGACTGCTAATGTTTTTCTGTTAAGAAATAAGGACTAAGATCAATTTAATTTTGTACACCAAGGTCCATAAGACAAGACAGAGTAAATTATACATTTCCTTTTTACCTATTTTACATTATATTCAAAACAGTAGCTAGACTTTCAGCTAAAATCATTAATATTGAAGATTTATGATCCTTAAGCTGCAGTATTTTATTTATGAAACAGATCATTGTTTCAAAAATCCTATTTCAGAAGACAAGTTCAACCCTATTTACAGTGACTACTACTCTGATTATATAATTATAACTTATACAATAATTAAAATGTTCAAATTGATTTTATTCTCTGTTAAATTGTAATGAAGCTTTATGGGTAGCCATAATTAACCTCTGCTAATATTAATTATACACATTTAGGAATCTTGAAATTGCTGACCATGCAGTTCTCTTAAAGACGCATGAAGCAGCATGGATTAAAAACTGTAAACAGTCAGACTTGCTGCCACAGTATCTATGATGAGGAAAAATAGATAGTTGCTAGCAATGACATGCAAAGGTAATTCCTTTCTTGTTCTTTATAAATTATTTCATTTGTTCCCCCGTTAGGTATATGAAAGCCATAAATGGTGTCATACAATTTTATCGAAACTAGCTCAGGCTCTCAAATGCTTAAGCTACCAAGCCAATCTGTAAAAAGTGGATGACATTGTTTAATTTTTTCTCTAGCTGCCACATTTTAGTCCTCTCCAAGGTTAGCCAAAAAAATCCAGCAAGATTCTGCTCCAGATGAGACCATAGTGGAGACTAGACCTTCATGGAATGGCATTGTGTTTAAAATATCAAGGCATATACACATCTGTCTTTCAATTCTTCCCCTTATTAGTATCTTTGTTACATGTATTCCTAGAGTATCTTTGTTACATGTATTCCTAGAGTGCTTTTTTTCTGTGGTCCTAATAAGGTCCTTGGTTTTGCATTTACTAACATCTAAAATCGAACCACAACAGGAAGTACAGATGCATAGTGTAGCAGTGGAACAATATGTGGCTTAAATATATAACTGCACTATTATTTCAGAATTGATGTAAGAACCACAGTTCCCCACTGTATTTTGAACATGAACACTGAAGTCTTTTGCTTGTATTCCTTATTCTCCTTCCTCATTACTCCTAATAACTATTTCACTCAACCCATTTAGTTACCGTAAATGGGCTACAAACTACCATCTTTAGGAGTTGCACAAAGACCAGGAAACAGCTATAGGAGGTATTAGTATACAAACTTCACTCTGAAAAATTCAGTTCAACTCAAACAAACTCCAGCCTTAGGCACTTAACTCCAATCCATCTTAAAGAAATTTAAAATTTCACTTTTTCAAGATTAGCAGCTCCAATAGCCAGAGGGCATTAATAAGTGTCAAATACTGGGGAATTTCTTATCATTATGGGTCAAAATTTCACATTTACTTCTCTACTTGCTTCTTTTAGAAGACTTGTATTCTTTCTGTATTTTAGGGTCTGCAATTGTTTCTTTCTTCAGGCAGTTCTTGATACCAACCACTAAGTCTGAAACTATGCGAGGTCTTGCCCTGTTGATATGATAGGCTGCTGCTGTTATATATATATATAACACATGTCTGTCTGTCTGTCTGTCTGTCTGTCTGTATGTGTGTATATATACATGTATGCATATACCCATATGTGTATATAAATACATATATATGATATGTATATACGATATATACACTGTATGTGTGTATGTAGATCTCTATCTCTATTTATACCTGTTTGTGTATACATATATGTATATATATAAATAAGAACACTATACTTCTGAATCAGAGAACAGACTTTTTACTTAGTCACAGAGCAATCTTAGCAGCACTGATTCCCCATGCTGCAGTTCTCCACAGGACAATGCAGTGAGAGTAAAATGCCACTATGAATGCAGGAGTTGCACCAGAGGAAACGGATCCTGGAGCATATGTAGAGTAGCTGGTACACCTGGCCATTTGTCAGCTGGAGATAGAGTGAGGGAGTCCTTTGTTCAAGATATAAACAAATCTTCTCTGCAGAAGGATAGAGGTGGGTGGGGGGAGAAGGTTTCAGACCTCTCTTTCATCAGCCTGAAATGTAAACAAATCACTCAGGATTCATTGTCCTTAGAATGAAAGCAAATAGATCTGGAGAAGAGGATATTTCACACTCTTTTTGAGCTTCAAAGGCATGTTTGCCATGCAATCTTCCTTAAATCTAAGTACCAGTGCTCTTTGCTCTCAAAGTTCTGACATGCAGAAACATGAAAAAGTACATGAAGCATTGTTTCCCAACACCAATGTAAAGTGCTTCCATGAATATTTAGTAATTATGAACTCTGAACTCCAAAAGATCACTCTCTTCTTCCAACCAATGCCCTTAAGTTACCATCATTCTCTTCCCTCCTATCATCTTGGGTACCTAGTATAATTTTTCAATAATCTTAAGTGACTCATAAAATATAACAAGAGGCAGTGTCTTCAAATAGCTTGTGTTTTCTCCCTCATCAAGAAAAATCCCTAATGAAAAGAAAGTCAAAGTACAGCAATCATTAGTAATGGGACACAATAAATATGGGGAAAATAACAAAGTTAACACCTCAATAATTTATGCTGCCATAGGTCCCCTGTTTAACCTTGACTTATCTTAGTTCCTCCTTTTGTTCAATGGTTATAATTACTGAAGCACATAATTTTGCATTACACAGACTACACAAGTTCTGATATGGAGATCCTTAAATGTTGGTCTAGGTATTTAAACCTTATATTCTCTCATTAAGAAAGACTATCAAAATTTTTGAGCAGGTATGTATCTGCAGTGGTAATTTATGATGATTATTTTAGTAGCAATTGGTTAAAATTATTAATGTGAAGATACAGGAGACTGGAAAAATACATTCAAGAACTTTGCAATAATCCAGGAATAATATAATACATTCATGAACCAGAGCAGCAAAGAAAATAATAAAAAAGAAGCATTTAAAACAGGAGACATTTGAAGGGAAAAACTTATACCTTTGTTAAAAGTATGGGTGAAACGAAAAGGCAAAATCACCAACACCTAAGTGGTGGTGGAAATGAAAATATCTTTATTATAATTAAAGTCAAAAGAGAATGTTAGATTAGGTAAGAATAGAGAGCTCGTTAGGAAACGTTACCTTTGAATTGTTAGAATGAAGTAGAAAGGTATTGTACTTAAGGGTATCACTACCACAACACTGGGCTACATCGCAGTATGACAAATGTAATTCTATTTATGTCCTTTCCATTAGAACAGCTAGTCCTGGTCTTATTCATTTAATGAAGCTATTTTTCTGGTGGTAACTTATTCCTATAGACAAATATGACATGCTTTTCTTACGAAGTTTTCACACATGTCTAGCTATTTTATTTTCAGGGACATTAAGTGTCACAGGTAGCATCAAAACTTCACAGGTACTTGTCCTGTGAAATTTTTGCAATGTTTTGAGTTTGCATTCCAGACAATATCTTTTTGTCTTAAAAACCAAATTCCACACAGTTCAACCTTATTCCATTAGAGATATTATATTACAGGCATTGCTACCTTGGCGAATTAATTTTATATTCAAGTTAAGTGAATCAATATAATTGTACTTCTAATCATGGCTCTTTTTCTGTGCAATTTTAATGAATTTTATGGATGAATAAAAAATGCGCTTTTAATATTAATTAATGACCAATTGTTCCTTTTAAATATTATTTCCCAAAATGCTTTCAGGAATCATTTACTGCTCTTCTTCTTTGTAACACATGGGTCATAATATGATATCAACACAGATTTTGACAAGTTTTACCTCCTTTTGATACCATTTAATATGAATTACAAGCATTAAAACTTTTTAAAGTTTTCAAATTATCTAAGTGATAGAACTGACATCTTGTTGTAATTCAAGAACAAAAGTATAAAAAATCCTTGAACTAATCTAATTTTCTAATTTATTTATAAGAATAAAACAATTATACTCATATTAATACATAAACCTATCATTAAAACTTTTCTGGTATGTTAAGCTATAATGTATGGTGCATATATGCCTATTACATAAGAAGCAGTTGCCAGGAACACAAGCTCTTACTTTTTTGTGTAGAAAAGAAATCTTTCTACACAATTTTAATTTTACTGTTTTTTTTGAAAAAAAAAACCCTATATTTTGTTGAAAAGAAATATGTAATGGAGATAACACATAAGTGGTATATAGTAGGTTTAATTTTTTTTTATAGAAGATATTAAAGTGGTTAAGCTGGTGAAATCAACAAGCTGTCATACTTTTCAAACTATAGGCTACTTAGACTATATACGATGAGTTTGACAAGTGATTTAACCTGGGTGTACATATATTTTGCTGTAAGAGGAAGAGGTGAACACAAGAACTTCGTGTGTCTAGATAAAGTAATTAATATAGCTCTGTCTTGTAACAGCAACATGAGATATTATGATTTATCAATATTAATCAATATTTCTCATATATATTTTATCTTTGGCCAAAGTTCCTGGCTCATAGCTCCCAGTGCCCTTGAGATTTCCTGAAGATATTAAGAATAAGAAAGTTGTCATTCTTTATGTTAAAGAGGTAACTTTTGGATCTCAACTATAGATAGGGGCTGGACAGCAGGAGGACCAATAGAGAGGGGATGGAAATTGAATCAATCCCCAATGGCCAATGATTTAATCAATCATGACCCTATAATAAAGCCTCTCTAGAAACCTAAAAGGACAGGGATTCAAAGAGCTTCCTTCTTAGTTGGTGAACATGTGGATGTTTGGGGAGAGAGGCATAACTGGAGGGCATGGAACCTCCATCCCCTCTCCCCATATCTTTCCCCATGCAGCTCTTTTCCATCTGGCTGTTTACTGAGTTTATTCATTTTATAGTAAGCTGGTAATCTGGTGTCAGCACCAAGATGATTAAGAAGGGAAGGTTTCTGTGGAAAATGCACGAGAGGCCGACATGAGAATGAAACGGCAAGCACCAACTTTATTGTGGGGAGCATGCGCTCGGGGACCACATGGGCTTTATATAAGTCAGAGAACAATAGTGGCATTCTGCCACACATGTGTAATAAACAGTAAGCTGAGTCATAGGTCCATAAGTTAGGCCATTTTAAATCTGGAGTCCTATCCCTAGCAGCGAGCCTGGATCACAGCCAGACCTGGGACCTGCATCTGGTAAGCAAAATGTTTCTCTGAGTTCTCTGAGCCACTCTAGCAAAATGAAACCCTCAGGAGAGATCTTGGGAACTCTGATTTATAGACAGTCAAGAGAAGTACAGGTAACGAACTGGACTTGAAACTTGCCTCTGCAGTCCAAGAAGGAGGTCATAGGAACCTCCAGTTTGTAGCTGGTGGGTAGAAGAAAAGGTAACAACCTGGGCCATGACTGGCTGGCAGCTAAAGTGTGTGGGGAAGCAGTTTTGTAGGACTGTACTTGTATAATCTGTTGCTATCTCTGGGTAGATAGCGTCAGAATTAATTGAATTGTAAGACACCCACTGGTGTCCCAAGAATTTCTTCTTGGTGCTGGGAAACCACTCCCTCCAATAAATTGGAATTGGGATCTGGAAACATTTATGTGCTTTCTGTGACTTCTATTGTAGGTTTAAATATGCAGTCAGAAAACAAAAAATTCTTAGAATAACACATAGACATCTCTTAGAATAACACTCAATAGTAAAATATGGCTTGGGCTAAAATGAGAATATGTAACAATAATCTTCCACAGCTTAGATTTTGAGAGACTCTGGTTTAAAAGAAGAACACTTTGATGGGCAATAGTCTTGAAATTTGTAAACAAAGAGAAGTGGGTCATAAAGATCAACAAACTCATAGTAGAACTAGTGTAAAATCAAACCCTATCAATCTGTCACTGAGATAGAAAACTAGTTTGATTAAATTAAAGCATATATATATATATATATATATATATGTATATTCCTTCATATATATATATGAAGGAATCTTACCATATTTCAATTGTGTGCCCTTTCTTTACAAATTACAAAGTGAATAAGCTAAGAGAATGTTAAATAAAATATCTTTGTAGGAATGCCTCTTACTTTTGAAATACTTTATTTTTTTGGAAATGAATTTAGGGACAAATATGAAGAATTCCATGGAAGCAACCATATGATAAGTCATTTGTTTTTCTGTAATCTGCCTTATTGTTTATCTTGTTAAGAAACTTGTTGACCAGTTTTGCTGGATCTCCTGGCCCCTGTCAGGAGCATCATCAGTCATTGCCCAGGCTTTGGCCTACAAATTCTTTTACAGGATTCAGGAGGGATATGGATTTAAATTTTAAACTGGTTTCTGTCAGTGTGACAAATGAACACCAGAAAATTGTAGGACAATGGTAGAATGCTGAAATGCATGCCAAAAGTAGTGGGCCAATTTTTAAGTAGAATCAACAAAAATAGCCTTAAAATATCTCCCGTTTACACTATGACTATCATTCTATGTCTGAGACATACAAACAGCATATTATTGAAACTTTCAACCTTGTATTAGTCAGAGGTAACATAATTAATTGCTTAGAATAAATAAACCAGTAAAATTAAAAAACAAAACAAAACAAAACTGTTACTTAAAAGCAATGATTCTTAGCATCAAATTTTTTAAAGAATCAAAATAAGAACGAAAATGACATCTAAAATTTTCTTCTACTTTATTTTCTCTCAATTTATTTTGTTGGCAAACTGATTGTTGTCATACTCCTTTAGTAGTTATATATATAATAGTAATATTCCAAAGTGGGTTATCTTATTCAAATTTTTTAAAATATGTCTCAGCTAGAAAGAACTAGAAGAGATTACAGCATTTTGATGAAGTGCATTTTAATAGATCTGGGGACTTGTAACAAAAATAATTGAAGCAGTGACTGGTGTGTTATCAGATGGAGCACAGTGAGGCCTGCCTCAGGCTTTAGATTCTATACTTAGAAGTCAGAACTAAAAAATTGCTGTGTTTCAAACTCTTTCAATTCCCTACAGTTTTTCTTTGTATCATTGAAAAGCAGCTTAGCTGTTCTCTGTAATGGAATCAACTTCAAAGTAGTTCAATGTTGATATATTAAGACGAGTAACTTTCAGATGCTGTTGGAATTATTTCATATGGAATTTTAATAAAATGTTCATTTTGTAACATATCTAAATTAATTGCTTGTCGGAGTTATTGTCACACAATTGGAAAGGAGGGAATCTTAAATGCAAATATCTTTTTATAAGTGTGGTTTAAACATTAATATAGTTAAAGATTTATTGACTATTTACCTTCATCTGAATGTTGAGTTTTGTGAAAACAGATTTTAGTTGTTTTAAGCACCCCCCCCACCAAATGACATTTAAAATATTGACATCAAGTCATTTTTTGAAATGTTCATCTCATAGTAAATTTACATTCATTGAAAAATATTGAAATTAATAGCTTACTTTTATAACTGAAGGAGTTAATGAAAGACTTAAAGTGCTGAGAATCCTTGTTCCCCGGCAAGCATGGATACATCTGCTGGGAAGAACTTGGCATGCATGGAAACATCGGCCAAAGGGAGTGAGCCAGACACCGCCACTCCACTCCCGAGAACTTGACTATGCTTATCTTGGGTATTTGCCTTAGGTGTTGCACGCAAGCCAAGGCGCCCCCTCTCTGCACACAGGAGGGGACTGAAGAGTCAGATGCATGCACTGACCTTCCTCAGGAACAAGCAGAACAAGTTCTCAGAGAAGCAAGGATATTCAGTACTGAGGGAGGGAACATAAACGGGGAGGTTAAGATCGAGATAAGGATGTGGGAAAGGACATGAGGCAAATGCCAGCCTTTAAAAATAAAAAGCTGACAGCTCTCGGGGCTGCAGTCTTTTACCCTGTCTGTGTCTGTGTGTCTTTTGTGTTCATTCTCTCCCACCCAATTCACAGGAACCGCAACAATAACATAAGAGTGATATTCATTTTTATTTTACAGATAAGAGGAAAATATACCAGAAGGAAGAAATATGTATTTGCTTTTATTAACTATTTTTAGATATTAAGGTAATGAATATAGTAAATAAGAGTTCAATTATGATGGCAGAATTTAATACTTTGCTGAAAGTTTAGGGATTATTTTCTACTATATAGAAATGTATTTCTAATCCAAATTCTTCCTAGACTAGAAAGTAGAAAGTATACTTAATGAAAAAATATACTAAATGACTTAAGCCATAGAGGCATCAAATATTTGAATGGTATTAAATTCTATTTTAATTTATTTATAGCACAGTATAATGAGATTCAAATTGCTAAAGTATTTATTATCATTATGTTGATGCCACTGATATTTCTGAACATACCAAAATAAAACTGCTGTAATAAACAATGAAGTAGGCCAGGCAAATTAATTTTAGCAACTTAGTACATAACTAGCCATTTCAAATTTGTATGATCCACAAAGTCAACCTGATCCTTTGGGTCATCTGAAGGAATACCGTATCTTAATAATTATCATTTTAGCTACAGAATACATTTATATATTGCTAAAATAGCATAAGGGCTACAAAATATGTCACTGATCAATTTCATAGAGAACTACAGAAGTTTCTTGATTTGGCCTGAAATTATTTTCCATCTCTTTAATTTTATCTCACTGAATGACATTTAAAAACATTGTTGTAAATAATATAGAGCTATATAATTTTATTCGATCTGATAACTGTGGGAAGAATAATAGTCTCCCTCTTCTCCCCAGATCTGCTTACATTACAGGGTAGGAAAGATAATGTCTACTTGGGAGCAAAGAGTGGAAAGGTTATCCAGCAGCCCCTTACTTAAGAAGGAGAGAGGAAGAGAGAGAGAGACAGAGACAGAGACAGAGTCATTCTCTTAATAGCTTGAAATTGAAAGTTGCATATTATTTATCCACTTATAAGATTTAGTCATTACCTGGTCCCATCCAAGTGTGTGAGCTTTGAGAACTGTTGTGGATACATGGATCTTAAGTGAGCACTAAGTCTCTTTCACAGTAATATAAACCCAGAGGTTCCTAAGCCCAAATTTCTTTGACTGTGACAGATTCACCTGGGTCCACTCTGCTCATGCTGCCAGCATGCAGACCTCACAACTATACTGCTGCATAGAAATCACTTGATAATAACTTGTCTTTTAATAGATTATATTGTGATTATTGATGTATTTGAATTATTTCTTTAACTTTTTTAATTTAAAGTTTGCTGAGTTTTTTTGTTGTTGTTGAAATTAATTTTGTCTTTTCCCAATCTTTATCGGTTGAATACATTTTCCTTCTCAAGTCTTCATTTCTCTGATGGTTTGGATGCTCTAGATTATATTTCCCAAAATTTAATGACCATTAAACATTAAGTAAATACACATAGAGATATTTTTTCTTTACAAAGTATAAATTATTCAATATCGCTTATCCAGATAACTTAAAGAAAAATGTTAACATGCTAACATTTAAAGGTTTATCAAAGTTATTAATTTAAAATAAACAACTTTGGTTCTATTGATTTTCTCTATTTCTTTTTTTTTTAATTTTGTTCAATCCCACTCTAATTTTTGTTATTTCCTCTATTCTGCTTGTTTTGAGCTTATTTTGCTCTTCTTAAGGTGAAAGATAAGGTAATTGATGTAAGATCTTTCTTCTTTTCTAGTATAGGCATTTAAAGTTGTTTCCTCCTTTTCTTATTTCCTCTTTTCATTAGATTTAGCAATTTGTTTATATTTTTATTAAAATAAATTGTTTGCTATTATACTTAAATTATTAGATTTATTGCTTAAATTCACTTTTTTTTAAATGTCTGGAATTAACATATCAATGTTTTTCATATCTTCGACTTTTCTTCCATTTGCATATTGAAAATAGGATAAATTTTATATTGAGATTTTCTTTTTTAAATAGTACTTTTAACATTAACACTTATTTAGAAAATAGTGTTTTTACTAATTTTATGACTCACCACTGCTGTAGTTTTTCTTTGCATACCATTAAATTTTTTCCTATAAGTTGAGTTTATATCTTCATAACTTTTTTCCTAAAGAATCTGTAGATAGTCCTGAAAATATGTTTTGCCATACAATAATATTATAATTTTCTTTATATCAATTAAAATTATTTTATTTTATCTATTTTAGTTGTTGCATTCTAGATTTCTTATATCCAAAATCATTTAATTTTTGTCTATTTCCCCTTCCTTGAAACATAATACATATAAATGTGAATTTGTGATAAGACACAGAAATAAATGATAGATATTCTCTATGAAATACATTTTGAATTATTTTTGGATGACATCTTTCCCTTGAAAAATTCTTAAAGTTCTCTTTGAAATGTTTAAAATATTACCTGCAAGTTTTCTTTTACTGATAAACCAACAAACCCAGAATTTTCATTAATTTATGAGTTCTTTGACTTGAGTTTATATACTCTTTAATTAATCGAGAGTGATAACATAGGAGTGATTTTGAGATAGGGAGGGTAGAAACATTAGTATTTGTTTTTGTTTTAAACATCTAGTAAATAGCATACTTAATCTTTGTCTGATTTAATAAGAAATCTTGCATCAATTTTTTTATGTGTCAAATAAAAAAAATTCCTTGAGGCATGTAGAACTACTATTTTGTTGTAACAATAATAATCTTTCATCTAGTCATTAATTTGCCTCTTTGACTTGATTTTCATCATAATATTATTAATATATTCTTTACTTGACTCATACATTATTTGAATTTCATCTATTATTTACATGTAAAAGCATTTTGTCCATATTAAATAAAACTATCTTATAGATTTTAGGTGTTGGTTCTATTTCAGACATATTTATATGATTTTGGTCTTAATGTTTTGCCACTGTTAAGATAGTAAACATATTTTTAAAACTATTCAGTATTTCTGAGATTACATTAATTTTGGAAATAGCTAACTTTACCATAATATTCATAATGTTTCGATATATTTAAAAAGAACACATTTTCCGAGTTTCAAGGCTACATATTTTAAGGCTACATAATCAAGAAGTCCACTCTTTTTATTTAAAAAAAATCTTAGTCTTTGAACTAAATATAGTTTCATGGTTGGAAAGATTCTTTTTGTCAATCTCAGGCAACTGCTTCTAGCAGACAATTTGTCATTTGAGAAGTAAGTGGTGCATGACCCAGGTGTGAGTGAACTGATGGAAAATTATGAATCAAATTAGCAAAAAGTGAACTTTAAGGTTGACTTGAAATATCAGGGAGACCTATGCTCTCAGGATTCATGGGAAGAATTATGGAAATAGTTCCTGTAAGGCATTAATGAAGACAGTTCCAAGAAATAAAAATAAATTGTTATGCCTATTAAGACTAGTAGAATTAAGATAAAATATTAAGAAAATCTTAAAAGGGTGGAATTAACAACAAGAAAAAAGTAATGATTTAGTTAATCTCATTCAAAAAGACATTGCCTGTCTGCTAATAATAAAGCAATGTTATATCCTGAAGATAAAAATAGTAAATAAAACAAA
>NW_006442484.1:58541521-58542799 GCF_000325575.1 Pteropus alecto
CCTACTCTGACCCATTCTCAAATCTACAACCACAATAGCGCAAACTCAGATGGTCTATTTAGGGCTTGGTGGTGGTGGTGGGAGGGGAGTCTAAAATACATGCACTATAACCAGAATTTACCAACCAAGAAATTAAGATATGAGGGGTTGTACAGCGTGGTTTGCTTGCTTTAATAACATTATTTTTATTACGAAAAAACATAAGTATTATTGAAAAATATCTAACAAGTAAAAGTATAAAGAGTAAAACCAAAGTCATCTTTCATCCTATCTACCAGTGACAACTCTTTTAACATTTTTATAGATATTTGTTCAGAGGTATTCTAGTCATGTAATACACATTTAGATACGCTGCTTGGTTTTACTACTGTGATTTTTTTTTTAACTTTCTCACTCCCTCACTCAATTACTATACTATGTTTTATCCATGTATCTACTGAATATCTTGATCATTGTTGCTACTCTATTACTCAGGTAGGCCACTTTCATCTCTAGGCTTTACTGGTTACTCCCATAACCTGTCTCTTCTATCTACATTTTTTTTCTTTTTTTAAAAATTTATTTATTTAAATTAGTTTCAAGCATACAGTACACTGATTGGATATCTATATAGTTAATCAAATGATCCCTGCAATTGCTCCCTCCCTCCCTTGACCCTCCACCTAGTCAACGTATTAATGCTAACTGCATTCCGTATGCTGTGCTCCATATCCCTGTGACCGTACATCAGCTACTAATTTGTACTTCTTTAACCCTTCATCTCATTCTCCCAGGCCCCCAAACCCCTCTCCTCTCTGTCTGACACCAAATTGTCCACTATATTTGTGAGTCTGTTGTTGATTAGTTTGTTCTTTTTATTCCTTAGATTCTGCATATAAATGAAATCATATAGTGTTTGTCTTTCTCTGTCTGACTTAAATACCATTTAGGTCCATCAAAGCAATATCTTTTTCTATCCTCTTCCTTTTAGTCTGTGTGTGTCTTTTAATCTGAAATGAGTCTCTTGTAGGAATGTAGTTGTTACTATTCTTTATTCCTGTTTTCGATACATGTTTTTTCTTCTTAAAAAAGTCCCTCCAACATTTCTTGTAATACTAGCTTGGTGGTGATGAATTCCTTTTGCATTTTCTTGTCTGGGAAGCTCTTTATCTGTCCTTGATTCTAAATGACAGCTTTGCTGGGTAGAGTCATCTTGGTCGTAGGTCCTTGCTTTTCATCACTTTGAATATTTCCTGCCAACGCCTTCTGGCCTGCAAAGTTTCTGTTGAGAAATTTGCC
>NW_006442484.1:58543128-58570715 GCF_000325575.1 Pteropus alecto
CTTTTTCTTGTTCTCTTTGTTTATTCCTTTTTTTTTTCCATTTAATGTACTTCTCATCTCATAATGTGTTCTTCATTTCAAACAGGTTCCCTTTTATAATTTCCATTTCTATTTTTATATTTTTTATCTCTTTGTTGAAGTTCTCATTGAATTTATCTAGAATTCCCAAAAGTTAATTGAGCATCTTTATAACCAGTGTTTTGAACTCTGCATCTGTTAGATTACTTGACTCCATTATTCCTGTATCTCTGTTTTGTTCTCTCATATGGCTTCTGCTTCTTTGTCTTCCCATTTTGGCTGCCTTTTTGTGTCTGTTTCTATGTACTAAGCAAAACTCCTAAGTCTCCTGGTCTTATTAGTGTGGATTATTGAAGTAGGTATCCAGTGGCACAGTTCTAAGAGGGGTTCAGCTGCAGACCAAACTTAGCCCAAACTTCTACCCTCTGGAGCCACCTGTTAAGATTCAGCAAGCAATGCACAGATGCAGTGCTTATAGTTGCCTCAAAAGGCCACATCAGAAACCAAGGCCAGCTGCCTCCAGTGTGAGTCTAGGTGTTGCTCAGCAAGGAGCCCCTGACTCACTGAAGCTATACCTGGATGTGGCTTGGGTGGAGACAGGAGTTGGGGGAGGCGGAGTTTCAGGGACTTCTTTGGGTGGAGCACCCTCTGTTATCCAGTTTGATGACATCATAGCTATGGAAGTGCTGTGTCTGTGCACTGAGGGGGATAGGGCTCAACAGAGAACAATGGATACCATTGGCACTTCTATATAGATGAGTCTCACCTCAGCCCTCACTCTGACAATGTCTCCCTGTAAGTCCTTGCTGCTCCCTGGGCAGAGCCAAATCAGCACTGGTGCTCAGAATGAGCAGGTCCATTACTGTAAAAATCTGCTCCCGGATGTGGCCCCTTTAAGAGGCAGCTGCCACTGCCACTGCCACAGCCTCCATCTCACTCACCTGCTCGGGACCGGGCAGCCCTAAGTCCTTGCCCTGTCCTACCTTCTGCCACTGCAGCGTGATTTCTTGGATTCTCCCTAGTTGTATGGGTTGTTTATCTAGATCCCAGGCAATTTTTCCTTGCTGTTTGCTCCGTGCTCCTTGTTTCTGTCACAACTTGTATTGCTCACCAGAGGGATGAATAGAGCCTGTATCATCTATGCAATTTTTTTTCTCTCCTATATCTACTCTTGCTCCATTTAAATCCATTCATCTCTCTGCCACCCAAGAGAGCTTTTTAAAATAGCAAAATAAGATTATGTCTTACTCCAGTTTAAAAACTTTTCATTGCTATGAACTGGCACTTTTTTTTTTTTCTTTTTTTAAATCAAATCTAAAATCTTTAACACAGCCTAAGATGGCCTGCCTGGCTGTAGGTTCTTCTTTAGCCTCTCAGATCATAACTTTCCCTTCATTAAACTAGGCAACAAACCAGAAAATCTCCTTACAGTGACCCAGCATTTAAACAGATGATGAGTGTGCTTGAAATGTTCTCCAGCAACATGACAACTTTTACTGATCTAATTCCTTCTTATTCTGTGCATTTCATCTTGATTTTAATTTTTCATACTTCCCTAATCCCTTAGACTAGGTTGCACTCTGTAATTCTCTTTAATAATACACTCTATGTAACTTATTTTAGGTTCTTCATTCTTGCTAACTTCTTAATTATATTATTATGTATTGAATCTTTATTGCTTACTGATATATTTTTACTCAGTAAATATTTGTTGATTGAATTAATAGTCTGTGTAAAGTATTATAAATATTAGATATACTTCTATATTAATATATATGTCTACATATTTTTAATAATATATTCCATTGATTTTACTGTAATTTATTTAACACTTTCTTCTTGATACATAGGTAATTACCATCTTGATGCAATTGTAAAAAAAGTTATAATGAGCAATTTATTCATTTGCCCTATTTAATAATTTATTTACTTAAGTGTATATGTTACAGGTACAATTGTTAGGAAAAGTGCGTGTAGTTTCTATTTTGATACACGCACATCAACTATATTGCCGAAAATGAGTTCGAGACTAGCAAAAAGTACACCAATTTACTTTCATATTAGCAGTTCATAAAGGGCAATGGCCATAAGTAAACAGCATCTGCAGACTCTTGTGAGTCTTATGCTGCTCTTTTACTTTATTCTGAAATAATATTTTTAAATATTCTTAGTTTCACACTGAGTTTAAAATTTAATCCTTTGTTTAATAAACATGCAAGGCTCCTTGTTTATGATGATGACAGTAATAATAAAAATAATAATAGTAATAACAAGTACCAACAGTAGTATTAGAAGTAGAAGGAGCAGGATCAGGAGGTACAGAAATAGCACCAGTAATATAAAAATTCTTCTGAATTTAAACAATGCCACCATTAGTTATTGCAAGCTCTTGGCAATCAGTGCTAGCCTATTGCAGTAGGAACTCTCTTAAATATTTATAAACAAGTCTTGTCTATGCATTAAAAATTATTGAGCACTTGTATGGATTGCTGAACATCTATTGAATAACAAGCAGGCAAAGAATAAGCAAATTATTTTCTAAAAAAAAGCATATGCAAAAGACAATGGACAGAAAAGTCTCTTTAGTATCTCTCCTAACCTTTCAACTCTATTTTCACTTAAATCTTTGAATGTATCGTACTGCATGCCAAAAATGTATATTGCTTAATAATTATAGCAACTGTAATGGCCAAAATTTTTGTCTTTAAGATTATGATCTTTCTTTTTTTCTCTTCAGTATGCCCAGAACACTGTAATCACTGAATAAATAATAGTAATAATGCTTTACAAATGGAAACTTTTTTCAGGTTAAGAATGTATTACTACATTATTTCAATTTTATTTCTCTTGCATGCAATATTTGCATGACAATTAAAAATGTAAATAATTTCAACAAAGTAGAATGGCAGTTTGTTCACTTTTAGATTTTATAGAGAAATCAAATAATTTAGAAATACAAATAGAATAAAGCATGTGGAAAAGTAATATATATATATAATATATAGCATAAAATATATGTTATATATAATTCTGTAAATTACTCTGGGTTCTGTTTGGTAGATAGTGAACCAATTTAAAATGCACAAAAATGGTTCAATATCTACTAAACAGAATCCAGAGTAGTTTATAGAATTAAAAAATCAGTAGGACCTATTTGTGGAGCATAAAGTCCTAAATAATTCAGATTTGACTTAATAGAATTTCTGTTCGGGCATGCTTATAAATCTTATATTGTAACAAAACTTTGAAGACTAAAATCAATTATTTTATTCAGTATTTTCCACTTTTATAAAATATTTGAGTAAATATATATATACTCTGTTAAATATAGAATAAAATAATAAACACAAGGTCTTATATTAATGTACACATTTAAAAAACTCTGTTGTTCTCTAATAAAGCAAATGCTGCATTTTATTTCATTTTGACTCCTGTTATAGATGCTTTATACCATGATATTGACTTTGGCTGTGAGCAGTGCTCCTAGTAGAATTGATTTATGATACACTCCGTTGCTATCTAGACAGTTTCCAGCAAAGTGACAAAGAAGTTCTGCTTCCATACCCATGTAATCAATGGAAAGCAAAGCGAGACCAGACAAAACAAAACCCTTAACACAAGGTGACTAGATACTAAATGTCATGTTGCGTGTACTGTGTGTGAAAATAAATAGTGGACACATATACCTTGTTAACTGGCATCGTTATGTGCTTCCCAAAAGACCAATTTATACCTGGTACAGAGACTATATAAACCGTTGTTGCATTAAATGGTTTGTTAAAAAAGTAATCGAACATCCATACATTTTATGTAAAAGTTAATATCGTTGCTTATATTTTTTTATTTGTGAGGATATAAGTATTCAACAATTTGATTTATATAATATTATTTTGCCAAATTGAAAAAGACCATAAGTGCTCTTGAGGCAATTGCTGATCCTTATAATATATTGCAGATTAAATAAATCTATTATTTCTGATTCTATTCTTACCCCACCTTCAAATTATATTCATATACACCTAACTGCATTTATTCTGAAGTATAATAAAAATCACAATGCATAGAACATAATGACAGAAAAATGTTATATATTATCTTTATATTCTTAAATACTAGATATTGTAGTGCATTGTGTTTAGAACATAAAACCTATGGGGTGGGGCCAAATAAATGACAAGGAGTGAAGGACAGATAGGGTGAGGACAGATTTTAATGGGTCTTGTATGCCACAATGACCTCTAAGGGAGATTAATTAATTAAAAAGAAAATATGTGATTTATTTGTATTTAAAAAAAAAAATGTTTGAGGACAGTGTGAAGAGGAACAAGAATGGAAAGAGGATGGATAGAGAGAAGACTACTATTGTAGTGTAGAGGTTATTAGAAAGACTCTGGGTTATATAGAGAACAAAGAAGAAGGCACAGATTTGTGAGGTGTTTTGAAGAGAATTTTTAAAACTTGATTAATAATAAAACATGGAATGTAAAATTAAAAAAAATGAGCTGAGTGTTTCTAAGATTTCTAGCTCAAGTATATAAGTAGATTGAAATGTCATTGATTAGGATAGGGAATGAAATAGGAAGAACATCAGGCAGGTGGGTAAAGACTAAGATGTATTCAATCATGTTTCTTGATTTCTAAGTGAATGCAGTTATCTCTGTAGAAATATCAAATAAACCCTCACCGTGACACTATCCCTGATAGGATACAAACAGGTATCATCATGGCAGTTTGATTACATTAGAACTCACAGGGATAGACTCACTCACATTTTGGATAGAGATTTGCCTTTTTTTGCATGTAGCATTTGTAACAGTACTATTACTCAGATTTATAGAATATTGTATTCGTCACCACATAACAATGTCTACCAGGAGAGTTATAGCAAGGGAAGTATGAGAGTATACTTCTTGTATACAGTTCACTGGTCTTATAATATTCCACTAATGAGAAGCCTAATTGTCTCATGCATAATAGCTAGGAGTTACCTAAAAGTTATTTTGAAAATACATAAGTAGGATTAGAAAGAATAATAATGATGGAAGTGATAGAGGGATTAGGATGAAGCTATTATAAAATAGCATATATATAAAGATAGCTATCAGAATAAGTAGGTGAACTTTCTCCTAAAAATGAGAACTATTATAAAAAGATAAATAAAATACATTTTAAGATATACATACATAAATGATTAATATACCATAAAGTATTATCATAGGACTAAGATCAAACATATCTATCAATAATTTTCTGATAGGAAAAAGGGTTGCCTATGAGATGCTTACCTAAAAGCAGTAATTCTGAAAAATTAAAAATAAAAGGATAAACAAATATGTACTAAGTTAGTGCAGACATGTACATGCTAATACATGCACTCACTTATTCACTGAAGCATTTTTTTATAAAAGGAAAAGATGGAAAATAATCAAAATGTTTGTAACAGGAAATTAGTTGAATAAATCATAGTAAGAGTGTCCACATACCAGAATTATATAAAGAGGAAACAATCATCTCTATGTAACAGAGAAAAAAAAAGATGGGAAAAAATGTATATGCTTGCCTAGTGTAAGAAATGGGAGTTAATAAGAATAATATATATTTGCAATTTGCTTCTATTTGCATAAAATATAGAAAAGAATATAAATAAAATTACTAAAAATGGTAATACATAGGGTGCAGGAGGACATGATAGATGAACAGAGCCACAGGAGAGAGATTTACCTATAAAAATTTTTTTGTTATGTTTTGAACCATGTAAAAATATTTCATTAAAATTAAATTACAGACAAATGCTATTTGAGGAGAATTCTATATAATACTTGACAGTACTAAAAATGGTCAACATCATCCCAAACAAGAAATGGCTATGAAACTGACATAACTAAGAGGACTCCAGGGAGACATGAGGACTAAAAGTAATGTGGCATCCTAGTTGAGATCTTGGAACAAGAAAAGGACATTATGTAAAAACTAAGTAAATTAAATAAAGTATGGGCTTTATTTAATAACAAGGCATTAATAATGGTTCATTAATTTTAACAAATGTGCCATACTTATGTAAGATGTCAATATTAGGGAAACTGCCTGTGAGGTATTTGGGAACTCTCTGTACTATCTTCACAACTTTTTCTGTCACTAAAAAACTTAAAAGAAAAATGAAGTTTATTAAAAATTAACTTACATTTAAAAATGTCTGAATACTCTATTCTACAAAACCACTGGTGTTATGGACTGAATTGTGCCCTTCACCATGTTCATATCCTCAAGCCTTAACCCCCAATGTGACTATATTTGGAGATAAGGCTTTTAAAAAGGTAATTAAATTTAAATGAGATCTTACTGGTAGGCCCAAATCCAATAGGACTGGTGTCCTTATAGAAGAGAGAGACATCAGGGATGCTCTTGCAGAGAAACAGCCTTGTAAGGTCACAGAAAGAAGGCAGGTGCTTGCAAGTCAAGGAGAGAGGCCTGGGGAGAAATCAGCTTTGCCAGCACCTCGATCTTGAACTTCCAGCCTCCAGAACTGTGAGAAAGTAGATTTCTACTGTTACAGCCACCCAATTTGTGGTATTTTGCTACAGCAGCCATAGCACAACTCTATATAAACTGTAGTTGAGAGAACTGCACTCTGTAATACAAATAAAACAGTAAAAATAGTAGCATAGTAAAATTTTACTTTTTTTTTGAAGGGGTTAATAATTATGAATATTGAAACAAGGCGGATCCAATGGTTTATCATTCTACTCTTCAAACATAACGGGGACAGGCAGATCACCACTCTTAGGCATCCTGCAAAGTAAGCAGATCACCTTAAGGGCAACCTTTATCCGCTCAAAAATGCTTCTCCAATTGGCAGTAAGGATTCGGGCGTCATCCCAAATCGTTATTTTCCTTACTCATAAGTTTAAGGCATGGTAAAATTCCACTTTTGTTTGTTTAACTTCAAAATCAAATGAGTTTTACTTCCAAACGTTACTCTGATATTCTATAAATATTCCTCCTATTTCTTCTTTCAGCTGTCAAAAAAAAACATGTCAAACATATGTCATTATAGCAGTAATGCTGCTTTAGAGAAAAGTGAAATATTACATTTTATAGCAAAAAGTGCTGGTTAATCATTTCTATTTTGTTTTTATAAATGAGCCATATGTATAAAGGATTTTCTTATATTTGTGTTACTTCTATGGAAAAATTGTTTATTAGTGTTGTTCTATTTTTGAGATTCTTTGCTACATTTTAATTTAAACTTATAGGCATGTTATTCCATACGGTATGACTCTTATGTAAAAGAAAGATATATTATGTACATCTTGTATAATGCCCAGAGTTTAATTACCTAGTACTATATTCATGGAAAAAAAAAATAAGAAAATAAGGTTGATATAAAAGAACTACCTTAAATTAATTCAAAATGTGAGGTTTTGCTTTTAAGTTAAACATTTAAAAATTAAACATATAAATTGAACTATCATCCCCCTCCCCCCCAAAAAAAAAACTGTATTAAAATTCAGTAAATTTTATCACTGGAAATTATAACAGGATTTGAATTAGCTCCCTATTTTTATTTTTTATTTTTTAACAACACTTTGCATTAATATCATGAAGTTTATTTCTATTTTTTTCTTTGTTTAAAAAATCTTCCTCTGTCAATCCTTGGTTTTGTTGAATATTTTGTCATATTTTATTGGTTTAGTAATTTGCTCTATCTATCTATCTATCTATCATCTATCTATGTATTTATCTATCTATACATCCATCCATCCATCTAGTGGTTACTCTAGGATTCAGAAATTCACATTTTAACCTACAAGTGTTCACAATACAACTTCAAATGATATTATACCCATCCACCTATAGTGTAAGAAACTTACAATCGTATATTACTATCACCCCTTCCCCAGCTTGTGTGCCATTATTGCCAGTCATTTTACCTTCATATGTGTTATAAACTATAAAATGCATTATATTCATTATTTTCAATTCACTTTTAAGTGTTCAAAAACAAGAAAAGGTATTTTGTATTTAATTATGCAATTACTATTTTCAGTGCTTGTCATTCACTTCTGTAAACTCAAATTTCTCTTGAGTATCATTTCCTTCTCTCTGAAGGACTTCCTTTAACATTTTTATAATGCTAGTCTGCTGACAATGGATTCTATCCACTTTTTATGTCAAAAAATAATCTTTATTTTGCCTTTTGTAAAAAAGATATTTTCTTTTGGTACAGAATCCTGATTTAATGTCTGCTGTTTTCTGTGAATAAATACAACTTTTTTTCTTTCAATACTTATAAAGATATATGCATATTTAATGAATAACTATGTTAATAAAACTATTTGGTATATTTATACTACTGTGGAATAACTAAATTTTTCAATTATTTTGTTCTAGGTATTATAATATCTATTGTGTTGTGTCAGAGGAGAGGCAATAAACATAGAAGGTAAGTGGTGATACATGTAAAAAAGAAAAAGAAAATATGGGTAAAGTGATGGAGTGATTGGGCATGAGAGTATAAAGGAGTAAACTGGAGAATACCAGGTCTCTCAAAACATAGAAGGTATGGAGTGGGAGAGGGTTATTCCAGTTGATTTTCATAAATCTGCTATACTTATGCCTTAAATTGTAAGTTAAACTAAAAAAAATGTGGATTTGATTCATAGAGTAAAAATATGAAGGGAGTGTATCAACTATATAAGTGTTCATTTGTTTTTTATGTTAATAAAGCCCAATCTTAAAACATGAAATACTGTACTTTTCTCTATTTTTTAATAACATTTTAATTGCACAGATTGTGAAGAGGCACTAATTCAGCACTTATTTTTTATTATAAAGTATAGATTAATCATATTCAGTAATTAAAATATTTACATCACTCCTCTTTAATATTTTTAATTTTTAAAAAAGATTTATTTTCTCTCTAACTTTTTATAACTACCATAAGGAAAAAATATATTTTAATTTGATAAATCATTGTTAGTTGTGAGCAAGTATGTTATGCTGATGATTGGGCTGCCTTCGTGGTTAGGCTCTGGAGATGATTAGACATCAAATTGAAACCTAGTAGGAGTCAACTAAAACATACTCCAAAATTGCTGGCTTGCTATACTCATTTCGTGTTTAGATAAGGGAACAAAGTATATTTCTTCTCTAGGAGTAAGCCTGTGAATATTATTTATTTTTTAAAAAATTGTCATTGTCTTTAGAAAGGAAAAAAAAATCATGGTAAAATTATGCAGAAACTTTCAATACCATGATAATTTTATAGAATTTTTAATTTTATCTTCAGATTAGGGACTGCAAAACTACCACTGACATGGCACTTTTAAAGAAAATTAAACAACAAAACTTCTGGAAACTAAATGCTCATTCAAATTAAACAATTAAGTATACAGTATACATACACATAAATAGATGTAAAATATATGTAATATATAAGTGCATAAAATAATTTTATGCTATATGATTCAATAATATAAAAATTATATACATTATATAATGTGTATGTGTATATGGAGGTTTCTAAATATATGCCTATGTATATATACAGATGTATATTTTTTCACTGTCAATCTATGACATTTTTTCTTTATGCATTTGTGTAAATTGCAGAATGTCAACGATAGCAAATTTTTGCAAATTCTTGAATTAGAATGGATCCAGAGTCACCTCCACAAAAACCAATAAACTGACAAGGGCTCAACTTAAAATACACTGCTTGGAAACTAGGCAAAAGTATATATTGAAATTTCCAAATCTAAGTATGCCACACTTGACAGTGAACCAGACTCTCTCTAACATGCCTTCTGGAAAGAGAAAAAAATTGTAACTTAAGTACTTTTCTGTAATAGTCAGCTGTAGTAGTTTTCTATTGCTGTGTAACAAATTATTATTTCACAGTTCTTATGGAATAGGTGTCTGAATGTAGGGATATTTGGGTTCTCTGCTCAGTATCCTGTCAGGCTAAAATCTAAATATTTGAGGGCTATGATCTCTTCTAAAACAAAGTACCGTGCTGGTATATTACAAAGTATTTGCCTGCAATGTCTCTAAGAAGATAGAACAAAATAATTAAAATACAAATATTTATAAACTAATGCCAGACAAATTCCAGAAGGATAACATTCATTAAAACTTATAGCTAGTTTCTAAATAAATGACAAATTAAATATAATAGTGATGGTTATCTAAAATATGTGAGTCTGTACCTTGCCAAAATGAGAACATATGGATTTTTAAAAAGTGATTTGATTATCTAACTTTGATTTTTATATAAACAGTTAAAGAACCACTAGCTTTTTAAAAAGAGATTATTTTCTGCAGACATTTTGAATTTTTTTTTTCCTCTTAAGTATCCAATGACAATTAGCAATAGGTCCTATCTTAATATTTGGTTCCCAAGATGTCTTATTTAACTTATGTGATTATACGTCCTTATTTTTAAAATGCACGTTAACTAAACAATATCAAAAAACAAAAGAAGGCAAGAAAAATGTTGTAGAATGTAAACAACATGAAAAAAATAGCCCAGATAATTAAAATGTAACTGTAAGCAATCCTAGGTTGATGTTTGATGTATGTTCACAGTCAATGAAAATCTTTATCTCATTTAAATTATGTTTAGAAAATCAAGAAAATTATATAAAATGATATTCATGTTTATAAACTACTCATTTTATAAAGAAGTAGTAAGATAAAAAATACATAGTACAAAAAATACATGTTTTTTTTTTAATTTTGAGTTTCCTAGAGTCATAACAAATATACATCAAATACCTCTGTACAAATTTGCTATATCTAAATATCAATTGTCATTTTTAAATGCTCAGCATTATTTATGCTCATTTTAACATGTGTTTTGTGTATGTATATCTTTCATAATATTAAATTTCATTTATTTAATTTGGAAAAAAATATAGCCAGATTTCTTATGCAAAAACTAAAATTTAACTTGTTTGTTATCTTTATTATCACTTTGTTTGTCTCAATGTTTTCATTAAATTATCTCTTCATCATATTGAATCTTCCTACATATTTACTGACATCTTTTCAGTCGCTAATATTCTATATTATATAGCCAGGTTCATTAATTTGGTGGTGAAATAATACTAAATTTGCTTATCCACATGACTTTATTTTTATTATTTCAAGGTATTTTACTTTCTTCTTTGTTATCTCCCCTCAGAGAACAAGTAGAAGAACTGTCTACTAAATTCTCTGATTTTCTATAAAATGCCTGTTCCTAAAAAATAACTATTTAAGCCTTTTTTAAGCTATAGTAGCAATACTTTTGACAGTTCTAGGTTAATGTAACCTCAGAGAGTTTGGGTGGAACAAGAGTTCAACTAGGAAGAAACTTATTTCTTTTCTCCAATATTTGTTCAACTGTAAGACCTAGCTAATTAAATGTAGTTCATCTCTAATGAGACCATTTTGCTAACTTCCTCTACTCAGCCAGCAATTTCTTTCTAGTATTAATCTGAGAACTGCATGTTTTTCCTTCCACTAAAGCTATCTTGATACAATACTCCTTGCAAAAACAATTTATAATCACAAGTATTTTAGATCTAGAAACTAGAAATAGATAGTAATAATGAATTTGCAAAGTTATGAAAAATAATTTTCCAGTTTGATTTAGGTAAAGATTTAAGAAATTATAACAGATTGATATATTTTTAGCATAGAGAAAATAAAAAGTATAATGAACGAAAACATAATCTCCTTAATACATATATAATTCTCTTTTTAAATTTATTAATGATTTTCTTTGAAATTATTTTCTACAGTTAAATGACCCAAAGAATAGTGAAGAATTGTTGAATCGTGACTCAAGAAACTGGTATAAAATGACAGAACTAATTCCACTTATTGGTGCCCTCCAAAATATTGGAACATAGTATGCAACCAAGATAATATGTGTTTTAAAAAGTTAAAAAGACATTTACAATTGGATCCTCAACAGGAAGGGCAGAAATTTCCTGTTTTCCTGCAGGAATGGAAATTGGGAAATTGATCACAGCTCCAGAGATCTGAGACAGGGACAAATAGTCTAAGCCAATCACATTTCCATTTGCCTTTGCACTTACTGTTTCAGAGCCTAGCTGCAAACAAGTCAGTTTTTCTTGGTAAAGAAACATTAGCTATTTATAAAGAAAGCAACAAGAAGCAAAAGTACTATCATTTTCTTTCTTGAAATAGAAATGAGTGATGAGTATGGGTATCTCTCTTGCTTTTGGCTGTTAGGCTGTAACCACATGAGGATCAATGACAGAACAGAGCCAACACTTTAAAAGCAGAACAGACACAAAAAAAGGAGATTTGTTCTTGATAACACTGTCGATCTCTTGGACCAACACTGAATTTCTGTTATTTGCAGCCAAAAGCATTCTATTTGGAAGAAAATAAAATATAACAAAATTGAAACAAAAAAATATGAGAAAATGATAAGACTGAAACCAAATATAAGAATAATATTATATTATTCTTATAATATAATAAATGTTAAACATCTTTAAAGAATCTATTGGAATAAAGAAGTGGAGCAGAATAAAAACTGTTGAAGGACAAAAACTTTTTGCTTTGCTTTTTGGTTTAAAGAATAATTTATTATTTAAAAATCAATATTCTTAGACTAAGAAGTATGAAGATTTTTAGAATCATTCTAACGCCACTTTAATGGTTTATTTTGACAAATTTTTAAATAATATTAATAATTACCACTATTAGGCAGATGTCAATCTTGATGATAATAAAGATGAAGATGAAGATAAGAAATTATTAAAAATCAATAAATATTCATCCACTTTGCAAATAATTTTGTTGGGTATTATGGATTTCAAGAAATAGTCTTTGCTCACAGTTGTGGAAAAGAGAGTGAGCACACCAAGGATTAAAGAAACAAATTATATACTTAGAAAGACATTATATAGTGACATTACTAAACTAGGAAGTTCATATACAGGCATGCCTTGTTTTATCGTGCTTTGGTTTATAGCACTTCACAGACATGTGTGTATTCAAACTGCTCCCCTGTCTCCCTCTCTTCTGGACCTTCTACTCCCTGAGACACAACAATATTGAAATTAGGCCTCTTGGTGTTCAGGTAAAAGAGAGTCAGAGTCACATGTCTCTCACTTAGATCGAAAGCTAAAAATAGTAACGTTGGTGAGGAAGCCAGGTCAAAAGCCAAGATAGCTTTCAAGGCTGAAAGCTAGGCTCCCTGCACCAAACAGAGTTGTGAATGCAGAGGAAAAGTTCTTAAAGGAAATTAAAAGTGTTCCTCCATTAAAGACACAAAAGATAAGAAAGTAAAATAGCCTTAATGCTGATATGGAGAAAGTTTTAGCTGTCTGGATAGAGGATCAAACTAGCCACAACATTCCCTTAAGCCAAAGCCTAAATTCAGAGCTCTAACTCTTTTCAATTCCCTGGAGGCTGAGAGAAGTAAGTAACCTGCAGAAAAAAAGTTTAAAGTTAGCAGAAATTGGCTCATGAGGTTTAAGTTAAAAAGCCATCTCCATTACATAAAAGAAGAAAGAGAAGTAGCAAATTTTCCTGAAGATCTAGCTAAGATAATTAATAAAGGTTACTACTACACTAAACAACAGATTTTCAGTAGACAAAACAAGCCTTATATTTCAAGAAGATGCCTACCATCTTGGACTTTCATTGCTGGAGAGGTAGAGAGGAGAAGTAATCTTGGCTTCAAAGCTTCAAAGGACAGGCTGAAACTTGCTAGAAGCTAAAACAACTGGTGACTTTAAATTGAAGCCAATGCTCATTTAGCATTCCCAAAACTCTAGGGCCTGTAAGAATTATGCTAAATCTACTCTGCCTGTGTTCTATAAATGGAACATTAAAGTCTGGATTACACCACATCTCTTTACAAACATGGTTTCCTGAGTATGTTAAGCCTGTTGTTAAGACCTACTACTCAGACTGGGAGTGAGCTCTTCTATCTGAAAAGGCTTTGAAGATCTGTTGTATGATTCTATGTGAATTTTGAAAAACTGAGGTATTCTGATAAAACTTCTACATTTAAGCCTCATTACTTACTACATTGTTCATGTACATTGTTCATATGTTGCCATGTACTTTTCCTTTTATGAAAAATAGAATTCTGTTGTTTTACTCTTTAAGAGTTTGCACCTCTTTTAGGGGGTAGTTACTGAGGTAAAGTATAAATAGCATTAAATATTTTCAGTTAAGGAAGTCAATAAATTAAATATTTTCTATATAAATCTTCAGTGTACTCTAAGGCAGTGGTCCCCAACCTTTCTGGCACCAAGAACTGGTGCTCCTATGAAAATCTAATGCCTGATGATCAGAGGTGGAGCTGAGGCAGTAATGCTCAGTGCTGGGAAGCACTGCAAATAACAGATGAAGTTTTGCTCACTGGCCTGCTGCTCACCTTCTGTTGTGCGGCCTGGTTCCTAACAGGCTATGGACTGGTATCAGTCCGCAGCTGGGGAGTTGGGGACCCCTGCTCTAAGGGGCAAAATATGTTCCTAACACTAGGCAACTGGTAAATTATACCCTGTAAACATTAACTTTCAGTTATTTCTACATGTTTGCTTTCATTGCTAACCTAGAATTTTAGGTTCAAGAAACATTGCTAATTTCTTCTCTCTCTTTTTCTTTCTCTCTCATCCTCAGTAGTTATTCTTATTGGCTTATTGAAATTTACAAATCTCTATTTGTAAATGAACTGTAATTTGAAGATAACCATAAATAAATACATAGTAAAGGCTAAAGTTATCAAGCTTCCCTATAATTTTTAGACTAAGAGAAAGATATAAAAAATATTTTGAGTATTTGTTTTCAAATATACAGAACTTTATAAATTACTTTTATTTTATTAGCATGTGGCCTTTTGTATTTTATTATTCATATTTTTCATTCTTAATAGTTCCTTTTTGTGTTGTTTGCTTTGTGTCATTTGTGCTCATCTGAATGTTTTCCAGTTGCTATTACTTTCACTAGGAATTTCAGTATTTGTTTATCTTGATAGTTTTGATTTATACTTATAAGTGTTTTTCATCAAAGTTGGACTATTATATACATTTTTTCAATAGATATTATTTACTGAAGTTATCTAACTGTTTTCACCATCATCTCTATGATCTCATGAGTATTTTGTTTTTGAAAGTTCTTATGGTAAAACTTCTCCATGTATATATATTATGTTAAATGTTTTATTAAAATTCTAATGAGTAATTTTTAGTTGTTATTTCTTCAATTACTGGGCTGAAAGTTTAGCAGACGGCTCAAAAGTAGTTATGACAAAGATCATTTATTTTCATGTCCCTTGAGTTCCATATCAAGGTCCTTTCTCAAAACAGTGTCGGATATTTGATGGAGCCACTTAATGGCACCAAACACTTAGGACAAAAATCACGTAAAATAAAATATTACCTAATGTTATTGACATATATAAAAAAGACTTCCCCGGATAACAATTTTCATTTCCTAATTGAGAACTCTGATCCCAACTGATCTCCTTGTGAGTTCATCAGAATAGCAACTGATACATTTAATGGCATGAAATCAGTCTGAACAAAATCTTGAAATCTGAAATTCCTATTTCCTACATGGCAGGCCATGGAAACTAATTTAATATTTATACAAACAGTTAAGAATTATCTAGTTATATTTTTAAAAAAGAATAGACATGTATGTTATCCCTTTTCTTCTGAATTGGAACTGGTGAAAGCAAATGAACTCAATTTTCTTATCTTTCAAAGAAGAATTTTTGAAATTTTCTGTTACTTCTGCCAATAAATTTTATTTATTCTATTCAAATATATCTTTGATTATCCTTTTATTTACTTTTTGTCTTTCAAACTAGTCACGTTTTGATTCTTATCACTGCATGCATTTTGTGTACAACAATTCCTGGAAGGCAAAATAAAACAAAAACTTTCTAGAAGCATTTCCCTGTTTCCATTCTCCTTCCTTTCATTCCATGAGACGTATACAACTTGATTATGTTTTCTATCCTAACCATGCATTATTCTTATTTAATCTTGAGTTCTTATTCTTATGTTTAGTGAATGCAGGTTTTTCTTTCTTCTAGATCCACAGTATGGATTTTATCTTGAAATGTATAGATGCTGAAGATTTCCAAATTAACATATCATTAAACCACAAGATTACAAATAAATAACTCATTATTTAACAGAAGAGGAAAATAAGTAGTAAACGTAACTCATTATTTTGGTGGTATTAGTTATCAACACCTGATCATGAATAATTGTAGCAACTATAGTCATGCATAATAACTATCAAAGGTTATGTATTTCAATTTTTGTTGCTCTTGGAAATTTCTGGATTTAACCATCTATTGTGATGGAACTTGTCAAAAATAGAGTAGGGTAAATGGGTAAGAATGCTAGGTAAAACAGAAATATATTCTTGTTTAGTTAGAAAAGATTTAAAAAAAAAGAGTTTGGATGTTCCCAGATGGACTAAGAAAACAGAATTTTATGATGAATCAAAAGAGGAACAAAAGATACAAAAATAGGAATGTTAGAGAAGGTAAGGGGGAATACCACATTTAATATAAAAATATAAGATATGCTGAAAAACTGATGAGCATTGCAGCTTGTGTGATGAAATTTCCCAGTGGTTTTACTGGCACACCCTCCCCTGGATCTCTAATATTCTGGAAAAGTCTGCAAAACAAGCTTATAAAGCCAATGCCTTACAGTTCCATCTTTCAAAGAATTAAATGAATTCAGTGTGTTGTCTTACGTTAATAAGCTTTGATCAGAGAATTATTTCAGAATGAACTTCTAGAATTACTTATGACATTCTGAGATTCTTTTGATAGTTAACCACATAATAAATAAATAAATAAATAAATAAATAAATAAATAAATAAATAAATAAAATAAGCATCACAAGTTCTGAATGCCATCTTTTAAAACAACTGGATCCATTTTGCTGATTCTCTTCCACTCAACATACATCTACTCAAAAAAGTGCCTACAGCAGACATTTCAATTAGTACTAAATCTTTTATAAAACGAGCAAAAAAACAACAAGATAAATGAATAAAAATAACGTCTGCTAAGGCGGGGTCTATTCAAGTGAATAATTTTCAACTTTGATACCACCCATCTCCCTATTCAAAGATTTAAGGTTAAACTGATTAATTTACTCTCTACTCTCTTTACGGTAAACATTTACAAGCTGACATATTTGTGTATCACTTGCTTATATGATTTTCTTTTCTCTTATATTAAACTTAATTTTCCACATCTTTCTAATTAGTAATGAGTGAATAAAATAGTGATTTTACTGGTACAATAAAACAAATATTAACAAAAAAAATAGGGCTAAAATACTGTTTTATTTATTTATTTTTTTACATTACTAAATTACAATTACATTTGAAAACAGAGCTGGGAAAGGCTTAAATAGTACATAAGCCCTTTTGTCTATTTTGAGGTGGACTAATGTTTCAAATGTCCAAAAGATGATTGTCTTTTTAAAAATAAGAAAAAAAAAGAGACATTTGAATCAGTTGGTATGTACTGTTTTGTCATCTTAAATGTTGGGGTTTATCTTTCATGGACATAAATAACACAGTAAGTTTATAAAAGAATGGTGATACATTTTATTTAATTAAGAATACATATGAAAATACTTTGAAAATGTTACTTCTAATCCTAGACTAATATGGATTTCATTTTAAACATGATCTTGATTTTCAAAACTTTGTAGAAGGCCTAGTATTTTGCACTGTGTGATGATAAGTTTCTTTCTTTTCTTTTCTTTTTTTCCTCCTTGGCCAAGATACATGACAGATGAGGAACAAAATGCTCAAATATAAATAAATAAAACCAGTGATAGCATCATGAAAGACATGCATCATCAGAAGCAACAGTTTTTAAAATGGAAGTTCTGCATCAGTATATGAGAGCTGGGTTTACATTCTTTTCTTGACTTATTCTTCTAACCTTACACTATAATATTAGATCATTATACAATCAGAGATCTAAAACTCCTCATTTTCCACTGTTCTTTTTTTTCTCATTTTTGGTCTTTGCATCTAAAATGATCTGTGAAAGAATAAAGTCATACTTCAGCTACTATTGTATTTAATCTATCAGCATTCAGACATTTCTCCAATGACATTATTCACAGAGTCAAGAAAAAAAGTGCACTTTCAAAGTATTAAATCTGGTCTCTCTTTTTTAAATTTGATAACATTTTAAAAGGTGAAAGAGGTCTACCTTGAAACTAGCAACTGATTTCATGCTGTAAGTTTCTCATTTTATTCAAATTTCATATTAAATAGAAGAGCACACAATCATATCAAATATAACTGCCCTATTTTGTTAAAGTCAGACATATTAGAAAGCAAGAGACCTATACAATCATTATTAATCAAAGGATGACAGTCTACCATAACATTTATTGAGTGCCCATTTTTATTGAACATTATCATCTAATATACTATCCATAATTTCTCAATATGAATAAAATTATAGAATATGAAAAAAAGACAGGTCTTGGATATGGAAAACTTCATATTTTAATTCATGGCAATTTCTATTCAAATGGTTTTAGGCAAACTAGTTCATATATCTCTTTCATTTTTCTGACTTTTAAAATGAAGATATTAATCTACTTCATAGTAGTCTATGACCATTCAAAGAGATAGTTATTTTATGATAATTTTTTTGTAAACCATAAGATATTAAACAATTATAAATCATTTGTAAAGATCCTATCATAAGGTAGAAAAATTAGAGAATTTCAGAAAGCATGGCTATTCTTCAAAGTAAAGTAAAGTCTAGTCAGATAGTTTTTTACCTGAAATCAATCTTTCTAATAGAATCATGAATATTAGGACCTTGATTGGCACTGTTCCAGCATATTCATAGAGCAGAGTTCCATTCTGGAAGAGGCAAACCAAGAAGACCACAGGCTACTCCTCGACCAAGCACCCACTCACAGACCAAGAGTGTCACTCCAAGAAAATGGAGTACCCATCCCCCAGTTCCAGTGGCCTGGCACAAGGGTACTGCCCAAGGAAAAAGCAGGCTATAAAGGTGCAAATTATTGAGCTCTGTCTGAAAAGGCTGACTTAATTTAAAACAGAAAATGAGAAACTTCATGCTTAAGGTGTTGCCTAAAATAACAGAGACCTTGGTGGAAGAGCAATTAAAAGAAGACTAGTGATAGAAGCAAAACAACAGAGTAGCTAGATGTTAAATAGAAAGAACCAGGGAAAAGGATAGCCAAGAAGAAAACTTTTGAGAGCACAGTCAACCCTGGGGATCTGGTAGGCTGTGCAAATGGCCTAAGTTGCACCCACATAGGAACAATCAAAAAAGGATACATGGGCAGACTGGGAAGCCACAGATCGACCAATACAGATGAAAAGGCTTTTTGGTACTAGGGGCTTAAAACAAGCTCTGATCAAATGCTCTCTGAACAATAAGGCTCTCTAACCCAGTGGCAACACTTAGGAAAGTAGGCTTGAATATAAAATTATACATAACCCTGAAAGTCTGGATGATTATTTAAATAACCAAGGTTATACCCTTTCAGATACTAAGAGAGAACTATCAAGCTGAAAGTTCCTGGGCAAAGACAGGGCCAAAATAATATTAATAATTAATAAATTACTTGAATAATGATAACCACATAAAAATGTATGTGAGTTCTGACCTTGGAAACTGTACATGATGTTGGAAATTGACCACTGAATTAATTTGGTTAAGTGACTTATCAAATAAATAAAAAATTGGCAAAGGAAACAAGAACAACCACCCCAGAGCAGAATAAGCATCCAGATTTACCATATGAGCCAGCAATTCAATTCCTAAATACATACCCCCACCGAAATGAAGAAACATCCACCCAAAAACTTGTATACAAATGGATCAGAGCAATATCATTCACATTAGCCAAAAAATGGAAACAACTTAAATGTCTATCAATTGATGAGTTAATAAAATGTGAATAAAATGTGGAATGACTATACAACAAAATATTACTCAACAACAAAATATTACTCAACAATAAAAATAAATGAAATAGTAAAACATGCTACAACATGGATGCAGCTTGAAAACATGGTAATTCTGTATTTATATTCTTAAGGAACTGCCAAACTGTGGTATGGAGTTTCATTCAGTGAGAGCAAAAATATTAAAATTAGATTGTGGTGATTGTTTCATAACTCTGTGAACATACTAAAAAGTATCGATTAGTACACTTTAAATGGGTGAATTGTATGACATATGAGTTATATTTCAGTAATGCATGTAGTAAAATCTGACAGAAATTGTCACATTGAAATGATTACATAAGTAGAGCTGGAATAGACATCTTTATTAGTTTCTGTTTGTTCATGTCTTATTCTTAAAAAACCACCTCTTGTGCCAAAACACATGCCAAAGAAGTGTCATAGGGGTACTTCTACTTGGTGACTCTGTCCATAGGCGCCATTGATTGAACCAGGGGTTGACACCTAATTTATGGAGATATCCATTAATAGACTAATGAGCAGATTAGATTTCTTGAATTTTTTAACTGAGAGATATCTAATTTCCAATTAGTTATAGATACTTAAATAATAAATTCATGTTGTATTGGAGATAGAAAAGGCACTTAAAAAAATAATTTCAAGCTGATTTTTATGCAAGGAAACGGTTTGCCCAAAAGAAGCAAATGTATAAAGTAAACATGCAGAGATAAGCAGAGATGAGAAGCCTAGGGTTAGAGTGGGGCAGAGAGAATGACAGAGAGAGGAAATATAAATGAGCCATTGCTTAGGTGACTTCCTATTTCCAACTTCTACTCACAATGTCCCAAGTATATATATATATTTTTTCATGAGAGGACCCACATATTTCCATTAACTTTGATACAACTTTGGGAGGTGCTTGTTCTTACCAACAAAAGAACTCTGTAAATAAACCAAAATTGATGGCAGGAAGCTAGTTTAGATGAGAAAGATGCAGCAAAATGAAAATCTGACTATAGAAGTGCTGTGGGCTGGAGACTACATAGTCTAGAAGAAATAGTAAATGGTCTCTAATAAGATGTAGCAGTAAAGGTATTTAAGCTTGAGAAGATTTGAAAGCCTATGCCTGGAATAAGAGACCATGGAGGATTTGGTAATCAAAAGAAAAAAATATATATATTGGTATTATCAGCCTTAGACAATTTACAGAAATTAGAATACAGACTCAGATACAAGGTATATTAGCAGGAAATATTTTTAAAAAAGAGGATTTATATAATTTATTTAGGGAAATCTGTAATAGTCATGGCTTTATGAGAGTAAAATTAAGCTAGATAATAACATCTCATCAAGATACTCTAGTCTGGAATCACAAATGGGTATTGAATCTCATACTTCATACAATAGCAGGTATGATGCTAGTAAAAAATTGGCTCCTTAATTTCTAAATAATGAGAGCTTCAACAACTTAAAGTATTATTTCTGTAACTGAAAACAGAGATGATATATCTCCATTGTTAGGTTTTGAAATGTATGTTGTCAACGAAGTAAATTTGGTCTAGAAATATAAAGACAGAGTCGTTTTTTATAGAATTTACTAAAGGGTAAATATAATTGTTTTGAGTTAAGATTGTTTTATTTCAATATTCAATGACAAGGTATAATTTCTGCATATTTATTTCTCAGAGGACTTGTGACATATAATAAATATTAAAATGAAGCTTCGGCCTTGGTTTTGCTTCTAATCAAAGGTGCACTCTGAGTGTTTTGGCACTAAATCCTTTAACATTTTAGATAAAGGCGAAGGCAAACATCTTCAAAATCTCTAATAGGTTATAGTTCTTGCACACTCATCTTCCTGAGAGTAGAATACTGTATATAGCTTGCTTATTAATCTTTATGAAGGTTTTCTCTTCATGCTATGACATCAGAAAGAACTGGAGAAATGCTATATAATATAATAAAAAACATTATTTAAAGGATGACGAACATGAGCTTTGAAAGGGAGTTTATAGAATCTGTGCCAAAGAAATCTCCAAGAGCAATAGAAGATGAAACTAAACAAGTATTTTTGTAACATAAAAATTCCTCATGAGATACTATCCATTAGGCAGATTATTACCAGCATTTTTTAAATATTCTCTTCATATGCAACAAAGATTAACATTTACTGGGTTAATGTCTTACACAAGAAAGTATAAAATAAAAATTTACAGCAGTAGCAAAAGCTACATAAAATTTATTTGTGATGCTTTATATTGTGTATAGGCTCTGGAGACTAGTGAACTTTGGTCTCTCCAGAAATCTTTGTGAAAAAAGAGCAATGTTAAGGTTGAAGTACATCACACTGCATGCATGTAGTGTTGTTTTACTTTTAGCACATTTTATCTACTGTGATGACAGTTTTTAATAAGTTTCAAAAGCTATACAGCTTTTTAACGTATGAGAACATTTTACAGTTAAATTAATAATTCAAAATTCAAAGTAAATATTCGTTGAAACATTCTATCTACTTAATTTTATATACATATATATTTCAAGTTTCATATTTTATCCAATAAATTAGTTATTTTAAACTTGCATTTGGATTTATTGGTTCATGAACACTTTGAAATTATAGTCAAAATTATGTGTCCATATGTATATGTGTCTTTAGAATTGTGATATAGGTCTATAATTTTCTCAAAATAGTCCTTTATTCAAGAGAGTTGGAGAATCAGTACTCTAAATGTTGCTAAAAATGTAGGCTAAAAGGTATAACTTGAGAAAATACTTTTCAAACTTTATTAAAGTTATAAAAACTACAGAAATGAGTTCCCTGTATTTTCTGTCTAAATGCCACATGTTCCAAATGTTATATCTATGAATGCAATTTATCACTGATGCTTTGACACTGGTATACTGATGATGGCCTTTAAAAATATTTTGCTTAACTAAATTCATCCTGTTAGAGAAATGCTTAGTCAAATCATAATGCCCTTGTGCACTGAGAAGAGACAGCCATAAATCATCTCTAGTAAAACAAACATTTCTCAGCAACCTTTTCATTTTAATTAATAATGAAGAAGATACTTCTGCTAAGAAGAAAACATAACATTGTCTCTAGAGCCCATGGAAATCCTCTTTTTAACAAAAGCCCTTTTGAAATAACTCCATCAGTCCGTCCATTCATCCATTGACCCACTGAACTTTTATTTTACTAATGTATATCATGTTCAAATCTCTATATTTATTTAAAAATAATTTTGAGCTCTTGTATTGTGACAGCATTGACAATTGAATGGTAAGAAAGCCATATTATTCATAACCACTTGAAACTTATAGTTTAGTAAAAACCCATAGATATCTATCCAATGGTTATGCAAATATGTAATTATGAATTGTCATAAGACTTTTGCAGAAAATACGGGATGCTTTAGTAGTGTATAAGAAGAGAAACTGACTTATTCTATAGGAGAATTTTATAACAGATTTTATCAAATAAAGGAGACTCCATTGACCAAATTTACCTGAAAGTTATATGATCACGAAATCAAAGTTACACAACCCAGTTTCTTTTTTGTGTCCCTTCTCTACTTTCTGTACCATTATTTTTTTCATGTTTGGTTGTTCTGAGCTACAACAATAAGATTTATTTTTATTAAACTGGCTTAGGACACATGGAACTTTTGAATTAATCACTGTGGATGGGGAAATTAAATGCACTATTTGGAAATGAGAAATGAAGACAACAAGCTTTCAAAGAAGATGCACAGGATTCTTGTTTATAAATCATATCCATGATGTCAGCTTTCATTTACAAAACAAACAAACAAACAAACCAATAAAAAGGAAAAGGAGTAAAAAAAGAGGAAACTCAACAAAGACAAAGTACGATAGCATAGGAGGATCCTACATCTGTTTTTCAAAATTTGAATATAAAAATGTAATGATAGACTTGAGAGAGATTCTGAGTAGGCAGTTGCCTATAGATGTACAAAATTCAATAAAACAGAATCAGTAAGACATATTTGGGGTTCAAATACTTACATATTAAATTATGAAATGTGGGCATTATGAAATAATCTAAGTAAAAATTGAAGCATGATAGAGCCCCAGGGCTGAGTCTTAAGTAAACCCAATATATAAAAGAAGGTGGTCAAGAGATGAAAGATTTTGACAATGGAGATATTAAACATTTGGCTCTACACTCTACACAGAGTCAAGAGGGAAGAAAGAAATGAAGGGTCAGAATATGTAGCTATGGACTAAAACAATTGAAGTTCCTTTTAGTCAGTGATTGGATTGAAAAATGGCGGTTAGATTGAAGATATCATGGTGAAAGTAGTTAGAGGAAAATTAGCAGGCTGTAGTCAGTGGGATGTGCCTTTGATATTAAGATACATTCATGTAATTTTTTTATGTTAATGTATATATACAGGGGCAGTTGGCAAAATATTTAATACCTTGTGCCACACCAGAGCAGAACAGGGTTTTGAAGGCCACCCTCAGTATAGACGTCTATATTTTAGTTGTTCAATTGAAGTGATATTTTGAGGGTAGGAAACAATTCTTTACTAATAAGTATAAAATATTTAAATATTTTAACATTAAATCTACAAGATTTTAGCAATATGCATAATTGTACCAATATACACATGTAAAATTTCTACAAAATCAGAACGATTTTGATAATAATCATTGTCATAAACAACACTTGAAAACAGATCTTTGATTTTTACCTATGATACTTCTGAATGTGTTAACAACACTTACAATGACATAACAATATATTTTGCAAAATTTTATTATTATTC
Source organism: Pteropus alecto (assembly GCF_000325575.1). NCBI lineage: Eukaryota > Metazoa > Chordata > Mammalia > Chiroptera > Pteropodidae > Pteropus > Pteropus alecto. Next base: position 58,567,927 of record NW_006442484.1, read on the forward strand.
CCAGCTTATTTATAATCCTTGTTATATAATCAATAAATATATAGATCTTCAAACACTTCATGTTTTTGCTGTTTTCATTATTTCGTTTAACAATCTCTGAACCATTTTTTACAAGTACTAGTGATTTTGACACCAAATTTGTTCATAATCTTTTATAGTTTAAATGTGTTTATTATTCTATGTAAGTTGAATATCCACAAGAACATTCTTTTATTAAAGCAATTTGATTCCCTAATTCTAATTACCTTTTCTTCCATTCAACTTAAGATACCCATATAACCACATATGTCTTTATAATAGTATCTCAGATACTAGTCAACCTCTAAAATATTAATGGGATTTTATGTTTTTTGACAAAAACATCTTTTTAATTCCTTCATTTAATTACTTCCTCTAAAACTTTCCTCATATCTTTATTTATCACCTAACTTCTGTCTCATCCTGATTTCTTAAGTACCCTAGGCTTCTCATTTCATAATTTCAAGAACTCTCTTTTTATCAGTATCATCCTTTTCCACCCCTAAGTCCTCTGCTTCACCTGTAAGGCAAAACCCCAACTCTAAATCATTCAGAAGGAATGTCTTGCTCTCTCTTATATTTGTAATGCTGACTCTTTTGTGAACACACACACACACACAGACACACACTTGAAGATATTGATGTCATTGAAAAGTTATAGTCTCTAAACCTTCTGTGATCTCTGTCTTGCTTGGAAATTTTTTTGTTCACTTTTCACCATTAAAAAAGAAATAAAAGACTTTTTTTCTCTTTTTATATTTTTTTAAAAATCTAAATTTATTTATAAAATATAATAGATGAATATATAACTTTAAAGAATGGTAAAATGACAACTACTTTTCTCCATATAGATTAAAAGATAGAACATTACTGATAGTTATATATGTTTTGCATGCACCTTTTCAATCCTATTTCCTTCCCTTCCCAGATGAACACAGTATTCCAAATTTTGTGTTCACATTAAATTTTAGTTTTAGTATTGCCACATACCTATGTAAAATTTAATTTTGAATGTTTTAATATTTGATAGAAACAATACTTTTTTTTGCTTCAATATTCTTAATTATATTGTTTTAAGAGTTTTCTACACATCAAAAACTATGAAAGATCTGAGATTTTACCCCATTTGCCAACCGACAAAGTAGTCTGCTGCAATTTCACAGGACATTGGATAGAGACAAAGAAATTAATTACTTCTGGCACAGCAGGCCACATGACTTTCATACTATCATGGGTGCAACTTGCCCCAAGTCTCACAGGGATGATGTGGTGTCAAGGCTACGTAGATGCCTTACATACAGTGAGTCTGTCATAGGCGATGAAACCAGAGCTTAGGAATCCCCAGGTTTTTTCAAGGAGGATGATGGCAAACCTGTTTAACTTTGCCCCAGATGGAGACATTATCTTTTTTATCTTAGACAGTAAACAAATATGCCCTCTTCCTGCAAGGAAGGCACTGTATGTTCCAAGGCTATCTGCTCGCTAAACAAGAGAGTTCGGAACAAAAGCTTATACAAGGTGTGTAGAAACACCATGGTGAATTGTCTCCCAACCCTGCATTTATGTACATAAGGTTGACTTTTACTTATTTGTATGATATGCTAGTCCTTTTCATGAATAGAGCTTATTTATTTATTTCATTGTTTTTAAGTTATTCACATCATAAAGATGCCAATGAATAAATTTACTAGATAAAACAGTATATACATCTACAAATTTAAAAGACAATACCAAATTAACTTCAAAATTGGTTATACCAATTTAAATTTTCACAAGCAGTGTCTAAGATTTTCATTGATCCACATCCTTGACAATTTTGGCATTGCTAGGTTTTATAAATTTTTGCAAAATGATCGAGGTAGGATCTCATTTTGACTGGTTTTCATTTCAATTATTATCTGTGAAATAGAATTTTATATCTTAATTAGCCATTCATGGTTTTTTTGAACCACTTTATATCTCTTAAACATTCTTTTCTATTTGATATTTTTTATGTGTTGGTTTGATTTTAAGGAAATATTTGTACATATTTTATATGTGTATATCTAAATAAGTGATCATTATTTGCTTCTATATATCACAAATTTTCTTCCCAAGAAGTTACTAAATTTAATGTACTAGAATTATAAATCTAACAATTTTTGTTTGTTTAAGATATTTTTAGTATCACTAGGTTTTAAAAATATTATTTTATTTTTTCTGTAATAGTTTGGCCTTTTAGCTTAAAATTTTTAAGCTACCTGAAGATAATTTTAGACAGGAGGTTTAATTTTATGTGAATATTAAATTATCCTAGCACATTTTATTGCAATATACTTTTCCTGATTCGCATTGTCTCTTCTGTCATCAATAAATTTTTCATGTGTGTATAAACTAATTTCTAAGTCATCCGTTCTGTACCAGAGACCAATGAGTCTATCCACATTGTTTTAATTACTATATATTATAATAGTGTGAAGCTACTAATGTCCCACTTTGATTTTTATTTTGAATATATATATATTTTTTTATTTTTAAGCCTGGCCTCCTTCCTAGTGGTTGCCCCTATGTCTACAGGGCTCAGTGATCAAGCAATAATTGGACAGAGCTTGTGCTCAATGAGCAAAGAGCTAGTAAAATCGATCATCTTCTGCCAATGGACCTGTGTGAGGATGAAGAAAGACATTCAAAATTCAGGTTTTGGTCAGGGCTTGTCCTCTCTGACTTTTTTGTGTGTCCGCAGCCTCAGCTAGTAATATGTTTCAAATATGACCATAATCTCAGGCTAGTAC
>NW_006442484.1:58570779-58571081 GCF_000325575.1 Pteropus alecto
GTGCACTGCATGATCTCTGCCCTGTGCTCCAAATAAAGAGCCTCCTACCACAGCAGAAAAGATGCCACTTCCAGTCCCTACAACCTGCACTAACCTGGAAAAATTTCCCTGTCAATCAAACTGGAAGTGGGCTGTGGGGGAGGGAGTACTGTGGGAGAGGCAGAAGCAACCACAGGCCAGAACATCGTATATGCACATCATTCTTATTGAAAATTCAGCCATTTTTCAAACCTAGTGTCTTCTTAGGTTGTTGTGTTTTTAGTACATTTTCAGAGTGCTGTTTTACTTATATTTATTAATTA
>NW_006442484.1:58571219-58662543 GCF_000325575.1 Pteropus alecto
AAAAAAATATGAATCTAACCAGAAATGCTTTTTATAAGTAGATTTTTAAATAGCATTTTATTTTTTAAACACTGCAAATAGTGGCAAGTCTCATATTAATTACATTATTTGTTTGAAATTGTTTTAATTGTAAAAGTAATGACAACTTTTATCTTATTGTAGGAAATTTTAACCTCACAAGTAAGTCCCTACACAGACAGAATCTTTCCTAGAGAAATTTTCATTCATATATTTGGTGTAAAAAGTACCATTGATTTGATACATACCTCAGGTTATCATTTATTTTAGTTTTGCTGAAGAATTTTCAGTTGCAGTATTTTTCTTCCTAGTTCTTGAATCAACTATACTTGTTCATGATTTAATTTTTTCTCACCTGTCTTATTTATATTCTTTAGCAATTCTTCTCTCAGTCATAGATCATTGATGGGCACAGTCCCTGCAAGCATTTACATTTTGAGGCACTGTTGACTTACATAATATTGTGCTTGTTTTATTCTCTAATTATGAGAATGAGAATGTTTGTCCTGAAAAATTAGTGTCTCTCTCTTTAGCTTTTATTACTTATCAAATGAAGTTGAAATAACATAATTCTATTACATGTAAAGTAGGATACGATATTGATTATGAATATTATTTTCGTATTCAGGCAAAATTAAGTCCAAATCCAAAACTTCATCTCTTCTTTGATCTACAAAAAATTTTAACCTCCCCAAAGTTTAGTTTCTTTTGTAAAATGGGGCTGATCCTACAGAACTTAAGGTTTAAGTGAAATAATACGTAGCACTGTTATGGCACAAAAAGATTCAACATAATTAGCTTTTATTGTTTCTACAATCATTTTCCTGAGAGCACTATCTATCCCAGGGTGAATCCATCTCACCCTATTATCTGGTACATTAAGAATTGGAGGCACTGAATGGGACCACACTTGTGTGATTCAGAGAATGATTTACATATGGTACAAAGAATCCAAAAACATTTCAAATAGACACAGTCATTGCATCCATGAATTAGGTGTAGGTGGTGTGGTGTGGCCAGAGTCAACTCTTAATTATTTCCTAGGTGGCTGTGTAGTTCTTTTTCAGGCTAGGGTCTCTTCAACACTGCAACATGTAGAAACATTCCATTCAGAATTATAATTCTTTGTTGGGAGCATGGTTGTAAAAATTTATCCTATTTTGTATTGGTGACCATATAATGGGATAATGGAAAGGGAACATAAGATTCCCCAAAAGTTAAATTAGCCAAAACAGACATCTTGTATATTTAGAGTTTTTCCTAAAATTTTGTATAAAGATACAGGAACAGAATTGGTCTGCCTCAGAAATCAGAAGCTATAAATGCAATGCAAAAAGAGCTGCTTATTTCTTTTTTCTTTTGTATTTTATTTTTTAAATTAAATTTATTGGGGTGACATTGGTTAATAAAAGTATATGTGTTTTAAGTGTATAATTCAATAATACATGTATATTGCATTGTGTGTTCACCATCTGAAGTCAAATCTCCTTCCATCATCATGTGTTTGACCCCCTTTACCCTTATCTACCTCCTCACTTTCCCCCTTTCCCTCTGGTAGCTACTAAACTATTGTCTGTGTCTATGAGTTTTTGTTTGTTTTGTTTGTTTGTTGCTTTCAGTTTTATATCCCATATATGAGTAAAATTATATGGTTCTCAACATTTTCTGTCTGACTTATTTTGCTTAGCATGATTACCTCGAGATCCATCCATGTTGTTGCAAATGGCAGTATGTCATCTCTTCTTCTGGCTGAGTAATATTCCATTGTATATATGTACCACACCTTTATCCAATCACCTATGAAAGAGCACTTTGTTTTTTTCCATGTCTTGGCCACTGTGAATAATGCTGAAATGAACATCAGGGTACATATGTTTTTACAAACAAGTGTTTTCAAATTTTAGGGTAGATACCAGAAGAGGGATTGCTGGGTCATATGATAATTCCATTCTTAATTTTTGAGGAACCTCCATACTGTTTTCATAGTGGCTGTACCTATTTATATTCCCACCAGTAGTGTATGAGTGTTCCTTTTGCCTCACAACCTCTCCAACACTTGTTGTTATATTTCATGCTGATAATAGCCATTCTTATAGGTATGAGGTGGTATCTCATTGTGGTTTTGATTTGCATTTCCTTAATAGCTAGTGAAATTGAGCATCTTCTCATATATCTGTTGGCCATTTGTATTTCTTCTTGGGAGAAGTGTCTGTTCAGGTCCTTTCTCATTTTTTTAATTGAATGTTTGCTTTTTGTTGTTGAGTTGTATGAGTTCTTTATATACCTCTTTGTTTTATTGATGGTTTCTTTTGTTGTGCAGAAGCTTTTTAGTTTGATATAGTTCCATTCATTTATTTTTGCTTTCACTTCCCTTGCCTTTGAGGTCAAATTCATAAAGTTCTCTCTAAATCTAAGGTTCATGAGTTTAGTACTTATGTTTTCTTCTATGAAATTTAGTGTTTCAGTTGTTATATTTAGTTCTCTGACCCATTTTTAGTTAATGTTGGTGTTTGGTGACAGATAGAAGTCTAGTTTCATTCTTTTGCATATAGCTTTCCAATTATCCTAGCACCATTTATTGAAGTGGCTTTCTTTCATCTATGGTATGTTTTGGCTCCTTTGTCAAAAATTATTTGCCCTTATATATGGGAGTTTATTTCTGGGCTCTCAACTCTATTCCATTGGTCTCTATGTCTGTTTTACTGCCAATACAAAATTATTTGCCCTTATATACGGGGGTTTATTTCTGGGCTCTCAACTCCATTCCATTGGTCTCTATGTCTGTTTTACTGCCAATACCATGCTGTTTTGGTTATTGTCGCTTTGTAGTATAATTTGAAGTCAGGCAGTGATTTAAATACCTCTGGTCTTGTTCCTTTTCCCCAAGTTTGCTTTGGTTATTTGGGGTCTTTTGTGATTCCATAAAAATCTGATGATTTTTTTGTTTTATTTATTTTAAAAATGCCATTGGGGTTTTGATGGGGATTGCATAAAATCTACATATCACTTTGAATGTTATGGCCATTTTAGCTATGTTGATTCTTCCAGTTCATGAACATGGAATATCTTTCCATTTCTTCATGTCTTTTCATTTCTTTGTGTCTTCTTCAATTTCTTTTAATAATGTAGTTTTCAGTGTAGAGTTCCTTTGCATCCTTTGTTAAGTTTATTCCTATGTATTTTATTCTTTTTGTTGAAATTGCAAAAAGAATCTTTTTTTCATTTCTTTTTCTGAAATTTCATTGTTAGTATATAGAACAAAGTGGACTTTTGTGCATTGATTTTGTATCCTGCAACTTTATTTGTTTATTGTTTCTAATAGCTTTTTAGTGGAATCTTAAGGATTTTCTACATAAAAAAATCATGTCATTTGCAAAATAATGACAATTTGACTATTTCATTCTCAACGAAGAACTGCTTATTTTCATCTTCTTTATTTGTGAGACATATGAGACCTCCACACAGACTGAGGTATAGAAAGAAAGTATACTAAAAATGTCTTTATATCCTTGATTCGCCAGTGCCCAAAGTTGGTATCCCCTTTAATTTTTCAATTACATGAATGCACAAATTTTTATTCATTCTTTTGTGATTTGTGTTTTATTTAAATTAGTTGTAAATAAAAGAATGCTGTTCAAAACATCAGTGCACTTGTCATTTATCTAACAAATGCTTGTCATTTTGCTAGAACCTGAGGATAGAAAAATAAAGTGCATATCTTTTTTCCTAAGAGATTACATTTTATTTAAAATAATTAATTTTGGACTTTGCCACTATTTGGGAAAGTACAATGAAGTATTATCTTTAAAAAGTGTTTATATTTGTTTTAGATTACTATGGGATTAACAAGCTCAAAATTTAAAAACAGGGAGTTGAAATAAAGATGTGTTGATGAATAGTCAGCTAAATACATAAAGAATAAAACAAAAATGCATAAAGGATAAACAAAAATATAGGGAAGATAAAACAAAGGAACAACAACAATGACAAAAGAAACATAAACTACCAATGGGAGAATGTTTAATTCTAAAAAATATTTACAATTATTTTATGCTTTATGTTAACAAAAAATAATTTTTAAAGGCAAAGCAATTCTGACAGGAATTAGTTGGGCAAGAAAGCTTTAATAAGTTTAAAAGAATTCTGGTGAAATGAAATGCATTGTTGTTATTCCAGATGAATTGGACTATTTTCTTTTTTTAAATCTTGTGCCTAATATCTTTCCTTACCTATTAAAGGTTGTCAAACACATGAACCAATCTTTCCTGTCACAGGTGCATTACAGAACTCAGGCTGGGCAATAGTATATGGCTCAAGCAAGAACAATAAAACATTTATTTATTTGTTTTTAGACATTGAAGTGGAACTTGGGACAGAGAAAGAGGGTGGTGCCCCTTTCACCAAGGTTTTGCACTGTAAGCAGAAGTGTAGACTATTTGGAGTGTTAAGGAGGGGGCAAAATTATCTTCACAAGAAAAGATCATGCAATATTATGCAAAGAAAAAGAAGACCAGGAAAGCAGAGAGACACTCTCTTGATATCATTTGATTCCCTAAATCTAACTATTCCTTAGATTTTTCAACTACATAAATCATACATTCCCATGTTAGTTTAGCCAATTTGAATTGGATTTATGCCACTGGAAGCTCAGATACTAATAAATCATTTTGTCTTTGCCATAGAGCATGCAACACATCCAGGAACAATTTTAAGGAAAACACTCATTAGAAAGGATATCTTTTTACCTGGAACATATTTGTATGTCAAATACTCTGTAAAGTGTTTTAAAACGTACCAGATTATCTAGGATATGTTACCAAAGGTTCTCTCATCTTACTTAGCTGATAGACACTTAGTGAATTATTAGTTTTGATTTTTCAAAACAGTTTCCAGGGGAGTAGTCTGTTGGTATAATATTTCTTTCAAAGCATTTCAAACCACTGTTTGATTATTCTCAATTCCATGTTGTAAAAATAAACATTTGGCAGTTTTTTAAGTCATGCGTTGCTTTTCTACACATTCTGCCCAAAACTATACATTGCCATTCAAGTTTGGAGAATATACAGACATAAACTTTAACAAAATTATGTCATCACCACTAGTCATTTGGGAAAATGGTAAAGAGAGGCAAAAAACTAAAGCTGACCGTTGGCAAAAGAAAATGACAAATTGTGCAAAATTTTTTATTGTTTACCATGTTATTCAGATTTATTAACAGGAAGAATTATAAACAAAATAATATTTGAAACTATATACATAATTTTCTGATAAATTTTAAAAACAAAAAGTATTTGAATGATGGTCAATCTACACATGCGAGCTTTGTAGGATGCTTTTTTTTTTTTTTTGCAAGGAGTAATGAATCAAGATGGATTCCTTCCAAATTAAATTTTGAGGCCCTTAAACTTGGTCTGCAATATGGATGGACTGATGTGGTTTGGCCATTTTGATCATCTTTGAAAGACATCTCCCAGGTGACTCTAAAACAGTAAAACCATTAGAACATCTCCCCTAGAGCTGTCTTGTATTGATTTTTTTTGCTTCGGCTGAAACATGAATCAATAACACTTCTTTGACAATCATCACTACTAAAGTGAGGTCACATTGTATTCCAACACTTTCTAGTATAAATCAGAGATATCATTGTAAAAAGCTATCTGTTAACTCATCATAAAATTTCTTTTTCAGTTAATAAGGAGGATTGATATATATGATACAGCACATTTCCTTTGGAGTACAGATTTTATTCAATCAAGGACTTTTGTTGAAAACTATTTATTCCTTCTAAATTTACTGCTACCCCCCTCCTCACAAAAAATAACTGCTACAAAATAATTAGTACATAAGAATTAAGAGCAGTCAAGTTTATTAAATTATGTGTGTGTGTGTGTGTGTGTGTGTGTGTGTGTGTAGACAGATATACATATGTATATATATATTCCTTTAATTTCATGGAAACATGCACATATTTCTTATATCATTAAAACAGAATAACATGATAATATTAAAATTTTAGTGATACAGGAAGTGATGAGTAAAGGTAATGCCTAAACTCAGAGAAAAACAATTGATCATAGGAGATTTTGGAACTAATGCTATTGAGCTATTGCAGATTTTCCCTAAAATTTCAGTTCTTACCATATCTGCTTGGTAAGTTGCTCATTGCATTTTATTTCACGCTATGCCTCAGTTCTGGGAGTATTAAAAATTATTCTGTTAGTATGTATACTTATTAGTCGAAAGCAATAAATCTGTTTTATTCATTTGTTATCATAAATAAGGTCTTGACTTTCTAAAATTAAATATTTACATATGAAAGTTATTTTCCTTCTAGCATTTGACTTTCTTTGATTAGAGCACATGTAGTATAAGGTTCTCTACTATTGAGTATATTTGTACATTTTTATTTTTCTTTTACCAGAATAGATGGCATTGACTTGACATTCTTATTTATAAGTTAACTTTATTATTTTTTTATATAAGTGAACTTTAAATGTATGATTTTATGTTATTGTAAATTGTGTCTAATATTCTAAGGAATATAAGAATTCATACAGACATATACATAGAAATATATACTTAGGATAATGTTTGTATCTACTGTATATTAACTTGGACTTTACATTTGAGAGAACTCAAAATTTTTTAGTGAAATAACAAGAAACAATGCATGTGAATTTATATGAATTGGTTTTCTAAATTATCTGTATTAATTGATTAAATCACATATCCCTTCATATATGTAAACATTTACAAATAACTTTTTGAGATGACAGTTTTTGCTATTTTTCTACCACTGTCTATTAGAATTGTATATTATGCACATTAAAACAAATTTAAGAGGTAAGTCTGGGGAATATTAGTATTCACATTTTAATGTATTTATTTATTATATTTATTACATAAATATATAGTAAAATATAAGTGCTAATAATATTTTATATTTATATATATATTATCCCCCCCACATTCATATTCCAAATGGGGATAGGAGCCATTTGCACATTCAATTATATTTTTGTGTGTTCTGTAATTGTAATTATATTTATGTGTAATATACTATTGAGTTTTATTATCAACAAATTTTTCTTAAAATGCTGGATGTATTTTAAATATTTCTTCACTCTCAATGCTGTTTTTACATCTGTACTTTTCATAAATGTACATATACATATACATATATACGTATACACACATGCATACATTACAGTGTGTTAAATTTTTTACAGAAAACATTTATTAAGTTTCTATTTTAAATATCATTTATTCATTCTATCTTCTGTTTATTAATAAGTGTAGATATATAAAACTGGTAATAAGTATTACATTAAATTGGTTAATTTAGGTGAAAAGGATAGTAAATGCATGTACACATGCATACAAAATAATATAAATACGTTAAAAAAAGATATAATTTATTTCAGGCCTAAAACCTCACTTTAATGCAAAATAGTCATACTAGTACTGTAGAAAGCTATATCTATTTGTCTGACATAATTTAAACCAAAAGCACACAATGACTAATAATAATAAAATGTCATAGAACACAAATTGTATCTGTTAAGGTGTCCTCCATGAAGAAAAAAAGCTACTATTATTTTACTTGCATTTTCTCTTTATTAGTTTAGCCTAAAAATAGCCATTGACTTGTTTTTCATTATGTGCAAAGTCAAAGTGAACTGCCGATTTTGCAGGTGAAATGAATAGATGCTTTGCTCAAAAATACTCTGGCAATCAGCCACACATTCTGCCAAACCAGCATGCTGACCACCTACTTGGCTTGAGTCAGATGGCTATTTGGAAAGCTTTTAGTCGTTATCTTTTTATGTGATGTAACTGCCCACTTTTCAGCATGACTCATTTATCATTTTATGCCAAAGAACTGAATTATCTTGTATTTTTTCTTGTTATCTTCCTGGAGAGTCTGACATGACTTTAATGTCAGTGTATTTCTTACTAGAAAAGAACATATGCGATATTTTGAAAACTGGCTGAACTTGACAGCACTCGAATTGACACTCAGAATATGTAATTTTCTAACATTGCCTTGTGGGATGTACGTGTGTTTACTTTTAGGGTCTGGAAACTTAAAGGTTTCTATATAACACCTCCTAAGATTGCTTTTAAGATTCTTCAAAATAAAATACAGAAAACCTTAGGTCCATCTGGAGCTATTGGATATGGAAAAACTTTATTTAACACAGTTACTATAAGCACTGTAAAGGCATATTCTTAGCAGTGTTAAATAAACCCCAATAATTACTATTAATATTACATGGAAATTTTAAAACTGATAATCCAGTTATTAATATCAAGGAAAATATAGTAAGAGCAGAAATAGGTTTATATTATGAAAAGGCACAGAGGGCCGAGTAGAAATACCATGATAATGTAAGTTACTCATAGAGAGACAGTGTCTTCTACTTTGCCACTATAGTGCACTCACCCTGTTTTTTCCTCCTGCCATCCTACTACTCTATCTTCTAGCAGCATCTTTTTCTTTTTGTAAACTATGGAAACTATATTAACTTCATTAGCCAACAAGAGACCAAACACCAAACTCAAAGCATTATTCAGTATTTCTTTGCTAGCTCCAGGTACAAAGATCACATTGAGAACGTTGATATGGATGAAAAGAAATAACTAGCAGATGTGTGGAAAATACACCTGTTGATGTAAGTAACACTTGAGTCAAGAAATCTGCTCCAAGAAATTTGGAGGGCAGAAATCAAAGAAGAATCAGTCTCAAGATCTATGTATGTGAGGACACAGTGGGTATCCAAAAGTTCAGGCAGTTCTTTTACCCAATTGTAGATAAAAAGTATTTTCAGATCAACATAAAACCTATCCCTTGATTTTTTTAAATTAAAGTCACTGTGGACTTAATTATCCTTCTTACAATCTGTAATTTGAAAGATATCCAATGTCTTTCATGGCATCTTATGTATGAAACCAATAATATGTGTGTATTGAATAAGAAAGTGCATTAGATGGAAAGAAAGGGAATGTCTGCTTGGCTTCTAACCTTAGTTTTTGTTCTTACTACTCACATGATTATTTGGACAAATAATCTAGCCTAATTTTTAATTTATGCTTTGGTAACAAAGATTTTAATACCCAACTCATAGGGTTGATAAGATGATTAATGAGATAATTATAAAAAGTGCTTGACATACTACCTGGCTTATAATAAATACTTAGCGAGTATTATTTATTTAATTATTTAAAACTAAAACTTTATTAATTTAATTAATGATAATGTTAATATCAATGTTAATGTTAATGTTTTTCTCCTGGTTTTCTAAGATATAATTGTTTTTCTCAACTTATTCATGTTTGACTAACATGAATATACAATGAAGGTTAGTAGAAAGAAAAGTTCTATGAACTCATAGAATTGTGGTTTAGACCAAAAATTAACATGAAAAAAAATGACAATTTTTATTTTAATAATTTGAGGAATTTTGAATATGAAGAATCTATAAATTCTTTATAAATTTAAGTTGGTAATTATAATGGAAGTGATTAAAGTATATATATATACGCATATAAATGCACTAGATGCTCTTAAAGATCAGGTGGTTCAATACTTATCAAGTAGAATTTTGCAATGCACAGAATGTCCAATTGAGACAAAATAAAATTCCTTCAGTGATTTTTTATAACACTGCTGAATTATACTTACAACAAAATGTAATAGCTAAGATTATGATCATAAACAATTTGAAATTAGAAAGGAGTGAGATTCTAAAAGGAATGGTACAGATGAGTTGGAAAATGAAGTTGTAATGATGTACACATTAGCAAGTCAGGTTTCTCTGGTATCATTTTCATTCCTATCCATAGCCTCAGTCCATAGATGATTATTCAATAGATCATCATACCCTGGCTCCATATCCTTGGACCTTCAGCTTCTAGGTGTATCTACAAAGCACATACATGCATGCATTTTTATATAGAGCTACCATAAAAATATATATTTTTTTATATATATTTTAAAAAATACACACACACACACACAGAGTTAAAAAAATCAAGTCTGGGACTCATTTTATCCACTGTTATGTAAACTCTGAGGTTAAATTATAAAAGAGAAATAAATTTTATAAAGTAAATGGACAGCATTTTTTAAATTGTTTGTCTTTGTTTCTACTGATCAACTTTACTTCTTGGTAGTGTCATAAGGTAATGCAGAATTCAGAAGTATTCCTTGACCTCTTTACCGGGTTGAATATAATTGAGATATTTTCCGTAATAACCAAGGAATAAATTTTTCATATAAGTTCTCCCATTACTCTATACTGTCCCTCCCCACTTGTCAAGAAACAAACAGTCCAGACTACATTTTCCAATATATCAGTAGGTGGTCAGAGAGCATAAAATTCCCATGAAGCCATTCCTATAATCATGGCATTGGCAAACTTGCTTCTAGAAACCATTAAACTCATATCATAAATCCGGCCATAGAAAATCTATATGGGAATTGATGGGACACAGAGAATGAATTATGTATCTCAGAACTGCTGAATGGCAAAGAAAGAAAGCTAACTCAGACGCATACTGTATAGAGGAGAAATATATATTTTTATGGTAGCTCTATATTCTCAATGGTAAGTAACTGAAATTGTCACAGAATATGAATGACTGTGTAATGTTATAGTTTAATCAATTTGAAACAAGCATTTGAATTCATAATTATAGAAACATCTGCATTTTTGATTTGGGCAAAAAGTATACAGTAATTTTATAGATATATATTATTGGAAATGCACCAAGTATAAAAATATTTGCATTGGATACAACTAATTAAAGTTATTGCCATTGAAGCTCAGAAATAAAGCTTGGCTTTTAATTATGGTGAGCTCTGATCAGTTCAGCTAGTGAGTTTTAGTTAGAAAAAAATGAATATTTAATCATAGGTGCGAACACACATTTAGATTAATATTAAAATTGTAATTAATAGTCTCACAGTGCAAATGATGCTTATGATCCCCTTTTAAATGTTCAGAAAGTACGTATTTTAGAAAAAGCATGTATCTACTTATTATAAAGAAATTTTCTAAATTAAAGTACATATTTTATGTAAAATTAATATTGGAATTAGAGGTCCTGATGAAAGAATTAGCCTGAGGAACAAGCAGATCACTTTTAGAATGCCTTGAGACCTGTAAAGTTAATTTCAATTATTCAATATATTTTAATTGTGTACCTTTTGTGAACATGCCAGGAGGCCATTTAAAGAGGCTTTATTCTGACATGAACGTTTGCCTAAAAAATATTGTTTAAGCAGAGTTAGAAATTCCCAAGCTTTCACAAACAGTAGAACTTTTCTGCTAGTGAATTGATACATCCTTAGAGAGAGGAAGGAGAAAATCATTTTACTAGTCATTTTAAATGAAGTAATTCAGATTCTTGAAGTGCTGATGAAAAAAGAAAAAAAACACATTTATTTGACCATTAGAGCCTAAAGAATAAGACAAGTGTTATTTAGGAGACATCCAGTAACCCATAGGAGATGAACTTTATCTAGTTAAATTGAGCCAGTTTCTATTATTGGGAAGAAAGGGGAGAACTCAAAAAAAAAAAATTGTTTTGTTCTAGAAGCAGAGATAATTTAGTAAAATAATGGAAACCTATACTGATTACATGTTTAAAATTACTGTCAAACAATCAATGTGCATAGTATGACTGTAACACACTTTTCTTTGTGTAAGAATGTGACTATTTTTAAATTTTCAAGGATTTTTAAGAGTTAAAAATTAAAGTAAAAAAAAAAAACTAGCTTAACTGTGTTCTCTCCTTTATACTATATAGCTTATAAAGCTGCTTTCTCCCCACCATGACATATTCTACTTTTCAGATTCAAGTAGATGACCAGAACACTTATCTAATTGTCTCTACAATGAACTATAGAGCATAGAACCTAATACACCCCATAGGCTTTCTTTTTAAATTTTATCTAGTGGCATCTACTTTTATATCATCTTACGAAGGCAGGTTTTTTTTTCTTTCTTTCTCTTTTTCTGGAAATAGGTCATGTAAAAGGTATAAAACTAGAATTGTAAAAGGATAAGAGAAGTATCTTTAAAGGAGATAAAATTAAAAGGTAGGAGTCTGTTAGAAATAAATAAGAATAAAATGAAAAGTATTTAGATGCAATGCCACTGAGATAGAAGGAAGCTTTGAGGTGAAATTTTAGGCATCCTGTGTACACACAGGTCAGAGGCCCCAGCAAGAGAGATCATTTTAATCCCTTAGCACCCTCGGTGCATCCTTCACCTAAGAGTTCTTTCTCTCTTGCTCAGAAAACATTATCTTTCCCTCAAAGCATATGCTTATTACTATAAATTGACCAGTTACTGAAATATATTATAATCAGATATCATTTGCAGCTAAATTCATGTGATGAATAGTACACAAAAAAAAGTAAAATGGGCTTTCTTGATCATAAGCTGATTAAATAACAACTTAATGGTTATCAGTTAATAAAAACACAAAGTGTTTGCTTATTTCCCTGAGACTAGGTCCAAGTCAAGGAATAGCATTTTTTATAGACTTGAAAGCATTATGCTTAGTGAAATAATTCAGAGAAAGACAAATATTGTATGATATCATTTTTATGTGGAATCTAAAAAAAATAAAACAAATAAAATAAACACCAACCAACCAACAAACAAAAAAACTCACACAAACACACAAAAAAACAAAGTTGTAGATAACAAGAACAGATTGGTGGTTGCCAGAGTTGGGATAGTAGGTGGATTTAATGGGAAAGGTGGTCAAAAGGTACAAACTTCCTGTTATAAAATAAGTAAGTCTTGGTGATGTAATGTATAGCATGGTGACTATACTTAATAGTACTATATTGGATATTGGATATTTAAAAGTCGCTACGAATAGATCTTAAAATTTTTAATCACAAGAAATAAATTGTAATTATATGTGGTGATGAATGTTAACTAGATTTATGTGGTGATAATGTTGCAAAACATACATGAATATATATACATATATCAAGTCATCATGTTGGCTACCTGAGACTAATAGAATGTCAATTATATCTCAATTTTAAGAAAACTAGTGTTGATTGATGTCACTCAGTTCATAAAAAATATCTTTAAAAACTTCTTTAAAAATTCTTCCAATTTTGAATTTTAGAGAAGTTATAACTGTTATTTATTAAAAGGAAAATAATCTATGAATTTGAGTAGACTGTTTGTAGTTTCCTAAAGTTGGTATTAATCATGGTTTATTATTATCAGTTATCATTACAATTGGTTTCTGTATTAATACAAAAATATATGGTATCATGGTTCAGAGACTTCCAGATGGGGCTATGGTTATATTCTTGATATTTTAAGAAGTATTTGAAAAAATATATATATACATGTACACATATTCACATACATAGGTACTACACATATATACATATAGTTGTATATTTAACTTTTTGTTTTGAAGTCATTTGCTTTTAATGAAACATGTTTTTATAATTTACAATTAAAACATATTTTCAGAAAAAGACAATTTCTTAAATTAGTTTTCCTCAAACTTGGAATTGAGATCTAATAGTGAGAATCCAAAATGTTTCTTTTAAATGTGAATTAAATATTATCTAGGTTACTAAACACTTGTGAAATGGAAAAGTAGAATAAAGGAAAGAGCAGGGGTTTTAGAGACAAGAACTGGATTAAAATCGTGATTTGCCACCTAATGAAAATAGATGTTAGTTTCAGTTTTCTCAACTATTAAAAGCAAATGGTAGTATATAACCACTTAAATAAGAGAATTGATATGCTACACATTTTTGTCGTCTTTCTTCAATTTCTAATTCTTTATCATTAGAGAAATGGCAAGATTTATATCCATGAGTCACTGAGGAGTCTTGAGAGGAGTCAGTAACTCTTCATTCTTTGTTCTAGTTTGTGTCCCATTTTTGCTGCTTAGGCTGATTGCACTGTTTATATGCTTAGGTCAGAATGCTTTCAAGCTTGTGGTCTGCACTTGCTCAGGCTTCAGGATCCAGAAAGATAGCTGGCCTGACATCCTTTTTATTTGAAATTGCTGTGATCAAATGCCTGCAAATGTTTGTGAATCCTTTCTATTCCATACTATTCCATTTAAGTTATAATTTTATGTTCCTAGAAGAGGAAGAAAAACTGTCTAGTTTGACTCTTTCTCTCTACCCTAATGTTTTTCCTTAATGATAGTTTAATCTTTCATTGTTAATACTCCCTCTTCAATAGAATCATCTGCTGATGGAGATAGAATTGGCCAAATCTATAATTTTCTGCATGGGTCCCAGATGTAATGAAACCAGTGACTTCATTTCCAAATAAACCCCTTCCTTATGTTATTTCAAAGAGAAATTATATACATAACCATACATATATATACCATGTTTGCTAACAAACATTGAGACTGATGTAAGAAATTTAAACATAAATGAATATGGACAAGGTTCAAGTATCTTTATTTTACATTTTCATTATAATTATTTGAAAAAATCCTTAGAGATATGTTGCTAAACATGCCTTTAAATAGAATATGAGTGCATTTTTTGCTGAAACATTTGTGCTTTGCTTAATTTTCATAAACCTCACAAGTGTGAGGAGGACAGGCTGGAAAGCTCTGGTGGCAGGTGCTTTGCCACCTGCCTCACTGTAATATATGGCTACCAATAAAGTTAATGCTTTCCTCACTCACTGATCACCATTCACAGAATGACTGAAGCTTTGGATGTGGTACAGTATTTAAGGGGGTGGCATTTCAGATTCATGAATGCTTATTCTGAGAATCTAACAGTTTTTGAAATTACCATTTTTCAGTCCTTATATATCAGAAGGAAGACATATTTCTCTGTGGGTTATGGCAATCATATAAATATATTGCATTAAAATAATATATCTGCATTATCTATGCCTTGATTATACACACATATACACACGTGTGTGCATGCACACATGGTATAATTTGTCAGACACCGTTTGTGTGGCTTATAACATATCAGTGAATAATAGTAAAAATAATTACAGTGACTTAATTAATTTTACTTAGAATAGCTGTCATTTCATACTCAATTTAATAATCCTCATTTTATATTTGAGGACACTAACTCAGAAGAACTCTAAGAAGCTGAAGCCAGATCAGATGGTAAATGGCAGAGTTGTGATTATATTTGATTCTAAAACCTGACAATTAACTGCTGCATTAAATTATAAAAAATAGATTTACATAAATCAAACTAATCTTGAGTTATTTAAACTTTCCTAACTTAAGGTTTCTCATCCATAAATTCAGGGGGTAAATATTTACATTGCTGAATTATTCTGAAAATATGAAACTATATGCAAATTTGTTAGCACAATAGAATGTCCAATACATTTTAGCCATTATTTTTTCTATTTGGATTCTAAGCTACCACCACAGATGGCAAACAGATTTCATCTTGAGTGCTAACCTATATCATTAGTAGTTTCTGTGATGACCATTTGAGCCTTCTGTACAGGCAAGAGTATACTGAGAAAGTATTAAGGCTTTCTATGATCAGAGATAAAGGAAGATATTTTTCAGTTCTCTGGTAAAGGCTAAGATCTATGAAGGTAAATTCAATTTGTTATTGTGCCTGTTGTGCTTTGAATTCCACACTCTTAGCTTTGGGATCTTTAAAAATTTAATGACTTCCCTGCACCCTTTTTCTCTCACGGATAAAAGGAGATGAAAATAGTACTGATTTCATAGGGTTATTACTAAGGTTAAATGAGATGACAGACATAAAGTTACAGGTTGAAGACACATATTTTATTTTATTATCCCCCAAATTGCAGTAAAAATTCAGCACATTGGAAGCACAAACTGGAAAGCACAAAGAGCAGAAAAGACCATAGCAGTTTAGTATATTGGAAAGTCAAGGGGTAAGTTATAACTGATCAGAAATTTTGAATACTGAATCTGTGGGTGATACAGTTGAAACCCAGGGAAAACAACACCTCATATTTATTTACTGGGTTCTCCCTGAGGAGCTAAGATATTTTCAGATAGCTCTGCTAAAGGATGTGAATTAGAACTAAACAATAAGGTAAATATGTAAAATTTTCTGTTTATTAGCAAAGTATCGAAAGTCATTTCGTGCAACATCAGAAGAGGGGAGCACTAGAAGGTGTAAAATAGAGGATTTCTGGATTGAGGAACCCTGAGGTTAATAGGTAACAGGAGAAAAGTATGGAAAACAGAGAGACTAAGTGAATATATACCTTCTAAATGTTGAAACTTTCAACATTATTCTCCTACTTGGCTCTCAGATCTCCACAGACAGAACAGAGTATGGATCGTTCTTCTCTAGAGAATCTGATATTGGGGTTTTCCCAGTGAAAAAAATCCAGCCAGTTCATCCTTGGTGAAGCCTACAGAAAACCAGCTTATTCAGAATTTTCAATAAGATTCTTAGTGATTCACTCTGAAACATGAACACAAAGCTAGAGATCACCAGACTTTTGATCAAAGTTTTGATCATAAAAGATATAGAAAAAGGGTCATAGTCAGGAAAGACATTTCGACAGTAAGAAGAAAATTCAGAACTATAACTAATATCCTCAAAAAAAAATGCTGCAGTTAGAATAAAACTGAATATTAAAAAAGTGAATTGTTCAGAGAACAAAATTGCTTTTGGATATTAAAATTATACCAAGCAACAACAAAAAACTGCATAAAGTTTAGAAGTTGAGAAAATATTCTATAAAATAGAGCAATAAGAAAAAAGACTGTAACACAGAAGTTCAGGGAAATAAAATTAAAACTCTAATCCAGATGACCTAGTATCTGAATAAAATCACTTGCAAAAGAATAAAAGAGAACCTAAGAACAAGAAATTATCAAAGAAATAATTTAAGAAGTTATTTCATAACTGAAAAATGGAGTATCCAGATTTTAAAAGTTCACTCAACACAAAATATTTTTAATTGACTGAATATCTTATATACCTGAGTATATTGAGAAATTTAAATAAATTGTGCAGCTTTCAGTCATATTAGTGATGATTTTATAAAAAAGTGAGAAAAACAAATTTTTATTTCCAGTGAAAATAATGTGTTTTTTTTAATGAATCACTTATAAATAACATTTATATAGTCATAATAATATAAGTATGGAGCATTAAAATAAACAAAATGCTGATATAATTATATTAGGAATTTGGGCAGAGTCAGGGACCCAATACAACTATTTGAAACCTTAAATTGTTGGTACTTATGCTTTTAAGTGAGATGCAATATGTAATTGCTCATATTTCCTCTTCCGCAGAATGACAACTTTTAACTTCTTAGGTATTTATTTGTATTTATTTTCTTTTTTGAGAATTATATGCTTGTGCTTATACCGATGTCTCCTGACTTCAATGTTTAGCTTTAGCTAGGAAATTAACACTAGGATATGAAAATGTATCCCTGTTTACCTCCCACCTCTATAAATATAGGCAACCATTCCATCTTCCCAAATTCCTGATGCCAATATCATCATCATCTGATATTAGCATCATCATCATCTTCATCAACACCGTGAGCCAATACTCTTCAGTCAACAGGACATAAGAATAAGGGTATCTGAGAAGAGAGATATTGGACAGAAATAGAGGGAGCACAGCTAAATACAGGTGTGCAGACCAAGATTCCCAGAGGAAGTCCTGTTTTCGTTGAGAACTAAATGGGTAGGAGTTCTCAACTGAGGATTGAAAGATGAAATGCTGTGGAGGCAATATTACTTGCACAGAAGCTCCATTTGAGAAATTTTAAAAATAAATAGAATATAAAATGAGGAAATGGAAGAAATAATAGGGGAGGGCAGGACAGAAACCAGACCTTACAGAGTGTCATAAACCATTACCATCAGAAGTTGGGAAGTCGTTGAATACGTAACAGGATACTAACTTTCTTACAAATACATTAAGAAAGTCTGAGCAGGGTATAAATAATAAATTAGAAAAGTATTGAGAAAATCAGAAGATTTTTTAAAAGAAATTCTATTGAGAGATGATTGTGGTCTCAGCTAGCATTACAGCATGAGAATGGAAGTAAAACGATCGCTTTAAGGAGGACTCAATAGTACAGATTTCACTTGCTGTGAATGCGCTTCAGGGAAGAGACAAAGGGGATGCAGAATGATTTCAGAGTTTCCGGCATAGACAGGTAGGTAGATTGGATGTTATTCACAGAATGAGAAATGCCATAGAAGGAACCTATTGGGGCCCTGGGCAAGGGCAAGGGAAAATGATGATTTTGGTTTAATTGCACTTTGTGTACAATGCTTCCAAGTAAAATTTGAATTTGTCCAATGGAAATGCCGGAAAAAGTTGTAAGCTATCGTATATATTTGGAGTCATCAGCATGTGGCTTATAATCAAAGCTGTAGAAGTATAGTACATTTCCCAAGGGTATTGTATGCAAGAGGGAAAAGAAACTGGGACAGAATGTTCTGGAACAAAATATTACAGCCAGCCTTATGAGGAACCTCAGGGGCTTGTGTCGAGCAGTATATCATGGTTTGAATGCATCATGGTTTGTTTAACTATTCATTTACTGAGGGAAATTTTGGTTGTTGACTATAAGAAGTATTGCTTCTATGAACAAGTGAACAATTGTGTAAAAGTTTTTGTGCGGACATGTTTTTGTTTCTCTGGGATAAATGACTAGGAGCGCAATTGCCAGGCCATATGGGAAGTGTATGTTTAGTTTAGTTTTTTCTTTTTTGTTTTTAAATAAGCTGCCAAACTATTTTCTTTCAGTGATTCATTTAGGGTAGTACCTTTTTTTTTTTTTTTTTTGGCACTTGAAACATGTGGTACTTTCTCCTGGCCCCATGGTTTCAGATTAGAATTTCACTGTTATTCAAATTGTTTTTCCCCTACATGAAAGATGTCAATTATTTTCTATTATTTTCCATTATTTTCCAGTTGTCAAAAAAGCCTAGTTTAATTCAAAAGGTATTTTTAAATTAAGAAGTAGTGTTCTGCTCATATTTGCTTTTAATCAGTATTGAAGTCTTTCAGCTTGGAAACTATACAAACTCATATGAGTTTAGAGCATTTTTATTTGGCTCCTTCATCACATATTCTAAAAATACAGCCAAAAATCTATACTAACTTACCATAAACATGCAAGCCTTTATCTTCTTGGCATAATGTAAAAAGCAGTCATCTCATGAGGCACTGTTGTTTTTTCATCTCAATGTTTTCTCAAGTGATAAACCAAAACTGTAAGTTTTTCTCTGGCACTGAACTAACAGTGAATCACAGGAGAGAAGAACTTTAGGTGCTTATGACAGGAAGAGACATGAAATGGATTTGCTGACATCATTTAATGTTGCAAGAAATAATGTTACCATTAGTGGATTTTTAAAATTTATTTTTTGATATTTTTTCCTGAAACTGCTATCCGCCCATATGGTTAGGCCTTTACCACAAGCATATAGATATACAAATATACTAAAAGCATACACACATACAAATTTCAACATTATTTTGTAATATCAAAAATCTTTATTTTCAAATCAACTGTGTCATCGGTTAAATAAAATTCAGCTATCTAAATAAGTAACCCATGGCTGTTTGAGATTGCTAAAATTAGGCAGGAAGGGATAGTTTAGTAAGTTCATAAACTTTGTGTTTAGGATCTGATTTCTTGGTTAATGATGAGGGAGAAAGTCAATAATATGCACTGAGTGCTTACTTTGCATCTGGTAATAGTCAAAGAACTTTACAAACATCATTAATTTATCCCACTCAACAATTATATGATATATTACAGATGAAGAAACTGAGACAAAAATAAATTACATAATTCATTATCTGACCAAGGATGATCAAATTAATCAGTGGTATAGCTAGCAATTAAACCCAAATAGTCTGACTCAAGATCCCAGTTCTTAGCCCCTAAACCCCATAGCCTCTTTAAGAAATATGTAGGGACACCTATTGGGTCAATTAAAATTTGAAAATCTAAGTAAAATTAACTTTTATCCAACGATTAGAGAGTCAGTGATGGGGGAAAAAAATGCTTGACTATTTCTTCACCTTGGCTAATTATTACAACATGGATTATGGCAATATGTCTTATAATTATTAAAATGTTCTTTCACCTTATGTTCCCACTGGCTTTCTTTGTTTTGAAGTGTTTGTATTGTAAAGTATAAGCTCTGAAGCAACTGAAATGACTCTGACCACAGTGAATAATGTTTTTATTTTAGTCTTTAAAAGGTCACTAAAGCCGAACAGCACTAAATTACATTGCGAAAATCACAATGTCTGTCAACACAATGCACTTTCACAGCTGGTTTTCTCAATCTGAGTTAGATTTGCATTTTGGAAATCATATTAAGGTACCAGTAAGGGGTAAATTGGGCTTCTTATTTTGTTTGAAAATTTTGGAACACAGAAAGAGTACTTTGGTTTTTAAGTATACTTTCAAAAATGCATTTAAAATTATTATAATCTTCAAAATATTTATCGATCAAAAACAAAAAAACTTTCAAATAGTAAAATATTTATTATTTATTTTACTCATAAGTTCTAATAAAAATAGCAAATAATAAAGTTTAAATTTTAACAACAAGTAAACCACACACACACACACACACACACACACACACACACACATATGCACACACAAATGAAAACCACTTGATAGATTTTTTTGTTTGTTTCTTTTTGAAGGGGAAGAAAATATCTCCTGTGCTTCTCTCACTTTCTGATTATCTTCTATCTAATCCTATACAGAGAGAGAAGTTCCTCAATGGTGAAAGAAATCAAGGCCAGTCATTATAATTATACAATGAAAGCAATTGGTATTTGGAAAAACTGATTTGTTGCCAATAGAAGAATGCCATAGGACTCCACACTCTTTTGTTTTGGAACAGCATATTGGCTTGCTTTGCTATTTAAAGTTTAAAGACTTTCAATCCAAATCCACGTTGTTTTGTTTGTTTGTTTGTTTGTTTTTAATTCTATTTCATTAGGGTTGAATGAGAGGATCAGGACCTCCGAAAACTTATTTAGTACTATACCATCTTGCTGTGATCCAGATCATAAACAGAAATCTATCAGAAACATGTCAAGTCTAGGTGACCAGAATTTAGGGTGCAACAAATGATACTACTTAAAGAATATCTGATATCCTGAGTTATCTGTTACCTTATATCAGTGTCTAAAATTCCCACCATTAGATTTTCTGTTTGGTTACAGCATCTTCTTTAAAAAGAATGAAAGACAAACAAGAATGAGAATGTTAATATCACTACTATCACTAAAGTCAAGTATATTTTAAGGTATGATGGAAAAAAAACAACCACTTCAGCAACAAAATGATGCTGAGGAGGACAGACTCAGCTCGGGTGGCACAAACTCTCCATGATATATATGCAGGCATAATACATGATAGGGTGGAGGTTGAATTAGTTGGAAATTCACCTTTTTCTATTGGCAAAATAAAGTTATAGAAAACAGTTATATTTCAACAGCTCTTTTTAGAGACTAAAATTTTCTTTATGACACACTGACTTATTGTTTTGATAATCATAGTAAATTGCCATACTTCTCAGGGTATAAGTATTAGTTTCAGAATTGGCTAAGAAAACCACATATTAATATATTGGATTATTATTTTTTTTTGGAAGGTGACCATTTGGCTAGACCATTGAGAATTGGAGAATGATGTTTTGATTAGGTGTCTTATTTCAGTTTCAAAAAGTTATAAACTGTGAAGTTTAAACTTGATAAGTATATCTCACCATAGATGTTTACCTAACAATTACAGGATAGTAGTTCATTTGGAAATAATGTCCACCCTTATTATTTTAAGGCTCAGTAAGGATATCAAAGTTACAATGAAACTACCAATTTTTAGCAAATTTAAATAAGCTCATTATGATTGTATTCTTCTTAAAACTTTACTGTCAGTATAGCTGGAAAATAATGGTACTGACATTAAGATTTGAGAAGATTAAGTGAATCAATTCCAAGTAAGTAATTGGAACTCTTTCTGGCACATAGTAAATCCTTAATAAATGTCACTTATTATTTTTACATTCTTCTACATGTAAATTAAATATCATGTAAGTTCTACATATAAGTTAAATATCATAGCTCATGGTGAAAAGTACAAAGATAAAAGCATTGGAACTATATTCAAGAACAAAGTTTAATACTAACGCTGAAAGAACACCTTCATAAAGGTTATATATTCATTTCTGTACTAAATTCATTTATCATTAAGCAAATATGTGTGGAGAATTTATTTTGAGACAGTAAAATTCAAAAGTGATTTATGCTGGAGGGAGTAAGTATTTTTTATAATGAAGACAAATATTAAATTAATTTAACCTGCTTTTGTATATGTATTAACTAAGTTCCTTGAGATAAAAACCACTAGAGAAAAACATGGATGGAAACTTTTCTCTTGAAAATGACATTAAGTGCTGAAAATTTCTGTTCCAGAAAATGGTAAATTCAAAAATAAAGTTACATTTCACTAGGAAATAAACGTCAAGTGGGAAGAAAAACTTAAATTTTTTTTCAATTACATGTTGTCTTTGCATTAATATTTATCTAAGACTATTCAGTAGCTTCCTCAGCATCAGCGAAAGATAAAGACTTATAATGTGTTCATCATGCTTATTTTCTCTCTCACTTTTGTATAATATGGGCTGTATTAAATATGCAACTTTAAGTCTTCATTTGCTATGGAAATTGCAGGTCAAATCTGTCCCTACTTAACATTCTTGAAATAAACATTTTGGCAACCGTCCAATGATTACACAGTAACCTCACAGACTTGAACAGCAAACCAGTGTTTTTTTTAACTTAACACTTGTATCTGGTGGAATACAGTCAGTCACTAAAGGATGTTGAATATTTGAGAAATGTTGGATCTTATTTTGGTGGTATGAAAATACTACTAAACTTAAATAAATAAATGTAAAAAAAAAAAAAGACAACAATAAAGATGCAAAGGCCCAGAATGCCTTTAAAGAAAAAAGAAAAATAGAAAGAAAGAAAACTCAAATCATAACATAGTAAATGAAGAAAAATGGAATAGCAGTTAGGAGATTATTATGGGAATTATGATATCCAAAAAATACAATATTTTATGAAACAGCAGAAATGACAGTAAGCAAAGAGAAATGAAAGACTGTGTCTTCTAAATACCTGTCCTACCAAAACCAAATATTCATGCATGTATATTGAATTAGGTAGTTAAGTAGCACAAACAGAAAAGAGAAAGAAGAATCAACAATGAAACAGGCTATTAAAAGGCGGACGATTTCATTACTGGGAACATATAGACTGATTTGTTAAAAGAAGAAATGTACTTCCCCTTTTTTTGCTCTAAATTCCCTTACCACGTACCAGAACATTCACTGATGCCTAGCATTTTCTCTATGTGTTTTAGTTACATAGTTGTGTGTCCATGTAGTCTCCAGCCCACCATATAACTCTTACCCCACTATATGACTCTAAATCTCAGCAAATCCTGTGACAGTCTTAGCTTTTCATTTTAAAAGCTAAAAGGATAGCTAATGCCACTCTTTGACATGAGCAGTTGTTAGCATTTAACACATTTTTTTCTTAGTACTTGGAGGCAAGAAAGATCATGGCTTGTCTATTGTACGTTTAGAGCTGAAAATGCTAAGTGTAAGGAACATCTGAGGGAAAAAAAATGCTCTTGAGGCTTTTTTACATTGTCAGAAATACATTGATATCTCTGTAGCTTCTAGTCAAAAAAGCTATCAGCTATTTCTTTCTGCATTATTTGTAGAATATAGTTCACCAGCAGTTAAGATAATGCAATGCTTTTGAAAGTGGTCATAAAGTCCACCCCTTTCCAAGAGGATAAACACATTCTCGAAAGAGTATTAGATAATACTTGCATATTTCCATATTCTTCAAGATAACAAATCTTAAATTCAAAAAATGGAGGTTATCCAGAGTAGGAAGAAGAAAGAAAATTCTTAAGTGGAAATAAACAGTAGCCTCTTGTCCAGAGCTGTTTTGTGAAAGCAGTTTTTTTTTTTTATTTGACTTTAAAATATATATGACTTCTTTGTACAGTGTGTATCACAAGTAATTATAATAAAATATGAGGCTCTGAAAACATAAACATTTAAAAATGGTAGCTGTATACTTTACATTATAATTAATATATAACATTGAACTTATAATTTATAAATTTTCTTGAAAATATTAATCTGTGACTATTGCCACTAGATTGTTTACTGACATACTAGATTATATAACTTTTTTATGTTTTAGTGAAATTAACAGGTAAATAAAAGTAACT
The DNA here is from genome assembly GCF_000325575.1 of Pteropus alecto. Classification (NCBI taxonomy): domain Eukaryota; kingdom Metazoa; phylum Chordata; class Mammalia; order Chiroptera; family Pteropodidae; genus Pteropus; species Pteropus alecto. Next base: position 58,595,561 of record NW_006442484.1, read on the forward strand.
AAACTGTCACATTACATTTGTGTATTCACATTTAAATCAAAATTATACTTTTATATGAAAATGTAGGTTTCTGGTGGATACAATGTAAAATTCCAGAGCTGCTTCAAGCCAGAAAAGAATATTTAATATTTTTACAGAGATCTATTTTTTTTATAGAATATTAAAATGCTTTCCAGCTAGATCTCAACTGTGGATTCATTCTTTTAGATAAAATGGCACAGAATAAAATATAATTTCAAAAGTTGTGTGCCTGTGTGCATGTGCATGCATGTGAGCAGGAGTTAGTGGAAGGACAATGGGCTCAGGGAAAGATTCACAGAGGCAGAAAAACTTTGGGGCCACAAAGCAGAATATTGTGGTATTATACACATAAGGAGAAAAGCCATTTCTGGTTAATCAGTAAGGAGTAGCCATAGCAATTTTCAGAATATGTTTGAGGAAACAACTTTCAATAACAATGCATAGATAAAGATACTTAAATAAAGTGGACTCTCATTAATTTAGGATCTTCTGTGGTGACTAAGAACAGTGGTAAGAGGAAATGACCACGCTGGTGCATGCTGCAGCACACAAGAGGAATGCAGACTTCATAGAAGAGGCTCATCAGAAGCTAAAATTACAAGAAAGGAAAACTAATGCAAATAAATATTAAAAGATCCATTAAAAAATTCCAATACAGGGAGGTATTGTAAATTATTATCAATATAACTATATCCTTTAGAGCTTGCTATATTCTTGTCCTTAATTGGATATCATTTCTATTCCACTATATTTTTTTAGTGATCCTAATGCAATTATTATAATTTCTATTGTAAAGTTCTTCTTTAAATTAAGAATACCTCATTGCACAAGATGTATTATAGATATACAGCTAAATGTAGCACATCTTGTTTACAAAGGTATATGTCTCTGAATGGACTTTGTGCTCTACTCTTGTGTTCCTGTCTTTTGTGTTTATGTTCTACTCCTCACATTTTATTGCTGGCCCCAATTATCACATAAATTGTTACTCTCAAGCCTCATTGCTCCTATGAGTACTCAGTACCCCGATGTTCCTTCTCCCTAGCCCATCTCTCTTAAAACTACTATAGGAGTCATATGTATTTTCCATTGTCTCTCCTGCAGTCTATTCACCATACTGCAGCCACAGTGTACTCTTTAAAACATAAAACTAAACTTATTAAAATATTTAGAATAAAATCTAAACACCTTATTCTTAAAACAAAATTATAACATTTTTATCCGGTACTTATATTTCGTTTGCTTATTATTGCTACATCATTCCTACAGTCTAAAAGAGAAGTCAATTCCCTTGAAAATAGGGCTTATAAACCTCATCAGGGCATAAGTTTTATGGCTCCAATCTCATATCCATCATTATGGAGGGTTCAATCACTTAAGTAAGACTTCTGCTCTCCCATCTGTAACATGTCAATAATGTAGTAATAGCTTGATGTAAATATCAAATTTGTAAATGTAAATATAAATATAAAGATCTATGTATAAAAATGATACATTTATATATGTAAAGAGTATAAATGTAAAGTCAGATATATAAAACTATTTTGAAATTAAATTTGTTCCACAGATGTTAGTATCCTACGGATTATCATGACTAGATTGAAAGTAAAACTAAGATTGTGCTAAAGGAAGCTATTAACATATTCTGGTCTTATAACTAGGTTATAAACAAATCTTACTGCTAGATTGGTGGCGTACATATTGAGTCCTTCATACAGTGTTTTTACAAAAAAAAAAAAAAAAATTAAAGGAAATAAACCTTATTCTTCCAGAATTTGAGAGTTTCGGATTACAGATTTTGGTTGTAATTCATGTTGCCCAACAACATTTTACAGTGTGATTCGAAGAATTATTTTCTCAAATCTCTCACCACTGTCAAATGTGGTTCACATACGCAGTTAACACCTATGTGGCCCCAGTCTGCTGAAAAGTCATTAGAAACAGGCTCCAGACAGTCAAAGCACTGAGAGGTGGATGCAATGCATGCATAACTTCTTTTTGTATACTTACCAGGACCAATGCTAAGTTAAATCTTTGTAATAAAAATATAAAAAATAGAAATTACACTGAATGCTTATAAAAACCTCATGACATAGGTGAGTAATAGCGTGATTTTGAAGAAAAAAATTGGAGAGTTGATGTAACTGGCACAAGAGTCACATACTGAGTAATAAGCAATATTGAAATAGCACATATAAAGCAAATTGGTGATTAATGCAATCCTTAGCTTATTTTACAGAGACGACACCACACATGTGCCACCCCTGTCCTCAAGATTACCCTGGAAACAAGAATCTTCAGTCTGTGGAGCTCAAATAACAGAAGGGTGGCCACCAGAGCCCTTTACAGAGCGAGAGGTCCTTCAGTAAGGAAGAGCTTGTGCCTAGACCAAATATAAACAAACATAGAACTGACCAATCAAACCTGGCCAGACTGCAATCCCTTCATACTTTCTCTTACCCCTGGGCCCTAGATCATAATGGGCCAAGTTCCAAAACCCTCCAGTAAAAACTTGCTTTACCAGTACTACCACATGTCATCCTGTTTTCCCTAATCCTTAAAATGGGTCCAGACCCCAGATCCAGGAGACAGATTTGAGCAGTGTCTGCTGTCTCCTGTGGTCTGACTCAGCAATAGATAAATAGCACTTTCTTTTCTCAAAACCTAGTGTCATCATTTTGGCTTCTATGCACATCAAACAGTGAGCCCTTTCTCCATAACAATATCAGAATTCAACTCCAAGTCTGTTTGATTCCATTTATAGCACATGCATAATCTTATCAGATACCTTATACTGAATGGGTCATGTCAAAATCCAAGTGGATAGTTCAGATGGAAGCAGACTGTCAGATTCTCTTTTGAATACCAGGAGTAGGAGCAAGGAAAACTATTTTAATAGAGCTTCCAGGCAGGTTTGCAGTCATTCAGTCATTTCTTAAGGATCTCCATTCTTGTCATCTAAAAGACTTTTTATTTTCCGAAGTCCTGTTATAAGCTATGGATATCAACATGGAGACTGATATATTAACCAGCAGAAATTAGTTTATCTGATAGTCATCTAAGAGCAAGACCCCAGAGATACAGGGGGAGTGAAAGCTTATGGGTTAAGATGTCTGGGATCTGGGAGTTAAAGGGTAGAGTAATAAAAGTTTTATGTGACAAAATATTTGAAAATTATTTCTGGGACATGAATGAATGTGTATATATATATATATGTATATATACATATATATAAAGTTATAGAAGAGAAAAGCCATTGTTACAAGCACAATTTATTTTCTAAAATATACAATGCTACTCTACCTACCACAGCAGTTGATATATAAAAATTTTTAATATCTCTTATCCAAATTTAGTAATGTTTCAGTTTTTGTGTCATACCTGTTTGCTTATAGTTTGGTTATCAGAATCATTTTATATCTATATTCAGCTTTTATGACACGATCTCATTTTAAAAAATCAATTTTGTTAAAATTAAATAGACCTGTTTACATGCTTACTCTGTACGGTGTTAGATTCCTTGAAAGGGATTTCACATTTTTCTTAACATGGTTTATTATAAAAATAACAGTGTTCTAAATCCATGCCAAATTGAAAGACATGAAATTTGTTCTCTTTATATAATCTGTAAATTTATGAGTGAATGAGAACTATATAGGTTTTATGAAAATCTATATATTGGGAGCCAATAACACTCCTGGCAGTTAAGGGAATAAGTATTGTTAAAGAGAAAACCACAAGTCCAAAATGGCATCACTTGTGCTAAAGCCCATGATACCAAACCTAGATTTTATACCTGACCTAATTGCTGTTTCAACTTTTCTTAGAAATATAATCTTAATCAACCAGTCTGAAATTCTCTAGTCAAGAGCTAGTAAAGTAATCAGTCATGTAGGTTCCTCTCCATCCCCCCACAGAAAGAAGAGGCAATTTGCATGATAAGAACTTTTGCCATTCTCTTCTTCCCAAGAGAAGATGGCTTGGTCTAAAAATAATCTTTTCTTTTCTTTTGTTAATATCTCCCTTGCTTTACCCCCCTTCCTATAAAAACCTTCCATTTTGTGCAACCTCTCAAAAAGCCCTTCAAGTTGCTAGATAGATGCTGCCCTTTCGTAAATAGCTTTTTAGAGCCAATTAGATCTTCAAATTTCCTCGAATGAATATCAGTATTTCATAACTAGAAAGATTTCATAATCAGTTCTTCATCAGTATTTCATAACTAGAAAGATATCTGAGTAGCCCAATACGGCATCCATTCTAGCCTGCTTAAAACATTAAATGGATCTACATCTTCACGTAAGTGCTGGAAGTGATCTTCTCTGAGATTCTGGAGGAATTTTTTTCTTGGGGGAAATATAGAATAACAAATTTAGTGCAACGAGCTCCATCCACTGAAACTAGTTTCCCATTTTTCCACTTTGATCATAAACTCCAACTTTCCTCTTCTCTCTTTAATTTATGAGGGTTCTATTATCCTCATTGCTCTGAGTAATGCCAGTACTATAACAGCATCTCACACATTTAGTTCTGGACCACACAGGAAGACCTTCACTGAACTTCTCAGTGATGCTCATGCCTCTCATCAGTGCATTTCTAATTGATTGAGTAAATGTTACATTCCCTGAGATGTCTTATAAAACATAACTTTCCGATGGGTTTTCTGCCTTAGGTAGTATATTCATATAAGCACGCCCAATTCTTTGAGCTTTTAAATCTTCTCTTTCATGGTACTTCTGTCGTATTCACCTCATCTAGTATGGTTCCTCTTTTGCCATGCTTCTTACCAGAATCATGTTCACACAATTTACTGAAGTCTTTGCCAGGAGATAGTTAATTCTCTATTGATGCCAGATCTCTTAAATCAATGTACTCTCTCTTATCCACCTTTTTCTTCCACCCCTCCCTGATCCATCTTCCTCACAATTTTGTCCCACGTGTATTCTTCTGACTTCTACATGACAGTATGCATTGTCTAGCTTTGCGGTATAGTCTCGTTTCTCTCTTAAAAGGTGTAGCATTATCTCAGAAGCTAAGCAGGGTTGGGCCTGGTTAGTACTTGGATGGGAGACCACCTAGGAAGACCAGGTGCTGTAGATGTTAAAAAAAAAAAAAAAAAAAGGTGTAAGGTTAACTCGGAATATAGGCCCTCCACATACTCAGAAGACAGATAGCTGCCCGGCCAGCAGCTAAGGAAGCTATACACAAAGAGCTATCAGCAGTACCTACTCATAAAGACATATTTTGCTGTTCCCATGGACGTTATCTGCTTCTTGTAACCAAGCAGCACATCTTGATCTCACCTGTTTGAAAAGGCAGCTGCTCCTCCAATAAGATAACCCCTCCCTCTGCTTGTGGGCATGAAAGACTTTGCTTGCACTTAGTCAGCAGCAGTTTTACTTCCTGCTTAAGCTTCCCTGCCTCGTGAGTAACAAACAGCTTTTCTCACTCCTCTTGGTGGTTTTTCCAGAATATCCAAACCCAGGTGCAAGTTCCAGGCGTGGAGCTCCTGTGTTACACCAAGTGTCAGCATGTTCCCTGCCACTTTACTTGTTGAATGGCTGAGTGAATTAATTAGCATTTTAACTAGTATATTTTTGGTCAAAACACATACTTTTCAGCTAAGATAAAATACGCATTAAAAAAAAAAACTCTCAATGCAATCTTTTTAAGTGTATGTGTATGTGTGTGTCCTTTCCCCAATTTTCTAGAATTTTGTATGAAAGCCTTCATGTAAAATGTCCACATATCTCAACAAGAGTTGTAGTTACATAGCCTGGTCTGGCAATTAGATATGCTTTGTTTATTCTACATCAAGCTTAAAAATGAGTCTATTAGTCGCACAAATTTAAGATATTAGAGATATCACAAACACATCTGCATGTTTCTTACAAAGTGGATGATCTGGTAACACAGCGGCACCTTTTGCCCTGGCTCCAGTCCATGGAGCAAAGTTACCACCCTTTCTTGTGCAACAATTTCACCACCAGCACACTTCATTCATTTTTTTTTTTTTTTACTTGCCTTGTCTCTATATATTTTGAATTTATGGCTAAGGCTTCATCATACAACTCATTTTCATAACATTTTGTTATTATATTTGCAGTGCTGAGAATTTTGGTCACTTTCATTTATATAAAAACATTTCTTTCCTTATATTGTTTATTTTAGCAATTTATTTAGAAATTTTCTGATTTTATTTTATTTTTTTTCATTAAAGAGTTGGACAAAACTGTCCAACTGTGCATATGGTCTTGTAGTTTCTGTTAACTGCTTTCATCATATTTAATTTTTTATATGAAAAATGTGACCCACTATTTTTACTAGGACTATAATATTTTAAAGATAAACTTTCAGAGAGTAGAAGGTATGTAGGGAAGTAGGCAGCAAAGTCTTTGAATCATCTTCTGTACAAATGTAATATAAAAGTGTTAATTATAGATATAAGTTTTGAAAAAAATGCAATCATCCAACAGCAATTCTCTCCAGTAGGAGAATCACTTCTATTATAGAATAAATAAAATGTAGACATGGTCATACTTCAAATAAATTTTTTATAATCTATTTTTTGAATAAACATCCTTCAACATATTTCAGAGAACTGATTTTGCAAAGACATAATCTCTACTAGTAACTCCCCAAAATATTTACAACTTCGATATTTGAAAACAAGTAGAGAAGTACATTTTATAAATAAATAAAATATTTAGAAGTATGGTGACCTCATTATTAGTAAAATGAGTGTTATGCTCAACTTAGGAATTTGAGCATAATTATAGCTTTATGAAAATAAATGCTCTTTGGTTTGTTCAGATAAGGAAAAAGAAGTGTATTAGGTATGTACAGACTACTCCTCAGGCTCAGTGACTTGTTAGAAGGACTCATAGGACTTAGTATATTGTTATATTTATGATCATAATTTATTGTGGAGAAAGCATAAAAAACAAAATCAACAAAAGAAAAAGGCTCATGAGACAAAGTCAGGAGCAAGCTTCCAAGTTTCCATTCCCCATGGAATCACAGAGGATGTGCTTAATTTCTTCCATAAAATTGTGACATGTGTGAAATGTCTACCAAAGAAGCTCACTAGAGACTAAATGCCCAGGGTTTTTACTGGGGGCTGGTCAATTGACACTGTTTGTCTAGAATGTACCAAAATTCCAAATTGCCTGAAGAAAATCATGTCTTCAATATAAACCGTATTGTTTATACAGTTTAGGCACGGTGAGGTCCTCTTATCAGTTAGGAAGTAGTAGGAACACTACACAAGTCCAAGTTCTCAAGCATCAGCCAAGGGAAACTTTGAAAGCATTCCTTTTTAAAATAGCAGCCTCAAGCCTGCTACATTAACTATTTTCTACACAAGAATCTTTTAAAACTGGTTTCTGTAGTCAATTTAATTGTTGTTTAAAGTGCTATGTTATCTGTGATGTTAATCTGAGGTATATTTCCTTCAAAATCTTTACTATATGCTACAAAGTGATAGTAGGTCACCAACTGGAGAAGCAAGGATGGAAAGACTATATTTCTACTTTATTTAAATAATTGATTAATATTGATTGCTTGCCATTTAACCTAAGGTTTAAAGAAATCAAATATTTCTTTTTTTCTGATACTTTTAAATCACTGAACATAAATATTCTCCCTGTAGCATGAGCTTTGCTTTTCAAATCTCATATGTTATAGAAGTCCGATATAGCACTTGGATCTTTCATATCTAATGGTGCTCAACAGTACAGGTATATGCTCTAGACACTGCATATCTCATTGTGAGAGATCCTATTAACTTTTTCATACAGCTGAAAATCTTTTCATCATTCATGTGCATATCGCTAAAGCTAAAAAAAAAAATCATTTATCCTTTTTTGGAAATGAATAAAGCATTACAACTACATGCATCAGTAATAGCAACTTAACATTTATAATAAATACAGAAAATCAATACCACTGCTGCTCAGATTATGGCTATGATCTCAACAGGTTAAACAAAAGAGATTTATTTAAAAGATAGTAATGACCAGAGGAGTCAAAGAAAATGGTACTACTGTTTTAATTTGATTGAGGGAGTTATGAGCATTGTGGTAGTATTATCGTTATAAGTATTTTATTTAAGCTATCTATCTTGACAGATTGCACTGCAGAGCATGTGAATGTATGTGAGTGCAGACAGAGTAAATCTCAATAGGATTCTTAAAATGTCATCACCTCTTTTGAGGTGCTATTTTAATTGTTCTTTTCTGTGTGTTCCTCATATATATTAACGAAAACATTAAAAATAAAGAGTTGAAAACTAACTTTTGAGTAATTTTAGTACATTCCTTTTTCATAACTACATATACACAACTGTCTGAAACAAGTTTTAGTCATTCCTCTTCTATTTTTAAAATATCATTCTAAATACATATTTCGTGTTATGATCTCTGGTTGGTGAATATATTTTTTCTTAGTAAATCAGGATGTAATTTGTTCAAGTATGATAATTTAATTATCCAAGAAAGAATGATTAAAATAGAAACACATTGTTTGAAATAATCAAGCTTATTCGAAATTGACATACAGTATGAAAATGGTCATGTCAACTGAAGGCTTTTAGAACATAGAACAATAAATGAAGTCAGTACAAGAATCTGTTTAGAAGAAAAAGAAAATTAAATAGTTAAAACTGTTCTTTAAAAGTGTGGACCTTTGTGTGACATAGAAAGCTATTCAAAAATAAGGATCCTTTATAGCCTCTTTAATCATAGGTTAAAAATTGGCAAGAGAATTTAGATTAAATTTAAGAAAATTTTCCCTTTAGCAGGCATTCAATCAAGTGGAAATCTAACTCGTATATAATCAAACAGATTTTCAGCTTGATGAATAACTAAAAAATATTTAGCACATCGTAGAAAAATAGTACTCAGGTTTTAGGATTGTCATTATTCTTGTTCAGCTATCAAACTTGTAAAAGCTTTGATTCTTCAATTTCTTCACACATACAAACAGATTAATTAAGGTAAAGCATTTCAAACTTCATCCAAGCCTTTGTTTTTGGTCAATGTTATAACTTCTAAAATTTTTATCAGATCTTTTATCAGATCTCTAGTTTTCAAAAAAGCCTTTACCTCCATTATCTCATTTGATCATCACTACTGTAAAGGAGACTAGGAAGACATTATGTATATTTTAGAGAAAACTGAAGTTTTGAAAAGGTCAAATGAAATTTTATAAGCTAGGAATCACATTCACTATTAATAGGCAAGTAAGTGGCAGCACTAAAAAAGGAGGTCAAATCTTTAGCCTTTGAGAAAAAAATTATTTCCTTGAAACATTGGTGTTACATGGGTGTGCAGGTGTGTATGTGTGTGCATGTGTGTTGTATATATGTGTATGTCTGAATGTGTGAGCATGTAAAGGAAAACTCAACTAATCAAGATTGTGTAGATTTCAGCATTTTTTGTTTGTATGTTTGTTTTAAATTTTACAGTGATTCTTTCTTTATATATTCTAATTCAAAAGTCACTTGATATATTCACTGACCTATCAAGTTGTTTGATAAAATGTTGTTCCTATTTTATAGAACTGTTTAGCTTGAGGACTTAACATAATTTCTTTTTTTAAAAATTAATTAATTATTTTAATTAGTTTCAAATATACAGCACATTGGTTAGACATTTAAATAGTTTATAAAACGATCCCCCTAATTGTTCCTTCTCTCCTCTGGTTTTCCACCTACCCAATATATTAATGATAACTGCATTCCCTATGTCATGCTTAACATAATTTCTTAATGTTTTAGGTATTGTATTTGTCTTCTAGTGCTGCTATAACAAAATGCCATAGACTGGGTGGTTTAAGCAACAGAAATTTATTTCTTACAGTTATGGAGACTGGAAGTCCAACATCAAGGTGTCAGCAAGTTTGGTTTCTCCTGAGGCCTCTGTCCTTGGCTATGGGACAGTGGCCTTATGCTGTGTCCTCACATGGCCTTTTCTCTGTGTGTGAACATCCCTGCTAATTCTTCCTCTTCTTAGAAGGATATCAGTCAGATTGTATTAGGTCCCTACCCTTAAGACCTCATTTAAACTTAGTTACCTCTTTAAAAGAGCTGTCTCCTTTTACAGTGACATTCTAATCTAGTCAGAGCTAGGACTTCAACACAAATTATTTTGGGATGTGAATACAGTTTAGTACAAAACAGGTGCCTAATCTGAAAAAATAGTTTTGTACATGGTACTTATATTCTTAAAATAAAAGAGATTAAAGAGATTAAAATTAAAGAGATTTTTGAAGAAAACAATGTTATATTAAGTAAATTAAGGATATTAAACTTGAAAGTTATAGAGATGTTTTATTAGTGTTTATAAAGTTAACTCTTTTTATAAGGTTGTAGATTAATATGCATTTCAAATAATTATTTCTCATCTCAATAAATACTAGTTTCTATAATTATATTAGGGAAAAACATCTAAGAGTCAGCCCCCAATAATTATTTCATATTTTCCCTGGGTAATCATTCTAGAAATAATTTGTGCAGAACTCTGACTTCCCTCGATCCTTTCCCTGTGTGTTTTGCTGACTAGCTCATAGACGTAAAGAGTGCATCAATGTACTTTCTCTGAGTTTGATCTGAACACTTCATATCAACATGATCTCAATTTCCTTTTGATAATTTCTACAAAGGTTCATCTATGTCCTTTGTTTCTTTTCATATGACAAAAAATTAAATTAGTCCTTTTACAAAGGTTATGCATCCCATTGTCTTTTGGCTTCTCAGAAAGATTATACTAGTTTATTTTACTCTGGCCTATACTTTCAAAATTGAGTTCTTGAATTTCCCATCTCTATTAACATTGAAATATATTAAACCTCTCTTATAGTAAAAATTAACAACAACAGAGTAACTAACAAAAGTAAGTAATTCTTAATTACAATTATCTTTGCACAGTATGCACAACTTTATATGGGGCTTACTCTCAAAAGGGCACATGGTCAAGCCACTCCAGTGCCAGTGACTCTTGAGAATGCTAACACCCATGCCAAATTTCTGATGAAATGATAAAATTTCATAATTTCCAAGCTCCAGGGTTCTAAACCCAAAAGTGTTTGATTCAGAGAAGGGAAATGGCTTCTGTCCTCAATGCTTTGTCAGGTTGAATTCAAATCGTGGACTATTGACCGTGGAATTCAAAGACTGACTATGACCTAAGTCTCAAAATACCAGCATCAATTACATTTGCTCTTGGCGATGTCGTGTTTCTAAGAATGAGTTCACCCCAGGACATGTTCAAGATCAACAATGGATGAGCCACTATGAACTCCTTTTCTCTCCACTCATTAATTTAGGCCGTTCTCTATCATCCCAAATTCTTCCTCTCTGTATAATGTCATCACCAATCACACCTAGGACTCACTCTAGAAAACAAAATAATTTATGCTACTCTATATTCCTAGTTGAAGTTTTGAAACATTAACCTTTGTTGACAGATATACTGCAAAAATATACTCAAGTTTTTTGTATATTCTTGAATCAAATCTCCATACTGTGGAAATAATCGTTTATCAATTCTTTACCAGAAACTATTTTAATTCAAAGATCATGTGTCATTTCAATGATGTTTTTATAACTTAAACTTATAAATGTCTACCTATGAGTCATAATAACAAAGAAAGTTCTATCCATGCTGATAAACAAAATTAGCTCAATTTAATCCAGAATCACAGGGGAAGAAACTGACTTTTGCTTTATTTTCTCATTAATAATGGGATGAACATTTAGTAATCTTTAAGCTTCAATGCATGACTGTTCAAAATTTAGACTCTGTTGAAAACAAAACTTTTAAAAATGAGCTCAAGTCAATGGATATTTTTATTTAAGTTATTCTTAAGGTCTTATCCTAGAGAATAACTTGCCCTCTTTGGTAGATAGCAAACTTTGTATGAGAACCCATCAAAGGATAGAGTCAATTACATTATTCTATTTTAGTCATATATAACAAATATTTCCAGGAGACAGACAGGTAACCTTTATTTGTCCTCACAGATGAGGCTGTTAGTTTGAATAATGAACATCTTCTTGTTTTATTTCTCTTTTTCATAACTCCATAATGCTGCTTATTTGTTATTCTCAAAAAGCTTGCTTGAATATGATAAAAATGCAAATATTTGTGATTAGAGCTATTGATGGTTTGCCCTTTAGTCTAACATTTCAAAGTATACTTTTTAGCAAGTAAGACATTTTCAAAGATAATTATATATTTTAAAAAATCATCTTAGTGGTAACATTTTGTTTTGTCCTGATTTGTTTTGTGCAGTGGTATTTTGATATCTGGCACACAGTGGCTAAGGACATAGACTCCAAAACCAGACTAAACATGACCACGAGTTAGTTTATATAAATAAGGTGCTTAGAATAACTTTGGTACATCATACACAATAGGTAAGAATTAATTGATTATTAGTAGCAGTGTTCTAACTAGAAAACAATACAGTTTGAAGTTATCATCATTACATATTTCTGTGTGTGTGTGTGTGTGTGTGTCTGTGTGTGTGTGTGTTCACACACACACATGGTATATATATATATACCGTGGGATGTAAAGTCATATTAAATAAAATATTCTTCAAATTTTCTTCATTTAATACCCAATAGATTTTATATAGGACTACTTAATAGCCTATAGATTACAGAAGGTTTTGTTAACCTTATGATTTTTACATTTGATGAAGAAAAGAAAGCAAAGATATGTCTTGTTAAATGCAAGGAAATAGAACACTTTATTATTTCTGTAAGTTGCTGTTTCATCCATTCACACATCACTCAAGGAAAGATAAAATTGCACATTCTCAGAAACAATCCTTTGTAAAATGAAAATAGTGTTTACCTACCCACTGGACTTGAGATGTCAAGAAGGCACCAGGAAACTGCAATAGTAGGTGGCTAAATTTTCCATGGTGCCTGCTCCTACTGCTTTACCACATTATTCTAAACAGTTCTTTTTAAAAACTCTCCTCAGTTACCCAAGTTTGAGTGTGTTATCTATGTTCTGTGTGAACCCTGATCAAAAGGGTGTTTCCTTCCTCCCCGCCCCCCAGGAGTAGCCTTAAGATATGTACTCTTGTGGTTCTGAGATTGAGCTTCTACCATATTTGAGGATTATTAAAATAACTCCCCTTGTAACTGGAAAAGGATCATAAGAAATCTGTGGTTTGCAGTGATATCATAATTACACGAATTATCAAGATTGCTGGTATAAGAAGAAATGCAGGTGGAGAAAAAGGCACGGGAACAATCACAGTTTAACATTTGGTTGCTATGGCAACAATAGTGCATAGAGGAGTAGGCTGTTTCTCTCTGACACCCTTGTGGTGGATTGCAAATTTGCTGCAATCCTTCACTCCTCCCTACATTCACATACTTTGACATAGTTTTCAATGTAATTTTGTAGCAACTTCTATCAAGTGATGGGATTCGTTTTTTCCTGCCATTGAATTTGCACTTGCCTTATGATTTGCTTTAGACAATAGAGTATGGGAGAAGTTATATAGAAGACCAATTTCAAACATAAGCTACAAGAGGCTTTAGAGTTTCTGTTTGTTGCTCTCCTGGAACTCTATGCATTGACCATTGGAACAGTTTTGGGTTATTTAGCTGTTTGGGCCAAATTCAGTGACAGTGATCATATAAAGTTATAATTTATACTTCAGGAAAAAACTTTTTACGTTGTGTAAAAATGAATAGAAATATTCATTTATTCCTATTGTTAAATTTTTACAGAAGATGTTAAAAAACGTAACCTTTTAGTCTTTAAAATTCTTGGATAAGCGAGATAGTTATATATGTTTGCAAAACCTGTTAAAATACACTAAAATCGTGTATGATTTATTCCACATAAACTAGCCAAATTAACATGGGCAATTCTAAATTGTTGACATTTTAAATTATAAAATATGTGCAAATTATTTTCAACATAAAATAACAAACCATATTTTTCCACTCCTTTGGAACTATTTATATTAAAGGTTACTAATGAATAATTGAAAAAATATATTTAATATACATAAAAATTATTTGAAGATGAGAAAACATTAGAAGTTAAAAGCTCCAACATGGAGTTAGAGCACTAGGGTTGGCATCCTAGTTCTTCCATTTACATTGCAAATTAGTAAATATTATTGTTTTGTGTTTGTTAAATATGTAAACAAAATATAGAATAAAAATCTGTTTTCTTTGCCAGTGCCTTTCTCACTCTTAATATAGGTACTAAAAAGAAGAGTTCATTTAGGAGGAATAAAACAGCATTTGCCTGAACTATACCCTTTTTACGTGATTTGTATTTCATAAACCTTATAAATGCATATAAATCATCAGAAACATTAAAAGAGCTTTTATTTTGACTTGCAATCAGAATTACTAAGTAAACACTACAAAGTTACATTCAATATTCATTGAATTATGAAGTAAGGCTGACTTTAAAATCTTAGAGGCACATGAAACGATGTTCACATTATTAGCCATTAGGTGAATGCAAATTTAAACCACAATGAGTTACCACTACATTCACATTACAGTGACTAAATTGAAAAAATAATGATAGTGCCAAATCATGGCAAGAATGCAGAGAAACTGTATCTCATGTACATTGCTGGTGGGAATGTAAAATGGCATAGGCACTATGGAAAATAGTTTGGCAATTTCTTTTAAAATTAGATAGATACTAACCATATGACCTAGCAATCAAGTTCTTGGGCATTTATCCCAGAAAAATGGAACTGTGTTTTCATAAAAACTAGGACATGAATAACAACATTATTTTTAATAGTTCAAAAGGGGAAACATCCCAAATATCCTTCAATGAATGAATGGTTAAACAAACCCTGGTACATCCATACAATGAAATGCTACTCAGCGGAAAAAAGGACCCAATTTATAATACACATAACAACTTGGATGTATTTCAAGAGCATTATACTTGGTAAAAAAACATTTAATCTCAAAAGCTTACATATTGTAAAATTCCACTTACATATTACTCCTGAAATGATAAAACTACAGAAATAAAGAACAGATTAGCAATTACCAAAAGATAAGACAGTGATGGGGCAGGTGAGTATAACTATTAAGGAGTAGTGCAGGCAGTTTTTTTATGGTGACGAAACGGTGCTATATTTTGACTGTGGGGATCACATGAATATATATGAGATCAAATTATATAAAACTATACACATATACTCACACAAATGAGTGCAGTAAAAACTGATGAAAACTGGACAAGATCTGTGGTCTAGTAAATGGAACTGGTTTTGATATTGATCTATAGCTACATCTGGAGAGCTGGATGAAGGGTTCATCAGACTCTATATTCTCTTTTTACAATTTCCAGTGAGTCTAAAAACTATAATAAAAAACAACAAAAAAAACTATAATAAAAAACCTCTGGTAAGCAGAATAGTGGTCCCAAATATATCAATATCCCTATCTTCAGAAGCTATGAATATATTACCTTACAAGGCAAAAGTATTTTGGGAGAAGTGATTGAGGTTACAAGCTTGTGACGGAGAGATTATCTTGGAATATCTAGGTGAGCCCAATCTAACCTGATGAGTACTTAAAAGTGGACAACTTTTCTAGATTGTAGTTAGAGAAATGTGAAGTCAGAGATACATTGTTGTTGGCTTTGATGACCAAAGAAGGAGGCTGTGAGCCAAGGAATAGGGATAGCCTCTAGGAACTGGAAAAGCAAGGAAACATATTCTGAGAGCTTCTAAGAAGGAACCAAACCCTGCCAATACCTTGATTTTAGACCAATAAGACCTGGGTCAGACTCTGACCTACAGAACTTTAAGATAATAAATTTGCATTGCTTTAAGTCACTTCTAGTAATTTATTACAACAGCAATATTAGAAAATAAATACGCTGTGTTAGAAAATCAGTAGCTTGCATAATTTATTAGAAAACTAATATAATAGCAATAAAGTGTATTGCATGGACTTTGGATCCTAATTTTAAAAACATTAGATATGATATGGTATGGATATCATATATTAAGAAATTACCATTAATTTTGCTGGTTAGGATAATGGCATAGTGGTTCATTTTTAAAGGAGAAACATCTCTTAGAGAAAGTAAAATTATGAAATATCTGGATTTGATTTTAAACACTCCAGGGGAAAAAAAGTATAGTAAGGGTGGGAACAGATGACATAATTTTGAAAATATTGATAACTGTTGAATCTGGTAGTGAATATATTGGAGATTAATATATTAATCTTATCTTTGAAAATGTCTTTAATAAATTTTTTTTAAATTAAGTTTTTTGGGGTAACATTGGTTAATACAATTATATAATTTTCAGGTATACATTATAATTTGACATCTGTATATTCTATTGTGTGTTTACCACCCAAAGTCCAGTTTTCTTCATCTACCATATATTTGATCCCCTTTACCCACTTCATCCATCCTCTCCCTATCCCCTTATATTTTACACCCTTTACCCCATCTACCGCCTCTTTCCTCCCCCACCTCACTAGTAACCACTCGTCTATAGTCCTCTGGTAACCACTAGTCTATAGTCTATGTCCATGAGTCTCTGTTTGTTTGTTCTGCTCATTTGTTTCTTTCAGGTTTCTATCCCACAGATAAGTGATGTCATGTTATTTTCAACTTTTTCTGTCTGGTTTATTTCGCTTAGCATGATTATCTCAAGGTCCATCCATGTTGTCACAAATGGCAGTATTTCATCTCTTCTTATGGCTGAGTAATATTCCATTGTACATATGTACCACAGCTTCTTTAACAAGTCATCTATTGTAGGACACTTCAGTTTCTTCCATGTCCTGGCCACTGTGAATAATGCTGCTATGAACATTGGTGTGCAAATACCTTTTTGAATATGAGTTTTCAAGTCTTTGGGGTAAATACTCAGTAGAGGGATTGCTGGATCACATAGTAGAGCAATTCTTAGTTTTTTGAGGAACCTCCATACTGTTTTCTCAAATCTGCCTTCATGTATAACTTCCTCTTTATTTCACGAGTTGTTGTAATTTTAAATACAATGGGTCATTCTCTACACTCTCAGGTGGATGAGAAATATAACTTTATTTTTTCATTCCAGGTCTAATTCCAATAGATTGATGGACACTTGACATAGAAAATTTTATGTTTCCAGTCCCTCTCAGAGTTTGTTTTTAGGTTTTGTACATTTATTTGGTGTCAAGGCATTGGTCAATAGGGACACCTGATGCCCTATTCATCTTTTTGAATAAGCATTAGTTGAAATAACATTGTCTATTAGGGTCCTTAGGTATAGGCACCCACGAAATGTTGTATATCCGATTCTTACTCTCCTGACCATTGCAACTGTTGAGGCTTGCTGCCATGCTATTTTTTGTTGCTGCCAATCACTGACTTGTGTCTTTCTGCTTCTCTGGAACTTGCTCAAGGAATAAAACTTGTGGACTCACTGCTCTTTTAACGTAAATTCTTTGTCTCCTCTGCTTTCTACTCAACTCCACTCAACAGCACATCAAATTCCTCAAGATGTTATGGACTGAGAAGTGGCAGATTATTCTCGATATGGGCGAAATTTGTCCTTTCCCCCCACTAAAAGTATATAACATCTTTATTTAGATATAATCCACGTACCATAGAATTTACCCATTTAAAGTATGAGAATCAATGATTTTTGTGTATTCACAGACATGTGCAACTATTACCACCATCAATTATAGGACATTCCCATCATCTCTAAAAGAAACTCCATACGCTTTAACTATTACCTCCTTGTCCCCATATCTTTTCCAGCCTATAACAATTACTTTTTTATCTCTATAGATTAGCCTATTTTGAATAATTTATATAAGCACAATTAAATAATATATGGTCTTTTGTGACTGGCTTCTTTTACTTAGCATGTTTCAAGGTTCATTCACGTTGAAACAAGTAGTAGCACTTAATTCCTTTATGCGGTTGAATAATATTCCATTGTATTGTGTATTTGTTCATGTTCATGGACATTTGGGTTGTTTTTACTTTCTGGCTATTATAAATAACACAGCTACAAACATGTATGTACAAGGCTTTATACTTATGCTTCCATTTCTCTTGGTTACATATCTAAGAATGGAACTGCTGAGTCACATCATAATTTTACAATTAACCATTTGAGTAACTACCAGGGTATTTTCCAAAATGGTTATGTCACTTTATTCTTCCACCAGCCACTGTGTTAGAGTTCCGGCTTCTCCACGATCTCCCTCAAACTTGTTATTATCTGACTTCTTAATTCTAGCCACACTAGTTAGTGTGATGTGATATCCAATAATGGTTTGATTTGCATTTCCCTGATGACTAACGTCTAAGCATCTTTCCATGTGTTCAATGGCACATCTGTGAAGAAATGTCGACTCTGATCCTTTGTCCATATGTTGTTTTTTTTTTTAACTTTTAATAATGATTTTTATCTTTTTAATTTAAAATTATAAAATAACATATACACTTTATAAAAATTTAAAACATCATCTAAAGGAGAAGAAAAAAATTTGGAAGTCCCACTCATTATAGGTGGTCATCATTTAATGGCTTAATACATATCTCTCACACTAATTCTTTCTCATTCTATCTCCTTCTCTCTCTCATATGCAAAATCATTTATATATATATATATATATGTATATATGTATGTTGATATCATATGTATGTGGTTTTGCAAGTGGAATCCTAGAGGCTATTAGTCAAGTATTTCTTTATATAAGAGTATCCCTTAAGGCTTTGCCATGTCAGCAAGCACAGATTCAACACAACCTCTTTAGCAGCTGCACGCTATTCACAATTTATTGATCAGTTCCCTGTATATGGGTAGCAAAGCTGTTTATAATTTCTTGCTATATCAACCAGTGCTATGATTAATTGTGTTGTGACAAAATGTGTATAATTTATATAAAATTTATGTAAACATATATAAATATATATTTTTTCATAAGCAGGCTTATACTTATGGAACACAGTGTAAGAGATTCTCCTTTTATTCTGAATAATTCTTTGAAATAATTAGGAATGTACTATATTCCATAGTGGGTATGTGTTTGTATGACAGTGAGCAGTGAGGAGGAAGGCAAAGAGAGAAACACCAACTGGATGCCAACTCAAAAATAACACCCTGCCACATTACCTATAAATCCTTATTTTTTTATTAGATGTTCTTTTCTGAAATGGCAAAAGAAAAAAGCAAAGCAAAGTTATTTCTCTTCTATTAGTTGTCTTGACATATGTTTTCAATTTTTAGAAAATGACTGCAAAGAAGATGATTTTTAAGTGTTAGTTGCTTTCACTGAAAACACATGAAGCTCAGAGGTGGCATGCAGATTGTTTCATTAGTTACTTTTTAAGAAATCACTTCCAAATAAAGGTGATAATATTAGATCCAAGTCATAAATTAATTATGCAAAATATATTGCAGCTTTTCATGCTGGAGGTGATATTTTGTGTAGGACAATTGGGGACTCAGAATGTTAAAGAATGAAAGTTTGGATCAACTCCCTGGGTAAAGAACTCCCCAAAACCGAAGTTTTGTCTAAAAGATATATATATATTTTTTTCTGGATAGAGGATGAAGGATGTCACAGATGACAACTGTAGTTTTGAAACCAGTTACAGAAACTGGAACCACAGAAGCTTTTCACCTTTTCTTTTTCTTGTTATGTTTATATATTGCTTTGCATTTCTTAAATGTTTTTTTTTCTCCTTCCCATTAATATTTTATATTCAAGCTGTTGGTTAGTATCCCAATTTAGTATATAGATAACAGAGTATTTAGTTGCTGTTGGAAGAATTTGAAGAGTAATCAATGCAGCTAATTATTGATAAAATGACTGTTGAAATTCTGTGCCTTTTCATTTTCAGAAGAGTTTTGAAGTTTTTTACTTATACTAAGGATAGCTGTATCTTGTTAAGTGAAAACAAAATAGTTTCACTTTTACTCGGAAGTTATAATGCGTGTAAAAAGATGAATATGAAAGGTGCATAGCCAAAGGAATGGGTGGGTCGGCTATCAATTTATCACCTCTCACTACCAAATTCACCCTTTTTTTGTTCTACTTTGTGGTAATACCAAAGTTGGACTTAAAATATTTTTCCTTTGCCACTTGGTGCAATATTAGACTTTGTCAATAGAGGGAGCTGGTAAGACACTGAAGCCCAAAGCAAAGTGTGCTTCTGGTGTGCTCTTTGCTCCTACAATGTGTCCGTCAGTGAACGGGTGTCTGGGAGACTCAGTGGTGCTCATTCTCTAGAGGGTCTTGTCAGTTAACCAGCTGACCTTTTCCTTTGACCAGATCCGGCACACTGGCACTTTCCTGTGAACTTCTTTGCCACATGGGACACAGTTCCTACGAACTAGTCTGGCCCACCTGGACCCTTTAGCAAGTTTCTCAGCTACACGGGAGCCACTCCTAAAGATTAGCAACATTCTATATATGTGGCAAGTTTCTTTGCCATAGGTATGTTACTCATGTGGCAGCTACACTCTCTCCAGTAGCCTGCATCTCAGCCTGGGATCAGTGTACTGTTTTAAGTTCTTAGCTTCTCCCAAGTTTACACTTGCTCACCCATAAAAGTAAAACCTACTTCCTGCCTTTGCTATTTTATTCCTTTGAAGCTTCCTTTCTCCTTTTTTACTAGTTAATCACTTTTTACTAGTTAAAATTTTTCTATAATAATTTTTTCCTATTTGAATTACTGACATGGAACTTATCTCCTGACTGGAACTTGACTTATACATCTCCACTGAAATAAGTTGTAGCTTGCATCAAGCCTACCGATCACTTCTGCTTTACCACAAACTATGATATGCACATTTTAACACTTGAAAATAATTATGTAATAACACAATAATAATAAATTATATAGAGCATCAAATGTCCTACAGAATCAAGTACTGACATCAATTTTATTTCTAGTTCATTTAAAAATAAATCTGTGTTGCATTTAGACGTAGAATGTTTATTTGTGGTTGATTTTTTTCTTTCTTGGTCAAAATTATGGAATAATTATGTTTTATTTACTAACAAGTTAGTGTTTCACAGAATTGTGGTACAAATGAAGAAACACGTTGACTTATATCACAATTTTTCAATTTATGATTATTTTCCTTTTCATATTTTGACTAGTAAATACTTAGTAAACTGAAGAAACACAAAAAAATTTGACTGGAGATTTGTTATATAATTGCCAATGTAAGCACGGATATTTGTTTGCAAGGTAACACAAAACAAATAGGCTTAATAAAAGTTATTCATTCTCTAGGCAGTCTAAGATTGAAATAAACCTGAATAGATAATCTTTTCTACACAACTACTGCTATTTTGAAGTTTTACAGAATTTTGTATCTTAAGATAACTGAATTTTAAACTTAGTGCAGAGTGAGACTTGACTTTCTCTTGGAAGAGTCATAGTATTGGGATACGAGCATAAAGCTTTCCATGCCAATATCCTTTTGTTGTTTCGTGTAATCAGTATATGTTTTGCTTTGTGAACAGTTTTCGTGGTTCTTTAACCTTATTATGTACTGTTTAGCAACACATGCGCGCACGCACACACACACACACAGAAGGGCAACGTTTGTGATTGGCCTCCTTAAATAGATTCTGTTTCCATAAGCTTTAACTCAAACCATAGTCTGATCAAGGTATTCTGAGAATCATATAGGGATTTGGTTCTGTTATACTGACTTTTGTTTTCTATGGCTCCTCAGAATATCTTCAAGTCATGTTAACACTTGATAATTAAAAGATTCCTAAGAGAATAAATTCCAGATTGACTTTTTCAGAGTCTTCAGATAAATCTAGATTACTCTTTCAGAAGCCTTATGGTTCATTCGCAGAGAACACCATCTCACTGGGGAGCCTCACTCCTTTCCCATATCCACATAACTTCAAAGTTAAGATGATGACCAAAGTTCTGTAAAAAATATTAAGAATGCTCCTGGAAACTCAAAACTGATTCCTATGCTGAGATCTAGAAACCTCTATAGTTAAGTTAATATGATATAGCACACTTTAAGTAAAAAGCCCAAGAACTTTTAATAATATGATTCAGCATTCTAACAAAAAAAGTAAAAAAAAATATGTATTTATCAACAATAAAAGTTATTGTGTGATTTAATATAAATGTTAAAGGCATATATTGAAATTCAAGCTATAGACTTTTCTCACATTATACTGTGGTGAGAAGCATACAAATATATTTCTATTCTTCATTTGATAATGTAGAATAAAATAATGGTTCTCTACTCAAAAAATGTTTTTGAAAGAATGGTTATAACATCGAATGAAATATTTTAGAAATATTTTAAGTCAAATGTAAGGTTACATTCTAGGATGCAATCTGTGGATAATTTACAATAACAATATAACTATACTATCATTCTTTACCATATTTTTCCTTTTTTGTTGTAAATTAATTATGAAATGTTTATCAGTTACACTGTCATCATTAAAAATGGGAGAAAAAACTCTCAAGAGAATTTTTAATGAGAATGATTTGATTAAATAAGTACTATAAAGAAGGTAATGAATCAAGCCTAAGTAGCAAAATAGAGAAACTCTTCTGGGATTCATATAATGTATTTATAGATGTGTTATCGTACATTTTGTAATATAGAAAAATAAATTAGAAAAACACTTCAATAGTTGCAAGAAAAGTAAAATGTATGTGTGTGTTTGCTTAATACGGATTCCCATTTAACTGTTTTTTAATCTGTTAATATATTTGGTTACCAGCACTTTTCACTTCACAATAAAATAACATTATCTAAATAAATTTAACCCCACCAATACCCCAATTTCCAACACACTGTTTCTCTAATAGTAACATTTTGCATTAGTGTGATATATTTGTTATAACTGATAAACAAATACTAATACATTATTATTAACTAAAGTCCATATTTTACATTAGTGTTCATTCTTTGTATTGTACATGCTGTGTTTTGACAAATGTAGAATGATGTATATCCTCTATTATAGTATAACACAGAATAGTTTCACTGTCCTAAAATACCTTAGGCTGAACCTCTTCTTCTTTCTTTCCCTCCCCTTAGTCCCCTGACAACCACTGATTTTTTACTCTTTCCATATTTTTACCTTTTCCAGAATATTTCATAGTTGGAATCATAGTCTATAGCCTTTCAAACTAGCTTCTTTCACTGAAAAATGTATATTTAAGGTTTCTCCATATCTTTTCATGGCTTGACCATTCATTGTTTTATTGCTGAATACTACCCCATTGTATATATGTATCAGTTTGTTTATCTATTCACCTATCTTGGTTGTTTCCAAGTTTTGGCAATTATGAATAAAGCTGTAATAAGCACTTGTGTGCAGTTTTTTTGTGTGGACCTGTTTTCAACTAATTTAGGTAATTATCAAAGAGCAAATTTGTTGGATTGTATGGTAAAAGTATGTTAAATTGTGTACAAAATTGTTAAAATATCTTCTAGAATGGCTTTTCCATTTTGCAATCCTATCAGCAATTAATGAGAGATTGTTTCTTGGGAAATCTCAAGGATAGTTTACCAGGTGTAGTCTGAAAACACCACCACCACCACCACCCCACCCCCTTTATGCAGAGGGAAGAGAGAGGCCAAAGACACAGGCAGACCACTCCAGATTGGTAGGTGGCAGATTTAGTAAATAAGGGAATGTATTTAGTAAATAAGAGGCTTGTCTTGGGTGGCTGCAAAACGAGTAATATTCTGTACCCACCATCCATATCTTAGAAGTTTATATTGAGGCCTTAACTGGGGTCAATCAAGTACCCAGTCTAGATGATCTCATGACCACATTACTACCTCAAGACTGTGTCCTTGGACTGCTTCTAGAGCTGAGTAGGCAAGCAGAGTACATATTCCAAGCACAGGGGAGCAAGTGGAGAAACCTCCAATTATCTGGGTCCAACTGACCTGCAGTGATGTCTCCTTGACGATCTTTCACAACAGAAATCCTGCTTTTTCACATCCTCACCAATATTTGATGTTGTCAGTGTTTTGGATTTTAACTATTCTAATAGGTGTGTAAGTATCTCCTTGTTGTTTAAATTTGCAATTTTCTTCCAACATGATGTTGAGTATATTCTCATATGCTTATTTGCAATCTGTATATCTTTCTTGATTACATGTCCATTCAAATCTATTGCCTATTTTTTAATTAGATGTTTACTGTCTTATTATTGACTTTTAAGATTTTTGTATATTTTGAATACTAGTCCTTTATGAGATATATGTTTTGCAAATATTTTCTCCTAGTCTGTGGTTTGCTTTTCATTCTCCTGACACTATCTTTTACAGAAAAAGTTTTTAATTTTAATGAAGTCCAACTTATTAGTTTTTTTTTTCTTTTATTTATCGTACTTTTGTATTTAAAAAGTCATCATCAAACACAAGGTCACATATTTTAAACTATGTTATCATCTAGGAACTTATAGTTCTGTATTTTATATTTAGATTTATGACTTTGACATGATTATTGTAAATAATATAAGGTCAATATCTAGATTAATTTTTCTGGATGTGGATTTCTAGTTCTTCCGGAAGCATTTATTGAAAAGATCATTTTTTTCTCCATTTAAATGCCTTCGTCAAAGATCAGTTAACTATATATATTTCTGTGGGCGTATTTATGGATTTTCTATTCTGTTTCATTGATATATTTGTCTGTGCTATTGCCAATACTACTTTGTTTTGATTACTGTAGCTTTATAAGTTTTGAAGTCAGGTAATTGTCAGTTTTCCATTTCTATTCTCTTACAACATCACAGTGGCTATTTTGAGTCTTTTGTTTTTCCATATACATGTTAGAATGAGTTTGTCTAGGGACACAAAATAATTTGGTGTCTTTTCATTGAGATTACAGTGAATCTAGTTAGGAAGAACTGATATCTTGATGATGTTGATTTTTCTCATTTATGTATGTAAAATATCTTCCCACTTGTTTGGATTTCTTTCTTTTGACAGTGTTTTATACTTTTCTTTATATAGATCTTTACATGTTTAGTAACATTTATACCTAAGCTTCTTATTCTTTTGATGCTAATGTAGGTGTTATGTTTGTAATTCAAATTCCAAGTGTTCATTGATGATATATAAGAAAGCAATTGACTTTTGTATATTAAATTTTTATATCGCTATCTTGCTGTAATCACCTGTTAGTTCCGAAGGTATTTTTTGTTGTTGAATCTTTGCAATTTTCTGTATAGACAGTCACGTCATCTGCAAACAATTTTATTTCTTTCTTCCTTATTTGTGTACTTTTATTTTTTTCTTGTCTTACTGTATTAATTAGAACTGCCAATAAAATATTGAATGGAATGGTGAGAACAGACATCCTTGCAAAGTTCTTTATCTCAGAGTAATGTTGGCTGTAAGTATTTTTGTAGGTGTTCTTTATCTAGTTGGAGAAGTTCTCCTTCCCCTTTACTTATAGTTTGTTGAAAGATTTTTATCAAGAGTGGTTGTTAGATTTTGTCAAGTGTTTTTCTACTTTTATTGATCTAATTATAAAATTTTTATTAAAAAGTTAGCCCGTTGGTGTGATAGATTGCAATAATTGATTTTTCAATGTGGAACCAGCCTTACATATCTAGATTAAAACTTATTTCATTGTGGCATAAATAGTTTTTCCATATTGTTACTTTTTATTTGCTAATAGTTTATTGAGGATGTTTGCATCTATGTTCATGAGCTATTGGTTTCCAGATTATCTTACTTATAACATCTTTATCTGGTTTTGGTATGAAGTTAATGTTTGTCTCACAGAATGAGTTAAGGAGTATTCCCTCTGCTCTATTTTCTGGAAGAAATTATAGAAATTATAGTTTCTTCCATAAAAGTTTACTAGAATTCACCAATGAACTCATGTGGGCCTGGTGATTTCTGTTTTAGAAGGTTAGTAATTATTGATGTAATTCTAAAAATAGATATAGGCATAGACATATTACATATATCTCCACAGTTGTGTTTTCCAAGATTGTGTCTTTAACAGATTTGGTCTATTTTATCTAGGTTATAAAATTTATGACACTCCAGATGACTTTTTCCTTTCATGCTGATACCCTTCTGTATTTATTTTTAAAATATTCAAGGCTTGATTTTCTTTTATTAACATTCTGATGCTTCATTTGTTCTGATGTCAAGTGGAATGCAGTATTCTTGATAATTGAACATGCTCAATATTCAAAGGTTAAATCTTTAAATTATGAAATAATATCATTAAGCTATGTTTAATTAAAGAATAATTTTTAAAAATTTGTTACACATCTTTTTTTAGAAAATAATTTGGTAAACGTGTGTTGACCTTCACTTCACTTAATGATTTCAGCATTATCACAATCAATTCAAATTGAATAGTTTTCTAAAAAGGAATAACTTTAAATCTTCACTTAAATTTTTGTACTCTAGTTGGTGATAGTTCTATCTTGTCATTGTGCCTCAATCTGTTTTTCAGTTTTCTCCATTGCGATAACTCATCTCAGTTTGGGTACACAGCTAAAGTTATGTATTAATTTCCACCAGGCCTTAGTAATTTTATAGGTGGTAATTTAAGAAATCTGTTCAGTATTGGAGAGGTCATTATCTCTTTCCAGAGAGCAAATATTCCAGAAGGTTGAACTTAAGAGCAGTTTGGATTTTATGAGTGAGAGAATTTCACTGAATTTTACAATAATATAGCAACCAGCGGAAACACTCATAATTCTAACTGGCTTATTATTTATGACCTATAAATAATTAAATAAATATACAGGCTGGTGAGTGTTTAAATAAATAAATCTACCTTATAATTACTTTTCAATATCTTGATGAATATTTAATTTATTATGAAAATTGATATTATTTAATCTCATTTATAATGCTTCTCATAAGAGTGAAATAAGTGAAAATAAACACTTATTTCTTCAAATGGTTTGAATAAGCAGTCATAATTGAGAGGTCAAATCAAATAGGCGTAGCAAAGCATTAAATGTTTAGACAGTCCCACATGATTATTTGAAATAGAAATAACACATGTATGTACTTGAAACTCCATATACAATTACGGAGGATGCTATACCTACTTCCATCAATTTAAATTATTTGCTTTAATGATAAAATATAATTATAGCCCTTGATATGCTGATATATAATAAAATTAGATAACTGACATTATTACCTAGAAAATTTGGTAAAATAATTGATCAGAATAATGCTGGGAAACAACACAAACTTAAAATAATTTTCAATGTGTAATTTAAATATAAGGTTTTAATTGTATAACCTTAATATTACTACCAGAGATAAAATAATTTTCTATATTATTAATTAAAAATAATATTATGTATTTTGCATATTTAGTAGTTTTGTATTAGCCGGAAGACTCAATGATCTGGCCATGCTAGATAAAATAGAGTATTACAGAACATTTTGTCCATGTTTTTGTTTGTTTGATTTTGGCATAAAACAGTGAGAAAAATAAACAACATTTACTATAGTTTGGATGGTATCGAGAGTAGGAATAGAGGGTGCGACATGCAGTTTTTAACTATAAAAAAAGCATGTGGGCTTTGATCAATGTATGCATCAAAAGTGCAAACTTATTTTCGAGAAAACAGATCTCAACAAAAATGTCTTTTTTTAGACTAATAATATTAACAGTACTGGCATTCTTTAAAAATTGATGTATTTCACATAAAAAACGTTTTTTCCGTCTTTTTGTGAAATGCCTGTAAACAATAGGCAGTAATGGAATAATAGTTGCTATAATTAGAAAAGCTGTAAGGTCTTCTGCTCACTACAATTCGCATTCAAATCTCTCTTTTCATTGACCTTCTTTCCCTGGAACTGAAAATATTTGAGTTTTGACTCGATGTAATTTCTCCAAACCTTGATTTCTTATTTTGAAATATGGGCAGTTCAATGATAGAAAGAGGTGAAGATTTTTCTGCAAGCTATTGTCCCCTACATAAGCTCTCCAAATATTCTTTCTAAACTACCACTACCCCAACGAAAAGGTGGAAGCCAGATGGCAATGCCACATATGCACAACTCATGTGTGTGTGTGTGTGTGTTTGTGTGTGTGTGTGTGTGTGTATGTCAACTCTAACATGATTCACATTCTCCTGGGAGTAACAAATCCTATTATATAAAATTTTATTCAATGTTATGTGATAATTAGGATTGAAGCAGATACAAAAACATATGTCACAGTGCTGTAAGAGCACATAAACAAAAGTTGGTAACTGAGGGAACAACACCTTGAACCATGTAGTCGGACAGTTCAGAGTGGTGGAATGCTGCCATGGCAGATATTAAAGGTGCAGAAATACAAGCAGCACAACCAGCAGAATGGTTTAGCATTACTAAGTAGAACAGGGTTGGTTGATATTGAATAGGCAACGTTGGGCTTGAAGTTCTGAGTAAGTGAAGGTGTTGAGGGAGAAAAAAGAGGCAGTGCAACCTGTCAAAACCTGGCAGCTGGGCACAGCTGGTTATGCAGATCTCAAAAGCAAATGCTTATATTGACTTTATAAAGATAATAGCTAACAGAGCTTCTGTTTCAGAGTAGCAATTATGTTGCAGATAGTTTCCTTTCTGTCAAAAAGGTGTAATTCTTTTTCTACCGATCCATTTTCTCCCATATAGGAAAAATTACAATGAACCAAAATCACATTTATATTACATTGGCATCATTGTCCTAATTTTTATGATCTAGTTCCTATTGTAGACCTGCATGTTGTGACTGAACAGATCACACACACACACACACACACACACACAGTATGTGATGGAGCGGGGCGTTGTGGTGTTGAGGGAGTATAACATTTCTCTTCCTTCCCCCAATGTTAAATTTATGTATATAGAACTATGTTTCTCAGCTTCCCTTTCCTTGTAGGTTTCCGAGTTAATATTGGTCAAAGAGTAAAATTGTGTGTGATTTTTTGGAGGTGGAAGTGAAATTGCAGCCATTATACTCCCCAAATTATCTTTAGTTAGAGGGGCTGAGACATATAAGCCAAGGAGCCATCATACTCCAGTTTGTCTTCACTCCTAACAATTATATGTCCAGTTCTTTTTCCTAACAGCTAGTTTTGCTAACCACAGACAACCTGTGGTCACAAATAGATGCGTCACTGTGGATTCAGAGAGGTGATACTTACTATCTTCAAAAACCAGTAACTTTGCAGAGACTTCTACACCAGGTTCTTCTTTCAGGCCTCTTATTGCATTTGGATATGTTTGACTTTCAGATTTTCTTGTGAACTCCAACTCACTCACCTCTTCCAGGGCAGGTTAATGTCCTTCATTTAATTGTTAAGCTACGTTTGGATCTTAACTACACTAGCACCTCGCAAAATTATGCAAGTCTAATTCTTATTACAAATCTCTTATTCTGCAAAAGCCACAGTGATTTCTCTCCCAAATGTACCTTGCCCGAAACAAAATGTTCCAAAGATGGTCATAATAATATCTCCCATTCCACATGATCTTATGCAATGTTACCTTGCCGCAGAACGCAAATCAGTATGAATCTTTTCACTGAATAGCCTTTAACTGACACAGCAGCTTCTACTTTCTGTTTTTGCTTTAGGAAGCCGGTTCCTTTGTAAGAAGTATGACCATACCAAAACCAGCATGCTGTGAGAAACCCGAGGCAAACTGAAACTCAAGTCACATCTTGACATGATGTGTGTCATGTGAAGAAAAAAGAAGCCAGTGAGAACCAAGGTACCAGACATGTGAAAGAAGATGCTATCTTGGAAATAGATCTTAGCAATCCCAACCCCGCCCGTCCCATAAGAACCAGTGATGAACCACCTTAAAGCACTTCTCAAAACCTAGCCTCAAAATTGTAAGCAAAATAAAAAAGCAGTTTTAAACAGCTTAATTTTAAGGTACTTTGAAATGCAGCAATTGATAACCTAAACCTCCCCTCACTCCCAATGAACGTCCTTTGTTAGAAAGGGCTCTGTGCTTGTATCAGGAATCAAAAATATTAAAAATTAAGTTTTAAATATTATGACTACAAAACTATAATGAGAGAGCACATCTATAATCTTAGTTGTAAAATTTACATAAGCATTACCTAGCCTTGGATTAATCTGGGACTTTATTTCTCATATTGACTGAGTGACTATTGAGGTTGACGTTTCTGACCCTACGTACTTGGCTTTCTCCAAGATTAATTTCCTTCATTTATATGTTTGCCTTTTGTAATGACAACTTATAAATCACCATGATTCTAAGTACAAGGAATTATTATAAGCCTTTAAGAGTAAGAGTTTACACCATTGTTCAAAGCTATTCTGTGACAGTAGTATTTGATATATTGAGACCATTCTTGCCAAAAAGTCACAACGAAAGGTGAAGTGTTCATGATAAAACAATTTATCATTCCAGGTATGTATAAGGAAACTATAATCTGTAAAACTATTTCTAGAGTAAATTGTAGGTATATATTTTATTAACTCTGCTTCAGTCTATGTTAGTGATATCACACACACCCCCCACCACCCAAAAGTTTACTTTTTTAACTAACTACAACGTAATTTGCTAAGTGATATTCCTGTTTAAAGTGCATAAATTGAATTTATTTATGAGGAAACAACAAGCAAACCCATATTGAAAAACATACTACAAAATAACTGTCTCATGTATCTAATATACTTGCTATTCTAAAATACCATCAATCAATCCATCCATCTACACATAGATATATTCTTTTATTGAGACATAACTTACATAGAGTACATAATCTTAAGTACATAGCTTGATAAGTTTTTACATGTACATATTTATTTATTAAGCATTCATATTGAGATACAGAATATTCCAGCACTGCATGAGGTTTTACCTTTTCTTCTTTTAGTCACTTTCACACTACAGGTATCCTATCACAATAGAGTAGTTTTTGCCTCAAAATAAAATCACATTGGAGAGGGTATGGCTATGACCCACTGGAGGACAAGAAATGTTTGCTGAACATATAGCAGATTTAGGCTGGCGAAAAAGAAACCACTTGCTGAGGTGCTAATGGGAAACTAGCTAGATGTTGCCTGTTGGAATGCCAATGATTCTCACTAAGGGTTGGTGACTCAGCTATAGAAAGAAAACTGTAACAACAATAAAAAGCACCAGATTCAGAAAAAGGTATTGTTCTCTTGCAGCATCGTTCCATCACGTCTACAAACAAGGCTTAACAGTGTGCCAGCTAAAGAAGAAATATAGAATCCAGCACAAGCATTACAAATCAAGGCAAAAATGAGTGGATTTAAACTGAAAGTAAAATTTTGATAACTGGCACATGCCATGCATACTAAGCCTCCAGCAACTTATCTCACGTTTTACCACATAATGGACTGAGGATTACAGAAAACAAAAAGAGAATGAATGTTCACACACTTTTTAAGGCACTGCAAGATATGTTTACTATTATCATATTGTCATATTGGCCAAAGCAATTTGCACGGCCACGCTTAGGGTCAGAGTGTTCCAAGACTACATAATGGCATGGACAAATTGAAGCCATTACTGCTATTGCAACTATCATTCTGTAGTAGATACCAACTGGATTGTTTCCAGATTTTTTTTCCATTATGAATAAAGCTGCTATAAACATTCTTATATATGTTTTTGGTAAGCATAAGTACTTGCTTCTGTTACATATATACCCAGGAGTGAAATTGCTGGGTCACTGGGTAAACATATATTTAGCTTTAGTAGAAAAATACATAAAATATTTCCAAGTAATTGTAATAAATTTGGCCTCCCACCAGCAAGGGTTTTCACTGACTTTTGTATTATCATTTATTTTAATTTTAGTTGTTCTGGTATGAATGTAGTTGTATCTTATTATGATATGAATTTGCATTTCCATAACAACAAAGATATTGAGCACCTTTTCATTTGGTCATTTGAATTTAATCTCTTGTGAAGTGCTTGATAAGTTTTTAATTACTTTTTAATAATTGGTTGTCTTACTTGTTTCTTTTTGATATCTAGGAATGAATTATTTTTTTAATATTAGCCCTCTATTATATATAAAAAAGATTTATTCTTTCTACTTGGCCTATCTTTTAGCTCTCCTATATATTTTTTCCTTAACAAAAGTTCTTATTTTTAACCAAGTCTTACCTTCTGTTTTTCTTTTATCATTAATGCTTTTTGTGTGTTTTTTAATAGATTGTTGCCTCTCCAAGCTCTATGAGCATAATCTCATTTTTCTTTTACTTTAGAGAAATTTTTCACAATTAATTCTATGATCTATCTTTTTGTATGATGTGTGCTGCAAAATATGGGACAAGATTACTTTTTATAGATATCTAATCAATAGCAGCAATTATGAGACAGACAATGCTGGATCTTAGAATTCTTTCAAAAGCAACCCTATATAGTGGAGGAGTCGTTTTTTATTACCTTGCTGTGTCAGGTAGAGGGAGAAGTGGCCATGCATGCTCTTATCTCTTGCTGCTCTGCATGAAGCATTACCAACAGCAGAAAGTACACAATGCTAGGGGTGGTTAAGGCCCTGACTATTTGGCCAGAAAAGAACACTTTTGGGAATCTGAGAGTAGTGAGAGCATGTAAGAAAGGCTAGAGATGGAAAAAGGCAATTATTAAATCACCACATTATATTATGGCTCATCCACTAGTTACTTATGCATGAAGATGGCTAAAAATTAAAGATTTTGAGAACTGAATTTTAGTGTCTTCCACTTCTGGGTCCCAGAGTACCTTCTGTGTCCACAGACACAGGTCAGAAATTCAAGTCTAAACCCTTCCAGGTGGACTGCCTTCAAAAACATAACAAAGCAAAACTATATCAACGTTCTTTGGAAGATATTACAGGTCTCTACGTCTATACTAGGTAAAAGTCTCATGATTTGAACAGTCTGACTCCCATAGGCGAGTTTAATTAAACCAAAGAGGAATCATAATTTTCTATTTAGTTGTGTTGCTTTTTATTAAGAAAAACTACTTTATTAAAAATATTAGATGCTGAAATCAAATGCTATAAACTAGTTATAAATATCATAATGTTAGACACAATTAATGTACTCATTATTAGTCTCATAGTAATAAAAATCTATTTAAATGTTTTACATGACACTTGAGCTGGTTTTCAATTTTATGAAAGGCAAGTTATATTATATACTTTTTCCCAAAGAATTATAAAAGTTGTCAGTGGTGTCAACCCACAAAAAGGTCTTAGTAACTGCCATGTTAACCCTTGTTAGTGTTTGATGGCTACTAAATGTTATTTCCCCATTTCCTGGCCAATTGATTATGATTAAGAACAAAACCAGTGCTAATACTAGCACCTGTAACCCTATACATCTGAAGGAATGGACTTTTAAATTCACTACTTTTGAAACATCGCTTATCACTATCATATTTTTTCTCTGATTTTACCTGCTCTTGGGAGTAAGTAAAAGTACATTTCTATCAAAATTATCTTAAATGGTTTTGACTTTATATCTGTTTGAGACCAACAGAATACCCACATACTTTAGCTAAAATATATGAGAAAATAAAAATCTAAGAGATTTTTCACACCAGTCTGCCAAAATGTGTCTTTCATGGAGATATTTCTTATGTTGTTAAAAAAGAAGAAATCATTTATGGTTTTTTTGACTTTCTGAATTTGTATAGGGTTCCTGTTGTTTCCTGTTGAATCTAGTCTTTCTCTCACTTTCATACCAAGCAGTGACAGACTAAAAACCAACAAAACAAAACAAAATGCAAAACAAAAAAATAAATATACAGTGAATGAACTGTAAATGTACTTAGACCTATTCATGAATGCTTTTTTCCGATTACCAAGTATCTTTTTTACTAACAAGTTAGTGTTTTGACTTAATTACTGATGGCAGTAATGGTTATCATTGGCCTGTTTTTTAATATTTAAAAACATTATACAAAATTATGCTTTTATTATAAGTATGGATATGATTGGCATATATTAAAATAATTATATTTTCAACATTCCTTTTTACTTAGGAAAGTTTTCAGTAGGCTCTCAGCTCATATTCAAGTATGATTATATATATGCATGTATTAAAATTTATAGTTGAAAACATTAAGTTTTAAACCAAGAAAATTGTACAACTAAGATCTAAATTTTTTTCCTACATGATAATAATAGAATTTTGTACTTAGGCTATATTCAAAGCTTTTCTTTATGCTCTGTGTTCTTCACATAGCTCTTCCTCTCTTCCAACATAAATATGAAGTAGCATCACAAGCATGATTAATAAACATTCTTATAAGGCGTGAAGTACAATTCATGAGATTTTAGATTTTGAAGAAAACTTAGAGAACAC
This sequence comes from Pteropus alecto, assembly GCF_000325575.1. Taxonomy (NCBI): domain Eukaryota; kingdom Metazoa; phylum Chordata; class Mammalia; order Chiroptera; family Pteropodidae; genus Pteropus; species Pteropus alecto. The sequence continues at coordinate 58,629,907 of NW_006442484.1, forward strand.
TTAGTCCCTTAATCCTTAACTTTTTTTTCGCTAATATATTCCTTTATGAATCTGATGAAAATTCTGGACACACTCTATAGAGCAACACAAACACAGACATTCTTTCAGCTGATATTAATTAACTGACTGTATGTACCAGGGACACTACTAGTCACTGGTGGTGAACAAATAGACAGATATTCCTAGCAGAATTTATAATCTTGTAAGAAAGAAAGACATTAATCAGATAATCACACATATATTTTATAAACGTGTAAGTACTCTCAACTTAATGTTACAAGAAGCTTCAACAACTGTTAAATCCATCCAGTTAAATATAATAGTGGTAAAGTATTAGTAGTTTTACGAAAATCAGGCAGAGGTGGTGCCAAGGACTGTTTGTGTCCTTCTAAAATTGTATTGAAGCCTTAATCCATAATGGGAAATATTTGGAGGTGAGATGTTTGGGAGGTAATTAGGTCATGAGGTTGGATCTCATGAATGGTATTAATGCCTTTATAAGATGAAACATGAGAGAGGTGATTTCTTACCCTCCACTACATCAGAAGACAGCTGCCTCCAAACCAGGAAGAAGGCTCTCACAGAACACTTAATCTGCTGGCACTTTGAACTTGGACTTCCTAGCCCCCAGAACTGTGAGAATTAAATGCTGTTTAAGACACCCAGTCTATGGTATTTAGTTATAGCAGTCTGGGCAGACTGAGATACATGGCTAAGGAGAAGTTAATCAGAGGAAGAGAAGTTGTAAAGTCATTCAGACAGAAGAAACAAAATCTGTTGAAGCACTAAGGTAATAAGAAGCATGCAAATGGCAAGAAATGAAAGAAGTTCAGTGTGATGGCATGTTGGCCTCAAAGAGAAAAAGGAGTGAGGAGAGGTTGATGAAGTTTGTGGGGTTGTTGCTAGAAAATCTAAGTCCCTACAGCCATTTTAAGGATTTTCAGCTTTATTCTAATTATAATGGGAAATATATATATATATATATATATGTATATACACACACACACACACATGTATAATACACATACATATATATATACACACACACTATATATATATATATAGTGTACATATACATACCACACACACACACACACATATGTGTGTGTGTTTAGAGACATGAAATGATCATTTTAATGTTAAAATACCACTGTGGCATGAATAGTTTTAAAAGGTCAAGAGAAAACAATCACACGCACACAAAATTTTATGAATCTCTTCCCACTCCAAACTCTATTACAAACTCATATATTTACTAGACCTAATTTGTATGCGAGGATATTAAAGTAATAGCAGTAAATAGGGCAGGCTGATGCCTGCTGAGGCTAAGTAGGCAGGCACTGGTTAAATTATGAAAGGTTTTGTATATCAAGATAAGGAGTTTGGGCTTTATTCAGAAGGGGAAAGAAAACCATAAAGTAACTTAAAATTGGTAAGTCAGATTTCACTAAACTTACTCAATATTTTTATTTGATGCCTACTAGGTAACAGACACTATGTTAAATTAGAGGACATGTCTAAGATATGAAAGGATCCGAGAAATAACTAAAATGCATTAGAGAAAGATCACTCTGTCATCAATAAGAAGAATGAATTATATTTCAATACTCCAGATAAAGAATGGCAAGGGTCAGAATTAATCACAGAGCAGAAGAGTTTTAAAGTATATTAGGGATACAAAACTGCTACTTCTTAATTGATCGATGTTCACATTAAAAGCAACTAAAATTTTTATACAGAAACATTTAAAGTGAATATGTATCTGTGTGTTCTTGTGTGGATGTAAGAAATCTTAGAGTCCAAAAAGTGTATAAAAGCGGGATACTAAGGAGATAAATAGATCATTGATTTCAAAGCATTTGATAAACAGATTGTACTTGAGCATTTTATGATGTTTGGTTTGGTTTTGTTTTGTTTTTAATCAAGTGAAACAAAGAAAAAAGCTCAGAAAAGGCGGAAGTCCAAATAAGGATGGAAATCTAATAGGAGACCTACGTGAATCTGGAAAACACCAAATATACAAACTTTAGCATAACACAAAGATAAATTAACAAAGATAAATTATATATAAATCCATCCCTTGCTACCTCCACAGTTAATGTAGAATTACAAAAATATAAACAAAAATGTCTCCTTAGATATTTTGTAACCAGAGCTAGCCTCACACAGGTTTGCAGTTTGGAATCATACCATTTCATGGTATGAAAAAACTCAAGACTAATGTGTGATTAAAATGATTCCTTCCTAAGTGAGAGAAGTAAATATAAATCTTCTCCAGGAGAAACTAACTTCAAAGCAGGCCTCAAAACATTCTCACTGGTAAACTTCAGAAACTAGGCTTATAGCAAATTATGAGAAAACAAGAAATAAAAAAGAGCTCATATGCAATACAGAGCAGAACTTGCAAAGACTTCAAATATTGGAATTAAAACATACGGAATATAAAATAAGTGTATTTAACAAAATTTTTTAAAAGATGAATTAGAAAAAATCAAAGGGCTATAAAAATGGCTAAACTAATTTTCAAAATAAGCAGTTACAAATGTAAAATATAATAAATTTTCTTCAGATTCAGAAACGGTGGTGTTTATCATTAACATTCTTTTGTACTGGGATTTAGCAAAAACAATTTATCAAGTTAACAAATTTTTAAGAATGATGATGGGATTTGGTTGCAATTGGAGAGAAAGAGATGACTTAGAATCATTCCTAGGTTTCCAGCTCAATCAATTCAGTAAATTGTGTTGTTCTATAGAGATAAAAAGGAAAGGAGAAGTTTAATTTGAAGAAATGTTTTTAAACAGTGCATTAGAAGTGTCTGTGGAGCATGCGGGTGAAGACATAGAGGGAGTAGTTAAAAATATTGCCTGAAAATTCAGTAAAGATATATACTGAATTTTATATCTTTAACAGATATAAAATTAAAGATATATTTACAGAGATGCAAATCTAGAAAGTATACAGAAAGAAAAAAAATGTTTGTGTCACTCAGAATCCTGACAATCTCATATTGTCCCAATCCCATTAACTGGGATTTTGATGATGTTACTAGTGTGGACAAGGTCGTAGAATCAATAGGGAATGCTGAGGCACCAGAATCATAACAGTGGGAAACTCTAACCACTGCTAACCGTGAGACGCTGAGGGTTACAAGTGGAAGCGTAGTTTGGAATCCGACTACCTGGAGGTGCCTGACTTTCCTTGCAGTGAGTAGAGAGAGAGAGAGAGCCACTGCTAGAGAGCGTGTGTAATAATGCAGACTATAGCAGTCAGGTCAGCCCCCAGCAGTCAAGGGCAAAGCAGGGGGACAGTGAACGGGTTTAGAGTGGGGAGGAAACCAAAATCTCCACAGGTTGAAAATAGAACCTGGTGGAATGCTAATATTTTAAAACATAAAAGCTTAAAAATAGAACCGACTTGCTACTGGGTTAGGAGGAATACCAAAATAAAATCTTTCTTTAGCAATAAGTAAAAGATAACTTTTAAGCAGAAGAGAGTTGGAAGTAGTGCCAAAACGAGTCAAATAAGATCAAAGTTGCCTATATGAAATGAGATGGATAAGGATGGGGAAATACTGGAAGCAGTTGAAAGCTGATAGTATGAACTAGGCAAGAATTAAGTAGCCAGTTTAATATATGTTAAAGAGGTTTTTCTTGGTTAGAATCTACAAAATTAGGTTACTATTTAGGTATATAAATAAGAGAAAAGTGACAAGAAGTGAAAGATATTTCCTAGGTTTTTAGTTCAAAAATATATGAAACACTGAAAGAATATCATTTTTATGAAGAGAAATATAATTTCCTCCATTTTCCATTTTTAAATACATTTTACACTTATCAAATATACAAAATATTCATTGGCTTTGCAAGCAAGCAGAAGAAACTCAGATCTAGAATATAAGAGTAAGGAATCATTATTATGTTGAATAATATATGGAAAGTACAGCAATTCACTTGCAATTAGTTGGATCTATCATAAAACAATGAGAAAGAGAAAAGCAACCCTTGATATGTAGGTGCTGGCTGGGCAATGTCCATTCCTTGTCATAAACTGGCCTAGAACTCAAGGATAGAACGTGATATTCTCTTGAAGAACAGAAATCATTTCACAGAACATCAACATTATACAAGCCAATCTGTGACCATGAAGGATTAAGGCATAATTAAGACCATAATATAATATCTAAACACAGACTGAACATGATCAATGTCCAAGCCACAAAAATGACCAAAACTCTGCTAATAAGACTGCTTTTTTTTTTTCTTTTTAGATTACCACTTTAGCCTAGGGCTAATCTTCACTTTAAATAAGATCTTTTAAGATACCCAATCACAGAGTTACCCTAGCCTCCAGAAGGAATTCTAGCTTCTTTACACCTTCTCCAAAATCACCCAACAGAAGCCCTCTCTAACACTTTCTTAATGAAATGTCTCACAAATTCTTGAGGTATGCATTCTTTCCTGCTGTAACGACAGTATTAAATCCAGCTTGTTCAACTGGTATCACTAGTGGTCTTTGGTTGGAGGGAATTGGCAAAACTTATACACCTTCCTTGTCCCCTACTCCTGCCTTCACCCCCACAGCACATAGTAAGGAAAAAAAAATGCAGTGTTCTGGAGAGAATGGAGGCAAGGGGAAAATGTCGTAATAAAATTTTGGTTTCATCAGTTGAAAATGAAAATGATAAATCTGAGTCTTTTCAAAACTCCATCAAAAAATTCTTTATTATTTATTTGTTTGTCTATTTATTTATTTATTTATTTATTTATTTATTTATTTTGGAGTTGGTGCTTCATATATTAATGAAATTAATAGTACTGTAAGGTATTTAATTCTCATACATAGTGGATCACTATTAGATTTGTGTTTAGTGTATATGGTTCCTGGAAATGTGATTACTTACACTATTACAATCAAATTATCTTTATAAATCATTATAAATTCTTTCAATTTGCACTTAATGCCCCCAAATAACTTTGTAATCAGTGAAATTCAAGTCGAACATCTGATTGGGTTATCTCATCAGATAAAAACAGAAATATTCTCTTCCTCCCTCTCTTATTCTTCTCAACTTATTCTTCTCTGTCGCCCAGGTTGTCTGTCTTTGTAGGCAGTTTGTAACATGCAGCAGCCTAACTTTTCCACGTGAGAATGATGTTCAGCGGCTCTTTCTTTCATGTCTGGCTGGTTGGGGAAGGGCTATGTAGATTGATTTGCACCGGTACTTGGCCAGTCCCCTGTTTCCCATTTGCTCACTGACAGGTTTTATGAAGGACACTAAGTGCACAGTTGCCACCTCATTTATGAGTTCATCTGTAACATTGTACCATGTGCCTTTCCCAGTTCGAGCTTGTTTACTGCAGTTTCCTTCTCTGCCAGGAAAGGTGAAGGTTATTTTATGGCTGTGCAGATGATTGCCTCACACTTGGTACGGTCTATACGGTCCCTTGGTACCTCAGATAGCTTCTTGAATTATACTTTCCAGTGGTTTTGGATGTCTTCCTGTGCTGTTAGCACTTTGCCATCTGTTGTCCTGATGCCACTACAGTCTTTGGGTAAAATTCAATGTTTACAAATCCCTTTGTTGTGTTTCTATCTACCTCTTGTTTCCAATATTTTTTTACTACGTTGAGAGTTACTTTTATTTTTATCTCTCATACTTTGTTTTTAATTTTTCCCAAGCAATTTCTGAAATTTCATAGGAAAAAAAACATTTCATTAAATGAATCATGCTAACATTTGTAGTTAATGCTCTAATTAAAAATGTTCATATTCATTGCAAATATTTATGAAATAAAACTATAGCCAATTTATATCCATTGGTATTAAAAGTCTATCAGTCTCATAAAATTTTATATAGTCAGGTCATAAATAAACTTTATGCATCCAAGTTGTCATGGTTCAAGATCTTTTTAAAAATGTGGTATTTTTCAATTCTTGAATCCATCCCAGGCTATAATAACCATTTTACTTTCTGTTGTTATTTTTATTTAGTATGATTTTCAATGAATACATAATATTGATATCCTCTACATTTTAAAGTGTTTAATCATTAAACTACTATTAAGAAATATAAATGTCTACAAATCTTTGAAAGCAATTATCACTTTATTTACAGTTCTTTCTTTCCAACTATCACTACTGACAGTTCCCTAGAACATATTTAGACAAGCCTGCCAGTTTCATCAAAAAAATCTATTGCTTTGAAATTGAACAAAAATAATATTTCTGCCTGACAGGATGAATTTATGTTCTACCTCTTCCCACACTGGGGTTACACAAAATAGATGTCTTCATGGTTTTTATTATTATCACCTTTACAAACTTTTTTTTTTTTTTATTAATAGGAACTAGTTGTAATGGGGAAAATTCACAGTCATAAATAAAAGTGATGTGGTGACACATGTTACCGAGTACTGTAGAAATACTTCACAGAACCCCAGGGAAATTTTCTAAAATGCTCTAAAAATTACAAGTGATGACAAAGCCATCTGGATTAAAATGATCATATATTCACTATAAAGCAATATAGTTATAGTTAAAGAAAAGCACTAATTCATGAGAACCAACTTCCTTCACATTCCCCATGTTTCCAAAATGAGGATTTCTGATCCATCTGCTTATTAGCAAAATTTATTGGACTATTCTCTCTTGCTTAAACATATAAAAAAAATAGGGATTCAGTAATGATATACCTGAGTCACTGTGAGGTACCATACTTTGTGTTAGTTTTGTTATCCCTTCCAGGGAATTTTAAAACAAAACAAACAAACAAAAAAACCCAAAAACTACAAATAATCAAGCCTTGAACCAAGAGTTTACAAGTCACTATGTTTTCTCTCTGTTCCATAACCTTCATTTTCAGTTATAACTGAATCAGAGATCAGACAATATAAAATTATGTTATGTTTTTGTTTTGTCTTATGATGGACTCAATTTATATTAGTATCTTTAAATAAAAGAGCTAGAGTTTAGTATAATCATTAGAAAATGTAAAGCTTAACAAAATTGGGGCTCTTTAGGTTTCCTGAACTCCAAGCATTCTGGCACTAAAACGACCTAAGAAACTCATAAATACCATGACCTCATCCTTTTGTAAGTCAAGCAAACTTCCTTTAGGTCCTCATTTTTTTCTCTTTGCCCCTTTGCCCACAACAGTCATATGCTTTTGTGAAATTTCTAAAGGTTGTAGGTAGAGAAATATCAGTTCAAGTACAACCAAACCAAATATTTGAAGTCAAAAGAGGTCATTATTATAGATTTTAACATCCAAATAATACTGATAAGATTGCAACATCATGATATGTATACTGGAAACATGGGCATAATATCAATTCCCGAATTTTACTTAAAGACAGAAATAGTCCTTGTGAATTTAAAGTTTTAAGTGAAACAAACGTTTAATTTATACTGCAAGTACATCTCTCTACAGATTTAGCAAAATAAGAAAGTAATTTGGTATGTCTATCTGATAAAGATAATTAAAATCAGTAACACTACTAGCTAGTAGAAACATTTTACTGGTTGTTTTAATGTCTATTCATGCTGGATAGTGTGCACTTGAAAGGGTTTCATTTCCATGGGCTGATATTGAGCAGAGTGCAGACTATACCCCTTTAGTTCCATAATAAAGGCAAACCGAATAGCATTTTTTATTAAGTGATGTTTCTTGTTCACTCTTCTTTCATAAATGAATTCTTTTGGTAACTCTTACTTATCTATAAACTACATGTTTTTCCTAAACTGTCGAATCATTAAAAAATCAAATTGCAAATGCTCGTTCTCCTAGTTAGAAACTTGAAAGTTATTGGGCATATTTTCATCTTCTTCACTCCTCACATTCAACTTCCTTTTTATTTTTTAATTATATATCCCAAATTGCCTAAAAAGACTTACTATTCTTCATTTACGTAGCCATCCTCTGTCTTTAAGATATCATTACTTTTTCCTTCCCTGGAGTTTTGTGAGCAAATTGCCTCTTAGACTCCTCTAAACTGCATATCCAATTATGCCATCCCTTCCATGATTGAAAAAAAAAAAAATACATAAAATCTTTAAGTTATGAGATTATTCATTACGTAGGCCTTATCTGTATCTCTTGTTCCTTCTCTCGACATTCCCAAATCTCATCTGTGATATCACATACTTATGTTACACATATGGTTTGCCCATTGTCCCATAGCTCCATCTGTATGTTTCCATAATGTGCCATTTATCTTGCTCTCTGTTTCCCTTTTTCTTTGTTACTTGTTTTATTTCATATTTGTTTAGATATTCCTAGTGACCTAAAGATGAAATTTTAGAGCAAATATCAGAACAACTCAATATACAACCCAACACTGTTGCTTATTTTTTAGCTTTCAATTTGCACAGTTGGGAATATAGCTGTATAGAAGTACTTATCTGTAAAGTAAACCCTCTTTCTCTGATGTTTCATCTTAAAGGTAAAATCATCCTGCTGTTGCCATTAAGCTCTTCAACTCATGTATAAACATTATGTTAACTTCAAACAGCATGTTTAAAGTAGGTTAGTTCAGAGTTGTGAAATGGTTGCACATTTTCAGTATTTCTAAAGATTAAGTTCAATGCTGAATTGTTTTAACGTACTACAAAAAACATTAAACTGTTTAATTCATTATTGGTAAACTTTCCTTACATCTTTACAATAATAATAATAATAGTTTGACACCCTGCAGTGGCAATTCTGAATGGAAAATTAAGTATATATTTGTGATAGCTTGGGTTATTTATATGTTAGATGATATGATCTTGGTATACAGGATATTGTTCTTCAGAGAGAGAGGGATATGCTTTCAACTAAATAGTTTAAATGCATAAAATCAATATAGGATATTGTTAGGTTAATTTCTTATTCTGTTTAATTGATTGAAGTTTTTCAGAACATTTCTCCCATGGAATTTTAGTGTAAACTATATAAGTATGAACCATGAAAAAAATAATAAAGACAAAAAAAAAGTTCTCATCCATTCTAATTTTGTAAAACCTAACCTGAAAGGGAAAGATCCCGAAGCTGCAATAAATTATCAACTAAAAGTAGCTATGCCAATAAAACTGGAAATGGAACACAGTGTCCTCATTTTAATTTTAGCTGTTATGAATTTAAAAAAAATAAAAAAGTCTTTGTGATTTTTTAAATTTATGAATTTCATTTAATGCTTTAGGGTTTCAAAAGTTAATTTAAATTGAAATCTATCCATGTACCATCCATCTCTCTATATCTATATCTATATATATATATTTATATAAACTAAATATAAGAATCTATGTCTAAATCTTTTGATTTTTGAAATTATGATACTTAAATCATATTATAAAGCTTAATTTTATATCACAGAGCAAGAATAAAATTTAGTTGTGATGAGAAATTAAGACATATTTTATTTGTAAAAAGATAAAACCCTAAAAGGTATAACTGCACATACCCCTCTAACTTAGAGTTGTTGTCTAACTAATTGTAGAAATAGATAATAGACACTTTAAAAAAATTATATTTCTTAGTTCAACTGGATATATTATACATGTTTTTAGTTAATTGTTTGAATTCCCAAAAAGAAAACCCTTTGTTCTTGAATTGTGAGTTAATATAAATGTTGTTCCATACTGAATGTCTTGCCTCTAAAGAATAGACTCGATAGACTCAACCTACTCCACACACAGTTTTTTTTTTTTTTAACTCATATTTTGTTTCTAATAATTGATTCATAGGTTAGGCTATGGATTGGAACAAAATAATTTCATTTTCTATTTGTGATTATCTAAACTTGAGAGATAGGAAAAGGAGACTAAGTTTGTTTGTGAACTAAGTTTAAGACTAGTTTGCCATGTACATGACAAGAATATAAATGACTTTATCTTAGGTACTACACTCCTAGTTTTTTTCCTAGTGTGATAAGTATCATCTCCCTTAGTAAGATTTAGCAACTGAGCCAATAATACATTGTACTCACTACTAATGGCTTAGTTGTAATACTAAGTAGACAAGGAGTGTGACCAGTGGAGCACAATCCTTGCTGCAATGACAGAAGTTGATGTCACAAAAGATTGAAACTTTGTCTCTGTAAGGAACTTCTGTGATGATCAGTCTGTTTATCAGAAGATGTACTGAGACATCATTTTAACTGTTTAGCTTTCCTTGGAAAAAGAACTTTTTATTATCCACTAGAGCTATGCTCTCAAGCAGGGTAGGGATTTTCCACATGCATCTATTTAAATTAAGATGGAATTTAAAAATTCTGTTTCTTGCCTCACTAGCTGTATTTCAAGTCTTGACTAGCCACATGTGATTAGTGACAGAATGGGTAATAGATTTCCATTATTGTGAAATTTTGTAGTGAACAGCCTTCTCTAGAGAATTTGCTAACATCTCATCCACTTAGATAAGAAAGGGTACCCAGAGACTTAAGGTGTAACCAGTAATAACTGGGTTCATGCAACTACTACTTTGTTTGTCTAAAAATAAAATAAGATGTTAAAAACATTTTTGTGCTTGTATTTGTTTAATTGTACTTACAATTTTAAATTTCCAAAGTAAAAAAAAAAAAAAAAAAAGAACGTGGTTACTGTGAAAAAAAAAAAAATCAAATGAAATAGCCAAGAATTAAAAAAGTAAAAAAGTAAGTTTTGTCTCTCATACCTTAGTTCCACTACTCAGTTGGAAGTTTTGCTAAAAGTTTGGCATTACTCATTTCAAACCTCCATTCATCTATCTAGCTACTACTTATGCATCTATATAGGTAGTTAAGTAAATTTGTGCATTTTTTTCCAATGTAGATTTGCTTAGGAAGTAAAAAAAAATTTTTTAGAAGACTTCTATACTTAGAAAAACAAGATAGATAAATCTCATATTTTATGCTACCATTTAAAAATAGTTTTTAACATATATCTAAAGTACCAGCAACTGAGAGTCCCCCAAATTAAACACTACTTTGATCTTAAGTAATTCCATAAGAAAATGGCTAACTTTTCTAATTCTTTGCTCAGAATATGGAACTGATTTGATCAAAATTTCAGGTTATCAAGTTAAAGTGCTTCAGTTAAAACAAACACACTTTCAATAATATAAGACACACGTCTTATCTATTATCAGAAAACATGGTTATGCTACCACATTCTTAGTTTTAAACAAGACCAACAATAGGATAGTTAACTGTGCTTCAGAATAAGAACTGCCAACTCTTCATTGGAGTTTATCCTCAGGGTATATTTGGAATCAGGCTTTTGTCATTCAATTTGCCAGGGACAATATAAACAAAGGCAGCCATTGGCAGGAGAGGACTAAAGTAATCTATTTCAAACTTTGAAGTTCTTATATTCTTCATCAATTTAATTTTTTAATCTCTTATTTCATATGGAGACAGAGCCACAGATTACACAGGCAGCTATTCAAAAATCTACATATGAGGCCATTCACATAATACAAAAATTATATCTTTATATCTCCTTTGTTACACTCTAAAATTTAGTCTCTCAGAAGTATATTCTAAGTCTAATTAAATTGTAAGTTTGAAATCCCTAATGAATCAATAATCTTCCCAACCAAGCTGAAGATTTTATGAGTTGCAAAAATGAACATATTTTCAATTAGAGTGGATAACTGTGTTATTTTTTTCCTATTGGCAAATAGCCAGAATATATGCATTTCCCGTTACACATGCATGATTCATAGAAGAGGAAGCAAATTTAATGGAATTGATGCCTTTTTAATGTCTGTGTGTATCCCATAGGATTTCCCTGTTCTGTAAGCAAATGCGTGAATGAGTGATTAAATGGGAATTTTGAGGTAACACCATGCTGCCTAATATAGGACTGTCAATGGTGATGATAATTAGAGAAAAGTCTATATCCTTATTAGAAAAATCTTAAAGAGATGATAAACACTAATGTTGATAAGAATGTAAGAAAAAAAGCACTATTACACTATTGATAGAAATTTCAACTGGTATAATTTTTTGGACCAAGATTTGATAATATTTTAAAAGTAAAAATAAATGATAGAAATACTCTTTGCTGAAGAAATCTCTCTTCCAAGAATATGCTTTAAGATATAACACAAGTATAAAGAGAAATTATTACAGTATTTTCCATAATAGTAAAATCTCAGAACAGCCTGATATCTACCACAGTGCATAGTTGATAGAAAATTAAATCAACTTTATGAAGAGGTTCTTAAGTAGGGGCTTCAAAATAGACCAATGTGAAATTTTTTTTTTTTTAATACATTGAGACATATCATTACACAATCATGCCATATAGGTGTTTTAAATGATGTCTATATTGTGCTAATTTTATGAGATCAACAAAAATACATTACTTTATAAAGAAAAAGAAAAGTAAAGAACAATCCCTTTTAAACAATACATACACACTAAATCATATACTTTTTTTTTTTATTCTGTTAATTTACTTTAGAAACTGTTAACTTTTTCATTACCTATAGGAATTGAGAGTATGGTTTGGTGGGTAGGAAAAAGAATATTTCCATCATTTGATTTTTTATAGTGTTCCTTTATTATTTTTAATAAGTTGTTTTATTATGGAAACAAAATTTCAGCAGAATCAGCTTTCTTGGTCATGTCCTGGGATTTTACTGACACTGTATAATATACAAAGTATGACCTGAGGATGCTGAAAACTCTCTAATCCCATATGCCTTACTCTTTTTCCCTGGCTCAGCACAACGACATTCTCTAGTAAAGTCGACTATGCAGTGGTCAGTAGGTTAATACAAATCTTGTCTTTAGGCCGTGTTTCTTGAAAACCTGAGGCCAAATTCTACATATTGATACTTAACTATGGGTTTACATTAGAATCACCAGTAGAACATTAAAAAGTAAATATTTATTGGTTTTATCTCTGGGAACAGGATTCAGTATGCCTGAGGGGAAGGCCAGGTGTCTATATCTTGAAGACCCATTTCCGATTCTAATCTATGGCCTCAATTACTATGGTGGATAAAATGTAGTCTCAACATTATTTATGTACATGTTAACTCTTAAAAGAAACAAAAAACAAATGAATAAATAAAACAAAACAAAAGCAAACTTGTAGATACAGACAACAGATTGGTAGTTACCAGAGGGAAAGTGGGTGCGGGGAGGGCAAATGAGTAAAGAGGGTCAAATATTAGGTGATGAGTGGAGAATAAAGTTTTGCTGATGAGCATGCTATAGTGTATACAGATATCGAATTATAATGTTGTATATCTGAAACTTACATAATCTCATTAACCAATGTTACTTCAATTAATAAAATGTAATATCATCCACCCCCCTTTAACACACACACACACATACACACACACACACAGACACACTCAGACATTTAAAGTGATAAGGAGATGTGGTAGTAGTTAAAGTCAGGCTTTTATATTTCTTTCAGTATGCTACTTTTCTGGTTCTGCTTAAGAGTCCATTATTATGTGAGAAGAAATTCCATTTTTAACTTGTTGGCAATCATGTCAGTGAAGTTGGATCCTCACTATGTATACCTGGCCAGGTAACACACTAAATGTGTATCAGCATCTCAGTTGATTTCATATTTCTACAAATATGAAGGGAAGGAATAATTAATTCAATTTCTGTAATTTCCAATCTGGGTTTCAGAAACAGTGCATCTTTTGAGAATTTCAGTTAGCTAGCATCATAAATGCCAAGTATGTAAGATGAGATTTGCTTTTGGCTGTGGTTTGGCCAATGTCAGTAGACAAGATGAAATAAATAGAGAAAAGAAAGGATATGAGAGGTTGCACATTCCTTGATTTGGTTAAAGTATACCACAGATAAGAATAAGAATGGCTGATCTTTAGTGGGGTCAGTTCTGGGATCATATTTTCAGAGACTGTTCCTCATTGTGCTAGTACTTTTGAGGTACTATCTCCCTTATATTGGATTAGGAACATTCTAGATACACCAGGATTGAGAGATCTTATTGTTCAGCGAGAGTGTAGGGAGACTTTTCTGCATTCAAGCAGGTAGGTATAAATGGATAAATCTCTTTAAAAAGCAAGTGTGTCTATGAACAAAGTAAATAATTACAGAAAGGGAAAACTCTTCATAGAGAATCCTACAAGCATCATTAAAGCCTCTTGATACAATTGCATTTCATTATGAGATTTCTCCTTCATTCAGATACAGCCCTCTAGACTGATCCTGTGGTATTTTGATTGTTTCTGGATGAATCATATACAATGAAAAATGTATTTCACTAAAATGATCAAAAGCATGGAATATTAAGGAAAATATTTTTCTTTTATTAAAAAATATATAATGATGATAGTGTATTCTATTTTTGTAGTTCTCAAAATGTAAAATATTATCACATTTACTAGTTCTTTTAATTCTAAAAAATGCATTTCAAACTAAGTATTCTTATTACCTACACTTTACACATGATTGTTGGTCAGGGGAGTCAACCGATTTGCTCAAATCTAGATAGTAGCAATTGGTACATGCATTCTTTCCCCTCCCTCTAAGTCTAGTGCTCTTCCAGCTCAGATAATCTGCCTCCTATTTTCAATAATGAATAAGTTGTATTTGATTTTCTGGGATTCTATGAATAGTAGGTAATTTTTATTGCTTGTCAAAGCTTTCTTGCCTTGCTACTTCATTCAATCAAAGTTTAATAATGTGACCTCCTTGAGGTATACTATTAGAAAATAAAATTAATTAGTTGAAGCCCAGTGGTGCAGATAACCTAACTACTGAAACAACTAGTTCTCCCTTAGGACATGGACTCTATACAGGGCTAATTTTGAAGCACAGATTTCCTTTTTTTCTAGTGGGAAAAATAATTCACATTCTTTTAATAGACAACTGCACAAGACATTTATTTTTAAATATGCTCTTTAAAGGTTAAATTGATGTTAAGCTGGTTTTCTAAACTAATACACCAGATGAATCTTCAAGACTGGGGACAGCTGTCTGTTCTTTTACATCACACTTCCGACAGTGCTATCTCTAAGACATGCTGGCAAGAAACAGGAAATTGGTTTCAGCCAAATTCCCACATTGCAGAGTCTCGATGATGAAAGGAGGAAGAGTCTCTCGACAAGAAGGTGTGGGTGTGTGATCAAGCCCATATACACAGTGCATCACAAACTCACACTTGTCTAATTCTAGAGAAGGACTATTTTTATGTCTAGTTTTGTGTTTTCGATAAATACCAACTATTTCAGAAGCTACTGCTTTAGGAATGGAAACAAGTTTACTAAACAGTGAATTGTGATTTGAAAATTCAGCAATCACATTAAAAACTTTCCTAAGCTCAAGTGGTCTTTAGAACTACAGACAAGGCAGAGAAAAATTATATTTAAGTACTCGAGTATTTTGTGCATTTCAAACATATGTTTCAGAGTGTTTTACAAGTCCTAAAATATCTTAGTTCAATGAAGACCTCTAATGATACTCATGATATACAGACACAAACTGTATCTCGCATATTTAATATCTCATTCAAGTTTGATCTAAGTGCTAATAATTAAATTATGCTATATGTTACCATTTGTATGTGGACCTTGAGGAATATTAATTTGTTCTCTCAGTTCAAATTCTGATAAACACAAAGTTACCAATGGCGTTCAAATCTATAAAACATTTTGAGATACGTTTATCTATTATACTTTCTTATAAGCCACTGTCTACCCCTGACAATATGCGTTTTCTTTATGACTATTTATTATTTTGGCACAATTTTTTCCTCTTTGGCACTGATTTATTTTTTAAATTATATTTACAAAGAGTAAAGCACAATATTCATTAAGTGATTTAAAAATTTTTTTGTTTTACTTAATTCATCTGTTTTCATTCTTGTGACCACTAAGAAAAGTGACAGAAGAAAAGAGAATGCTTTAGAATTTCAGTATTTTATAAACTGTGTATTATGTATTCCCTAGCCTATGGTTAAGAGTAAAGACTTTAAGATGTCCCATGAAAATTAATACATGTCCTGAAATATGTTACCTTTACTTTACTTACTGCGTTTTTGAAGGTACCTTCTCTCCACTGACATTGTAATTCCATTCATCTTTCACAAAGACGTTTGTCTTTCATCAGAGTATTATCTCTGTCCAAAGTGTTCCAAATTCACTTTGTACTTTCCTTAGTACACTGGAAATACTTTACCTTGCCCATTTAGTCACTGGATATAGTCAGCTTTAAATGGAATTCTGGGATGGCTTTATCAATATCTCTCTCTCTCTATTTATTTATTTATTTATTTACTTACTTACTTACTTACTTACTTATTTATTGGCTTACTCACTTATTCATTTATTTTTAGCCACTTATCCTGGAGATTCCAGCTCTATTCTGCCTGCTTGTGTAGAAGTTACAATCAGGCAGCAGGATTTTTACAACCTTGGTAGAGGGTCATAGATACAAAGTTAGATATAACTATAGATTTAAAGTTAGATTTTTCAAACTTTTTGAAGAAACATCTAGAGATATAGTCTGTAAGGAAAATACAAAAGTCTGGAAGAAAAAGATTAAGCAGAATAGGCTGTAACACATTATCTTCACTTATGGGGAAAAGGGTGCCTCCATGAAAGAATGAAGGCAGCTGACCCAATCTAATCTCCTTATAAACGTACTAATGACAGATCTGGCAAACAAAGGAAATTTCATATGGGATTCTTTAATAGCAAGTACTTGGTTGCCTACTTTTTTTTTTAATTGAGATGTAATTGAGATATAGTATTATATTGGTTTCATGTATATATAACACTATGATTTGATAAATGTATATACTGCAAAATGATCACCACATTAAGTCTAGTTAACATCTATCACCACACATATTTACAATTTTTTTCTTGGGATGAAAATTTTTAAGATCTACTTTTTCAATAACTTTCAAATATTCAATACTGTACTGTTAACTATAGTTACCATGCTGTATATTACATCCCCAGAATTTATTTCTAACTGAAAGTTTGTGCTTTTTGACCACCTTTAACCATTTCACCTTTGGCAACCGCCAATCTCTTGCCTAGAATTTTTAATGGAGAAAAAGAAACCCCCGGGATGTGGGCACTTATGGCACATGGCTCCTTGGAAACATCATATAAGCTATGAAATGAACTAAGTATAAAATAGAGATATGTCATGATGAGAGGGCTCTCTTGTGTACAAGTGAACTGTGTATATAGCTGAGAGATCTCACGTACTGGTTTTCTACTGCTGCTGTAACAAATTACCATAAACTTAGTGCTTAAAAACCAAAATTTTTAATCTTACATTTCTGTAGGTCAGAAAACTGATGTAAATCTCACTGGATTAAAATCAAGGTATCAGCAAGATGCATTCCTTTAATGAAAACTCTAGAAGAGAATCTATTTTATTGCCTAGTCCAGCTTCTAGAAGCTGCCAACATTAGCTCATGGCCTCCTTTCTCCATATTCTCTGTCCTCTGCATCCTCTTCTTTCACTTTTAAGGACATTTTCGATTACATTGGGCCCACTTGGATAATCCAGGCTAATCTCTATATTTTAAAATCAGTTTGTCAGAAGTTCAACTGAGCTGCAAGTGGTATATATATATATATATATATATATATAGTTGGGGGACGGGGAAAGAAGAGAAAAAAGTGGAAAAATAGGAGAGAAGTAAGAGTTATTAAAGGTTATTAAAGAACAAAAATTCAACTGAGTAAATTTAAAGATTTAAAATTGTAAATAAACACACAAACAAACAGCAAGCTAAAATGAAAGAGTAAAGCTTTCAATGACTTACTATGATGGTGTAAGCAAGAGTCTCAAACCGGAGAAAGGGCAAACTTTCTACTCTTCCATTCCCCCACGGAACGGGGTAACTGTGAATGGTCAGATGGGTCAGCACAGGTGTAAGGGTGGCCTAACCTGGGATCCCATTAAATCTTAGAACTCATCTATTACCACCCCGCTGGTCCAATTGCACTGGCCCCCGTGCTTGTCCTAAAAAATGCCAGGCACATTCCCACCTCAGGGCCTTTGTAATTCCTGTTGCCTCTAGCTGTGTCTTCCAGTCAAAAAAAAAAAAGAAAATCACTGGTCTTTCCTGGTCATTCTTTCAAAAACTGCACTTCTTACAGCCAATATGCCATATCTCACCCCGCTACTTTATTTTTATCCCCAATGTGTATCAGTTCCATTCCATATAACTTATTAATTTATCTTATTTTATTTTAGTTCCTTTTCTCTCATTCACTGCTCAATCACCAGTAAGAAAAACAGTTCCTAGCACATAATGAACCCTATAAATATTTGATGAGTTAATAAATATAGCACAAATACAACATTATTTTGCTCATATATTGTTTTACTCTCATAGCATAAATTTTATATGTAATTATCATTTCCTGTCATTGATATTAGTACCAGGAAACTAGAGAGTTAAGGGGAACAAAGATATTTTGTCATCTTATCATCTTCGGCAGATAATTATGTGCTTGATAAAGAATATTAATGACACTCTATCAGGCAAAAGAAGCTGCCAATCATCTTATTATCTAAACAGCCTATACTCCAACTAGGTAAATTACTTCAACTCCATATTTTGCTACAGGAACATCAGATATAAGGATAGGTCAAACTGAGCTTTGGCAGGTGCTTCAAACTCAATATATCCAAAAATGTTATAGAAATACCTGGCATTAAGGACTAAAAGAACATCTTTCCTGTGGGGAACATGGGAGAGTGATACTTTACTTTCTCATTGTTTGATGTGGAGCCAATGAGTGGATCTATACCAAAATTTATGGATGCAGTTAAAACAATCCTTAGACTTAAATTTATAGCTATAAAATGTTTATTTTTTGAAAAGAAAGATTTCAAAACTATAACTGAATCTTTTGCCCAAAGACCTTGTAAAAAAACATAAAGCTGATAGCAGGCAGGACATACATAATACAGAGTAGAGCAGATGTTGATGAATTTGAGATTACAAAAACAATAGAAAAAATCAACAACAACCCAAAGTCTGAGTTTTCATAGAAAAGCCTTTGCTTCTTACTTGCTGAAACTGTGAGCCAATATGAGATCAGCTAAGCTTGAGTGTTCTTTGTTTTCAATCTGGGACCAAATTCTGAAGGGACAATAGCTTCTGGGGCATGCTTTTAATAAAAATGTCAGGAGGGCAAGGGGCCCTTTCAAACCACAAAAGTATACTTAAGACCCTTATTTGATTTACTTCTGCAAACATTCTTTTGGTAAAGCAAGTCACATAGGCCAAGTCCAGTATCTGTAGGGCCAAGCAGTCTCTGTTACAGAAAGTAAGACAAGAGCATACATATTGGCTTAAAAATAATAAAATCCTCCACATGGCATTGCATAATTATGGAGGAAGCCTTGTGTTGATATCATGGGGGTGCTTTTTATAGAAAACTGCTGCCAGGAACCTACATGTGAGCTAAATCTTTACTGTGTAAAGTCACTGACACTGAGACCATTCTAATACAAACATTTTTCTTCAAATTCTTCTTCTTGATGTTTTTATCTGTATTATTATTGGAAACCTGGGCACAAGATATTATAATATGCTCAAAATATACTTCTTTTTCTTTATTTATCTTCCCTAATTCCAATCAATTGATAATGCTCAGGTTCTATTCGCAAAATGTACCATATACTTGACTTCTTTTTTCCCTTTTCATTTTTATATCCTATTAGAGACTCTTACTTTTGCTACTAATAATTATTGCTAACATTTATTGACCACTTACTGAGTGTCAGAGACTGTCTTAATTATATCTATTAAATCTGGGTATTATAGCAATTACACTTCAGAGATCTAATAAATTTCCTCTCAGAATTTCAGTGGAGATGAGTTATTGTGCAGATATATGTTCAAAGGTGCACCAACCAATACCAATTAAATGAGCTTAAACTTCTCCTTCCAGCAAACACAGGCTACTATGAATATGTGCTAAACTAACTTCCACTTCACCCTATATTAAATTGGTGATCTCCTATTTGACTACTGTTATTCCTGTTTTTTTCCTGTTTTCATTAAAATGGTCACTCTGACTGAAATACAGCAGGAGATGCATGACTACTTAGATGAAAAAGTAATTCAAATTTCTACTGTTACATAAACTATATAAATTAATTTTCTTTTCTTCCTACACTTTCTTCTTTCCAAATCATTCTACTTGTTACAAGACAGTCTATAAAAGGAATATTTGTTTTTTCCCCCAGTTTTATTGAGACATAATTTACATACAACATAGTATGAGTTATTTAAAAAATAGTACCTATGACAGTACTCCATAGGCATAAACTGTATTTTTCTACCAGTGTAGCTCCAACCACAGTAAAAGAAGCCATAACAAATTAAACCCAAAGATAAACTGGAAAAATCAATTGAGCCAATCATTTTACATCATTTACCATGAGAGATATGAAGTAGCAAATTGTCAAATTTAATTTCACCTTCTATTTCTTACCACTTTTTAGTGTAGGTGCTAATAAGCAGCAAAGGAATAAATGGCAGACACATGTAGAAAGAAGGCAAAATGAAATAATTCACAGTTGTGATTATTAGCCCTTCAATAGCTGAAAAGTAAATAAAATGGTAGCTAAAATTACAATCAAGAGGATAGCAAATTACATCTGAAGATGAATGATCTTTTGCATATAATAGTATTTTAACCTGTTTTTCCTATAAAATATTACTTGAATCTAAGATTTTCCTCCCGAATCCTATTTAATACATATGCTCACACCACACCACACATGTACATATGCATACATATGCACACACGCACACACATGTATGGACATAGGAATCAGTAGTTTTTCTGACTCATGAGTATCTCTAATAAAATAATGTCTGAGAGCACAGTGATTATCTCTATATCAACCAAATGGAATACTATAGTATTTACTATATGGAGTGAAAAATGTATGAGCATCATCCCCTTATGTGCTAAGCTGTGACTTTTAAAAATTAACTTTTTATCTATTCTAGCTAGAATAATGAATAAAATATGACTCTTTTAAGCCTAGAGAATGGGTTCAAGCATAATTTCCTTGTAATTAAGTCATAAGGTCATAGCTTTTCACTGAGTTCCATAAAATATTACAACAATTGTTCTGACTCTGCTTAACAGCTTATTCTTCTTGGGAGACTGATGAAATAACAAAGAATAGAGATTAATTAAGATCATAATCTCAATGACTACATTTACATTGACATTTTAAAAGCATGAAAACAGAACTGGCCCAATAAAAAACTGTGACATAGGCAAAAGTTTTGTCTTTATGACCATTTTAAGTCTTATATTCTCCATGTTTTCTATACTACAGAAGTTTGAATATATATCTTATAAATTGTGAGTTCATACATATGTGTGTACATTTTATTTGGAGACTGTATTTTTAAGAAGATCCATCCACCATGTTCCACTGTAACTCAGGTGAACTAACCTTTTTTGAAGTCTCATAGCTCTATGCCCATGCCTATTATAACATCCATTCTATCATGCTGTAAATATATAATTCTATATATGTCCCCAACAATGTACTGTGTGTTTAATGAGAGCAGGGAATGTATCTCATCTCTAAATTCTAACATGGTGCCTATTACATACAGTTGGCTCTCAGTATTTGTAGGTTCCACATGTGCAGATTCAACAAATCTTGAATCAAAAATATTTTGAAAAAATGTTACACTGTAACTGATATGTACTATGTAGGTAGGCCTATGACAGTTGTGTCTGTACTGAACATGTACAGACTTTTTCTCATTATTATCTAAACATACAGTATAACAACTACTTAAATAGCATTTACATTGTATTAGTTATTATAAGTAATCTAGAGATGATCTAAAGTATACAGGAAGATGTGTGTTGGTTATATGCAAATACTATGCCATTTTATGTACAAGACTTGAGTATCTTAGGATTTTGGTATCTGTGGGTGGTCCTGGAACCAATTACCCTCAGATACCGAGGGGTGACTGTAATAAGTAAACAGTATTTGCTATTTGAAAAAAAAACCTGTGGAAATAATATTGCATATAAAGTAATTTTTAAATATAGAAAACACAATTGAGTACATCGAATACAAAATAGGTTGCTTCTCCGATCTTTTCCATGAAGTACAATAAAGTTAGTCTAATCATTGACAAATATTTTATTCTAGAATTATTGCTTATAAATTGGTTGGTATAAAAATAAAGCCTGCCTTTCATAATTTATCCACAATATTTTCAAATGAAATCCATTGTTATCTAAAATTCATAAAGAATCTAATAATTTGCAATTTTGAATATACTAGGATAGTCTTTTTCTTTTTCTTTTTTTAAATTATAGTAAGAACATTTAGCTTGAGATCTACCTTCTTAACTATTTTTTAAGTGCACAATACAGTGTTATTAAGTATAAGCACAATATTGTATGGCAGATGGCTCCATTTATTCATTCCTTTATAAGGTATTTCTAAAATAATCACATTCATAGAAACAGAGAATAGAATTTTATACCATGTAATACTTCTCACAAGCAGCTTCAAAACCTTGGATGATCTTTAACTGGACCCTCCTCCTTATAAATATATATTCCATTACTTATCCTTTCAGAAATATACATGTAGTCCCCTAGATTTGTACTTTATAATGACTCTCTTAATATGCCCTTTGTAATGGTCCATCACAGTCATTATGGACAAAAATAGGAGACTAAATATATATTTACTACATGACATATATCCATTTCTACTTACCACTTTATACTAAGTACATATCACTTTATGCTAAACTTTTTGTGCTCTTAGTCTAATCTTTGAACACAGTTTACAAAATCTTTAATCATCAACACTCTATAAAAAAAAACAACTATGTTAATGAATATGTATTACAATAAAATAAAGTTCAAATTGCTATGTAGCATTTAAGTCTTCCATACTCTCACCTCTACAACTTCTCAGCCATCTTCTTTCCCCATTTGTATATAATAATTCTTTCTAACAGATTTCTTTGAAAGTACTACTTTTTCCTTTATGACTGTGTAATTAATAGCCATTCTTTAAGACTTTTCTCCATTAAAGTTTTTCGTAGTACCTCCACACATTTAAGGCATTTAACGCAAGCCACGTCTATGTGGAATTTTTACATGCTTCTTTGTATTAGATTGTTTATTTATTTAACCATCATTTTTTCCCCCAATCTAGTTTGTGAGACCTTCAAAAGTGAGAATGATATTGCATATTTCCCTGTATTCTCCAGTAAAGAGTACATATATATCAGAGTATTGAACAAACATTGCCCATGTAATGAACATTGCCCATCTAATTGGTGATGATTTAATTTATAATTTGTCTAGCATTTGCATACATTTACTGGAATTATTATGCAGCTAAAGTAAGAGTGCAAAGTAGAGAACAGATAGGCTTTGAAGCCAGAGAAACTTGGATTCAAATCACACTATTAAAATATATTTATCTAACTTTAGAATAATTATTAAGGTAATATATTTATATGACATTGGAATGATTATTAAGACCCCTGAATTTCTTTTCTTTCATCTTAAGATGGAGATAATAACATCATGTTTTTCAAGTCATTGTGAACTTAAAGATAAGTAAGCAGCAAAATTAGATCACTCATGAGTTCCTAGGTACTCTCTTGAGTATTTAAAAGGAAAAAGTACATTATTATCATATTTTGATATATTCGTGGTATAGAAATGAAGGCTTTTCATTTGAAAATATATAATTTTACATTAAATACTAAGTTGCTAAAAGTTTTGCATTTAGCAATTAATAGACTATTATAAAAATATTCTATAAAATGATTATAGTTATTTAATTTGATGACTTTCAGTTCTGCAAAAGATTAGACTTTATTATTTAGGCAGGTCAAAATCCTAATTGTTTTGTAGCACTTGGGAAGCTAGTCTAAAGAAATTGATTAACCCAGAGTGACTAAAAGCCACCCTGTGTGGAATTTGTCTCACTCGAACTTATATTTACTCTATGTATGTGGCTTCTTGGCTATCACAAACGCTGTGAAAAAGCAATAACTTGCATTGACATTATCTACACCATGTATGCCTTTATTCAATTACATCCCACCTCAAGCAATTTTTTTTTTTTTCTACACGGCATCGATTTGGTTGTTTTTTAACCTTTCCTCATTTCTTCCCTTCAGTCCTCTTTAATTCCAGATGGTACATCAAGATGTCTTTACTGATTGTTTTGTAATAAAAATCTCTCACAGCTAAGGAGAATAGCTCTTTGTGTTTATAAGAGAAAAATCCAGCAATAAGCCAGAATGCCAGAGGAAAAATTCTTTAAATATACCCAAAACACAGTGATGATAATTTTTTGGTCATCCTTACCTTACTTAAAGATAATTTAATGCCGATGTGAATGAATTTCAGGTCACATTTTCAGTTTGGAGAGGCAGGTCCATGGGGAAGATAAAAAAAGGAAATCAGCCGACCTTTATTTGACACCTGGCTCTGTCATTCACTAGTTTCTTAATTTTGCACGAGTTGCTTAACATTTTAATACTTAGACTGTGCATCTATAAAATAAATAGGATATAATTGCAATAGTATGCTGGACAATTAAAAGATTGTGTATGATACCACTACATTGTCTAGGAATAATTCTCAAGTCTGCTGATTTACCTTCCTCAGAAATCAAAATTAGAGAAAAATTAAATTTGGCTGAGAAGTTTCTATCTATCTATCTACCTACCTACCTATCATCTATCTATTTATCATCTATCTATCTATAGGTATATATGTACATATTTAGATTTATAATCACATGTTAATCACCAATTTGTATATAATTTTGATATTTTAATAAAAAATAAGTAAGATCCATTAAGTGGAGTAAATTATGGTTTATGGGAAAATATATCTTTGTGACAAATATGCGAACTTAAAACCAAAAGACGTGATGGAATATGAACAGATATATCTGTAATGTATATAGGACTTAAATAAGCTTATTCTCAAGACTCTTGAGTGCAGAGTTACTGTAATTAGTGTGCACCACACAAGGAATTTGCACTGCTCCATCACCCACATTTGACAAACGATGATGGTTTGCAGCTAGAATAAGCACAGTTGTTTTATATTTGTCATACAAGAGTTTAATGGTTGGCTTATCTTACTTTATTGGAAATCAATTGTAATCTATACATAATGGATATAAAGTGCGTCTAGGAAATGTTTTCCAATGATAGGCACTGCAAAGCTCTACACTAAGGATTTAAATATATTACAATTCAAAGTAAGCTTAAGTTTAATCATTCAACGAGATATGAAGAGTCAAGAAACATTATATACAAAGACATCAATTCTGAGGTCAGAGAACAGACACCATGGTAAATAAAAATTTGACTCTCAATATTTGATTCTTGATATATACATATATATCTATTAAGTGATACAATGAATTTATGTAGAATTTGACTCTCTATTAAGTTATTTTTATCAAGTGTAAATTCCAAATACAGCTGAGCAAAATGTATATATACAGATATATTGCTTAGAGTGCCAATGTGAAAAAAGGTAACATTGGAATAATACTAACACCAATGTATGTACAGTGATATTATTTATAAAGGTCAATATAAGTGGAAAGAACAATATATATTTTTTTAATTTTATGCACTTACAATTATCGGGTAGTCTCCTAAGCATCTAGTTAAATATCCATAGTTTTTTAACCTTTAAGGAATTATGTTATGTTACATTGTAATTGAAAAGTTCTGTATAGTTATTTAGACCTTAGATATGTCTTATCTAAACATGTTCTTAGGATTTATTTTGTAGATTCAATTTTGAATTTGGTTCTTCAAGTGATTGGAGAGACTTTAGCTCTATAAATTGAGGATGTAGCCTATCATATTATTTCTCATCTATGTTGTCACCTGGTAGTTCATTTGAGTGTAGTTCTCGGTGTTCCAATCAACTGTAGTGAAGGTTTTAGTGCAGAGAATCCCATTGTACTGAAAGCAACAGTAAAAGAGAATTTTATGTATTGGAGAATAGATTTTAGAATATAAAAATTCATATCTGGTGCATCAATGATACATTAAGAGAAATTTTCAAGCAGAGCAGCACTTAATACAAGTTTTTTAAGCTAAAGACAATTATTGATTTTTTTTTAAATTAGCACCTAGAGGGTAATTAAAAAGTTATGTGGAGATTAGCAGTCTTTTTGTGAGCACACTAATTTTGCAGCAAATTGCTGACTATAAATTATTCCCAAATGCTAGTTTACCTAACAATTGGCATTTTTAGATTCCTAACTTAAAACAAAAAGATGATGAAAATGTAATTAACTATGTGTTTATTTTTCAATAGCTCCCCTTTGTCTTCATTATATTTTCTTAAAGTTATTTATGACATTGTATGACCAGTCTACCTTCTTCTCTTCAGCCCCTCTGTACCTCATACTTTAGACTCAGAATTATAAAACTCTGAGAGTTCTCTGTACACAATCCTGCTTTGTGACCCCAAACTTTTATTCATTTCAAGTGTTTACTTTTGTACTTGTTCCCTCTACCCCACTAAAGACACAAAAGAAAACCTGGTTCATGTGTTATTATTTCTAATACAAGATTCTTTTCCTTCCTCTCTCTAATCCTTGAAAATATAAGTATATCTGGACTTACGCCTAAGTCTATTACTATTCTTTCCTTATACGTTGACACTTTCCCGTTGTATCCTGGTCTCCAGTAGGCTATGGATTCCTTAGAGTACAGAGTATGCTTATTTATATATGTGCACTTGGTACCTGACATTTGGAAGGTTCTCATTTAATATTTGTTAAATTTTTGAAAGGAATAAATTTTTATTTATATTATTCTATCTTTTTTCTTTAGTGAGGTTATTCCCTTCAACTTTGTGGTCATCTTTTATTTTAACACTTTCTTAATATTATTTAATCATTTAATTTTTTTACATAATAACCTTTAGAAATAAGTTAATACCTCAGTGAATTTAGAATAATTGTAGTAATGAATTTAGAGTAATCTTGTAAAACTTACAGCTACTGGAAACTTAAAAAGATAATTTTTATTTAAAAATATTTT
Organism: Pteropus alecto; assembly: GCF_000325575.1. NCBI lineage: Eukaryota > Metazoa > Chordata > Mammalia > Chiroptera > Pteropodidae > Pteropus > Pteropus alecto. Next base: position 58,656,958 of record NW_006442484.1, read on the forward strand.
AATTGCATGTATGATATACACACAGTATTATGAAATGATTCTTTGAATATATATTTTATTAACCCAAAATCTGTTATTAAATGTATCAGTTTATACATGTGTAATTTTAGTATCTTTCAAAAATTTTTTTTTCCTAAATAGAATAAGCATTTCCTCTAAGCTACTGGTTTTCAACAATAAAAAACATATGTATAAGTGTAAATTTCAATTAATCTCCCATTATAGCTGTCTTCAATTACAAATTTATGAATCCAGATTAGTGAGATTTTGCTACTGTATTACTTTTTGGTGTTTTACTTTTTTGGTGTTTTATGGATATTTGCTAAAGTTTCGTTTAATTCTAAGAACTATACATTCTTATTAGAATAAATCATAGGCATAGAAAATTAAGGAGGTTGCTTTTGAGGAGGAAGCTGTACCATACAATGTATCATCAATCACTACTAAAGATAGACTCCTGGCAGCTCGGTTTTATTGAGTTGGAGGCTGGAAGAGAATAAATGATGGTAAAACCTGTTTGGAGAATTGGGGCAGACTAGAATCAGGCAACGAAGAACAATATACTGCAGATAAACACTGAAACAAAATATAGATTTATACTCATAGGCACCAACTCTGGGAAATGGCAGCAGCAGACATATCTTTTCATGCGTCATCTCAGATGGAGTGGTTCTTTTGGAGTCCATGAATCATTCAGTCTGCGAGGCAAACAAGCTGCTTCTAAAGCAGTAATGCATCATTGTTTTCCAGTAGTGGCTATAGTGACTAAGTACAGACTACATGTGTACGCTGGATGGAAGAAACCTCAGGCAAAAAATCAGTCATACCAGCACAGACATAAACAGGGAGCAGCATTGACAGTTCTTGTCATTATATCTAGGCATAAAGGATAGCATTATGTGAAATATAAAAAGATACTTCAGAAATTTCAGATGAGGTAATGCTCACTTTACATACTTATCACATAATCTCTCTAAAAGTTGTTTTTTTTCATATTTTTATATTTCAAGACAAAATTCCTAAGAATTTTATGTATTAAAGAAACATAAAAACTGGAGGCAGTTTTTGTTAGTAAACTTCCACAAAATTCAACTGTATCACAAACTATGTTTCCCACAAAAGAATTTTGGCTCATTTTTATATATAAAGTAGTATTGCACATAAAATGACATTGACTTTCTACTGTATACTAATTCACCAAAAGAAAGGTGTTTGTGTTAGAAACTCTGTGGACCCCCAAAACCATAATCACATAGTCTAAATACATTGTTATTGTAATCAATTTTAAGCTATGAAGACAACTGTGGATGGGTTGTCAATGAGATCTAAGGAAAAAATAATTGCTTCTTTTATGCATTTTTAAGTTAGATTTAAGACACGGTCATATTATGTGTTTTGGAAAACTCAGGGAGTGTACAAAATGTTTATGAGAAAGTAATTATTTAGATTTAGTCACCACTTTATAAGTGTAAATACATGAAAATAGTTGCAATTAGATTTGTGTGGAATTATCTATAATTAATATAGCTACTTGTTTACAGACTATTAAATATTTGACAGAGTTTGAAGCAGAAGTCTTTGTTGATTGAGAAATGAAGACAAATGCATCTTTGGAATTATGCACTTGCACTGAAAATCTAACTAATTTATAAAAAGGCATTTACATCTGAATTTTCTTCTATGTATTTCATGCAAAGAGTGCTATCTCATCTTTGTATTAAGCAAGAAAGAAAAGATACTTAAACATTTAATAAAAGTATAATCTATACATGTATACTGAGTGCCTATGAAGTACAAAGTATTTGATGGCCACACAGTTAATAGTTTACAAAATATACAGTTAATAGTTTACAAAAGCTTGCTACCTAGGAAACTATCATAATATAAGACAAAATAGAGTTCTATTAAAATAAATCAAATAAAGAGTTATGAAATCAAAGTGTGGGAAGACGTTACTACCTTTGGTAGAACTGAAGGAACTATGATAAACAAGGGAGTAAAACTTTAATCTTCTGCATGAGAAAAGGGTATTACAGTCTTCAAAACAGTTTGATTCCAGAAGATAGCCACAATTATGGGGAATACAGTTATTCAGGTAAATAATTTGGTGACGAATTTGGGAATGTTCAAGCTCTATATTTTATCACTGGCAGTGGAGAACTATTGATTTTTTTCTTTTTTCTTTTCTTTTTTTTTTTTTTTTTGAACAGTAGAATTTAGTATCCAATTCCAGGCTCTGGAAAAATATCTCTGATAGTAATGTGATTTTAAGATGAAAAAAATCTGGAAATATCATGTACAGTCAGAATTTCATTACAACTATCTAAGTAATAAATAGACAGAAAGAAGCAGAAATGAGTTAGTAGGAAGAAACTTAGAACTTGTTAATGAAAGAATGAAGGAGAAGGAGTATTCTAGGATGACTATATTTCACAGTGAATATTAAATGATTTAGAGGGAAGAGAAAGAGAATAGGAGTTCAGAGTGAATGTAAATAATCATCTTGGTCTTTTAAATGGTTGGAATGGCAGAATCAGAGTTGGAAAGGGTATGGATTTGTATTATTTACATGGAAAAAAGAGCCAGGTAGATTTAATATTACCACTTGTGAAGTTAAAATAGATCCTTGGGGAGGGTGAATAATTTTAACAGTCTTCACTCCATTAACCAATATTTTCCTTCTTGAAACTTTTCCTCACATGATTTACAGCAAAACATTACTTCCAAGAACCATTCTTATCTCTCTGGCAACTACCTCAGAATATCTTTTCTTGCTTCCACCTTGTAAGAAATTTTGAGATGCACATTACCCAAGGATTTCCTTTGTCCGATAGAAGGAGGCTGCCTGGGAAATGTCTAGAACATACCCTGTATACCTTCATCCTAAATCTGTGAGTTTTTGAAAATCTACTTTTGAAAACAGTTCTGGCAATAGCTTGGCTTCCTTGGCTTCACTCCTGCCATCCACTTTACCCTTAGTTTTATCAGAGCAGACCTGGCTTGCTTCCAATCCATCATAGATGGCCAAGTCCCAGACTCCAATCACAGTACCTCTTCAGTTGTCCACTTGTCCTAGGGTTGGTAGAGATCCTATTATTGCTGATTGCAAAGATCCTATTTCATTGTCTTAACAACTGTATAACCAAATTTCCCTATTAAATGACTTCTGTTATAAATATGTTGAGTGGTATCTGAAATTTTTCCAAAATGTATAAAACTATTTTCATCAAGGGCTATGCCACCTGTCGTGATTCAACACCAGTTAATTTTTACAAAAAAGCAACAAAAATTTGATAGATTTTTTAGAATTGAAGACACTCAGACACTAGGTATCCAGTCTGCTTATTTTACAAATGATGAAACTAAAGTAATGAGAGTTCTATTTGCAATTATAGGATAGCTCTTTGCCTTCGCTCAGAACTTTTCTTCATTTGAGGTGTTTCAAGTGATTGAGTAGTAGAAATCAAGAATTTAAGAGGTTATTTCTCAAAAGGCAGCTTCATTACTAGGGCTGGGGTGGAGCTGATATTAGTAAAAAGAAGTTCATGAAGTTTCATTTTTGTGTGCATTGGTAGTTAGGGAAAATTAAAGTTTCAATTTTAATATTTCCAAATGTAATTAGTTGAATAAACAAAAAGGATGTTAAGCAGCCACAGCCTTGAGTATACTGTAGAAATTTATAATTAATGGCTATAAGTTTCACTTTCTGGAGATTTCATTGGATCTCATAACATTTATGTTAGAGAGTAGGATGGATATTACAGTCATTTTTCCCCACAAAATTACATTCTATATATAATGGCAGTTTATTCAGAGGGAGTATATTGACTCTATAACCAAAAGTTCCGTTAAAGCCATTATGGGAGGTTGTAATTTTGTATTCAGAGATTCTTTAATAGTGATTATCGACCCATAAGAATGTAGTCATTATAAACTATAAAGATTTCTTTATCATTATAGTTATAGTTTCTTAAAAGGGAAAAAATACTGGACAAGGAACTAGGAGAACTGATATTGATTATAACTCCTCAAATTAGCAGAGAGAGCAGCTTGTATAAAGCATTTAAATTCTCTAACTACCACCATCTTATCTATGAACTGGTCTAAGGTCTATTCTGACAAGCTCGCAGAGCTGATACAAATGTAAATAAAAACAACTCTATATATCATATATAGAATTATACATAAAAACTATATATATAGTTGTATATATTATATGTTAAATATTATAATATAAATTATATAAATATTTTGGAGATACCATTAGCATTATTATTTTTTAAAGTTTCTGTTGTATTTAGTGAACAGGTGTGGTAACTATAAGGTTAAAGTAAAAAGTGCATTTAACAACTAATTATAAATTCTTTACTGTTTTTGAACCTGATTCATGGAAGACTCAAATTGACTTTATTGATTATTTTTCTTTATTATTAAGTAAACAAATAAAATTGTGAAAGAGACAACTAAAAGGATGAATGATTATTGAAATGGAAGAATTATTCTCAAAGTAGAATAAGATTAATGAGGAGTTAACTAAAGTACACTCATATGCTCACTGGTTTCATCCAAACCTACTGTACATAATTTGAAGACTAATAACTTGTCGAGGCATAGGTTCAGGATTTCAGTGTTACGAATGATTTTATATTTGGCTGCACATTCTTTAATGTGGTGCTTAAACAGTTACAGGACAGTGAGATATCTGAACCCATATGTTTAAAACTGGTTATACACAGTTATTATCCAAATTATGTCAGTTGGATACTGACACCTTGAATATCTCATTTTCTCCTTAACCTCTTTTATTCTTTTCTCATTGAATTAAATAACAGAAATTAAATATGATGTAATAAAGAATTATAATACATCAAATCATTTTCCGAACTGAGCTGAAGATGAGGTTGACATTTCAATATAATTGAGCGGCAAATATAGGGTAAAAAATTGTCTCTATTTCTATACAATGAAACAGTGTAGAAGTTTAGAGGATATTTATTTTAAAAGTCAGATTATCTTATGCTCCCACATTATACTTTCTAATAGTATGACTTCATGAGAATATAGATTGATAAGGGTCTCAAAGTGACAACCAATTTAAAAGTCCCAAATTAGAACATATGCCATAGTTCTGTGCTTTGCTCCAAGAATGTATAAACAATGTTTCTTTTTTCAGGTTTACTGCTTGCCAACTTTTTCTCTGAACAAAGGAAGGAAAGAAGGAAGAAAGGAAGGAAGGAAGGAGGGATGCAGGGAAAAGTAAAAAGGCAGGTCTAATTAAAACTGTAATGTTTATAAGACATTAACAAATCTATTGTTGCAATTTCTAATATGTAGGCTCTCTTAGTCAAATATAATATAGTTAGAAACATTTAAGGTCAGTGTTTTCTGAGACATCTCATAAGAAGTTTTATCCTGATTCATTTACTGTGATCATGTTCAAATTTTCAGATGTGCTATTTTAGTAATATAACAAAGTAAAATAATCAGAAAAAAAAATCATTGTTCAACTAATTAACTGGAAGATATATATGTGTGTGTGTGTATAGTTATCACTCCAATGATATATAGTATATATATAAATTATAT
>NW_006442484.1:58662574-58715782 GCF_000325575.1 Pteropus alecto
TCAATGGACTCTGGTATTCCTTAAAAGAAAGAAAAGGAGGTTCTATTTTCCAGCAAATAATGAGATTTAAGCAACTGGCCTGACTGATCTTAGAGTGCTAATATAGGGTCAGAAGTCTTTAAGACACAACACAAAAATAATTTATGTACTGGAAAATTGAGTAACACACGGTCCATAAATTTAGCATAACAAATCAAAACAAAGCTCTGTTTTAGGATATTAATTCTTTCAGAACTCAATATTAACTGTATGCCAACTTTTAAAGGGAAGTTGAAATTTTACTCAATTGTTTAGTTTTTTTTTTTTATAAATTTGAATTTACATTATTATCTTTCAGGTTTAGAGAAAACATTTTATTTGTATATTTTGTGAGAAAAGTTTTGATAAGTAATAGTCCGATCCTGAAAACTTTAGAATTATTTATTGCTTTTAAAACTATTTTATTTCTTGGGTATAACTAATAGTTTGAAAATACAACAATGACTTTTAGTTATAACTTCAGGTATGATAACATTGAGTCCATAAAACCACAGAATAGAAACTTTTTCGTCTGCATTTTATTTGGACTCTTTTAAATAACAGAACTGTTTTAAGTGATATTGGTAAGTTTTTTTAAAGGTAAATATTTAACTACCCTGTAAAAACAATGAAGGTAGCAGATGTTATTGAATATATAAGCATATATATTTCTGTTTACCAGATCACTTATTATTATTTCTTTTTTTTAATTTGCTCACTTAACAATTACATATTAAGATCTTTTGTGCTAACTCATGTCACATATTATTCTTGGTGATGGGAATGCAATGTTGACTAAAACAGACAAAAGTCCCTGCCCTCATGCACAACAGGTCCCCATATCGGAAAGCAAGCAATAGGTAATAACATTTTGAAGAAAAATAAAGCAGAGAGAAAAAGAGTGTTGGTAATGCTATTTTAGTGTGAGGATATGACAATATAAAGATTTATCCGAATAAATTATGGCAGTTAGTATTCAAGCCAACACTATTGGAAGTAATAAACTGATGGCATCAACGATAGTCATACAAACCTATTGACTACATCTTTCATAAAAGGAATTGATAGCTGTACTTGCTCTAACTTTCAGCACCTAATCTTTCCTGTGCATTTAGAAGCAAATTGGTTAAAATTTCAATGTCATAGATTACATTTTTTTGTTTGTAAATCATGCAATTTACCTTAATATATTATGTTGACTGCCATTGAGATGGTAACAAACAAAATCTTTCTGAAAAATTTTCCTGTTTACTCACCCCTAATTTAAATAACACATGATATTGTAGCCTCACAGTGTTTTAAATAAACCAAGATCACTGATTCTGTATGTTAAATTGAAATTATAAACATTTATATTAATTTTCTAGTCAAAACTCTGAGTTACTTTTACCTTTTTATATCCCCAAATAAATATGATAGATTAATTCTGTGAATGATCCCTTTCTTAAATTTCTAGTTCCTTTACCTTAAAAAATTGGCAGAGAGAATGTAGCTGTTAGGTAAGGGGCAACTTAGATGAATGTAAAAAAAATAAATAAATTACTTATATAAACACCCAGTTTCTGTACTAAGACAGTTGTGTCCTTTTTTGGAAAAAATGTAATTCATTTGACCCATGGTTTCTTTATATTTTGAAATAAGGAGAATCTATTTATCAAAAGTTTTTATATGTTTTAATTTTTTTTTCTAAAGTTAAATTGCCTGAATACTAATGTATTAAGTCAACTCAAGTGGAGCTGCTCTAGATGACGTGGTGGTATAGTTGGGAAAGACTAGAATTACACTAAATTTATCTCCTTAAAGTACTTTCCTCACCTCTCCCCCACAAAAACTGTTGGGAAATTTTATGACATGTGTATGACAATATGAAAATCTTTTAACATGTGTATGACGATATTTAATTTATAGTTCCAGAAGTGGCATACATGCTGATTAATAGTTCTATAATGTCTGAAATTTCATTTAACCAATTATTATTTAAACAATTAAGTGTTATGTCTTAATATCATCTTAGTAAAGAAATAAGGCATGTATAAAAAAGCTGTTTTTAGGAATATTCTATAACATATATTGTAGGCAATAAACTGGGTCAGAAGGATAAATATGGATAAAGACTAATTAAAGAGCTTGCTTTTCTGTACTTGATGAGGCATACAAAATGTGTTTTAATAAGCAAACACTTTTGAAATATATTGAATTACAAACTGGAAAACTAAATAAAGGTACAGATGTGAAATTCCCACATAAAGACAATTACTTTAGGCAAGGTTTTAATTTCTGGAAAAAAAATATTTTTATACCTTTAAAAAACTTTCCAGGATATTTTGAGACAATGAATCATTATCAGAGTAGCATAAACAACATTTATATTGATTAAAACATTTTATGTCTTGCAAGCTAATAATTTTAGTGTCAAGTGAATAAAGCATAGCAGTTTCCAGTGAGGAAATGGCCTTAATTGCCATTGCAATGCAGAGAAACAATGTTTACTAGATACCCACCATTACAATGGCCAAATTGTTCTTTGATGATGACATTTACAATCCAAGCAACTGTTTACAAAAACATGAATTCATTAAATGCAGTACGTTGATCTACTTATACATAGGCTATCATTTTAAAATTAAAAAAATAATGACTAAAATGTCAGCAAAAATCCTTGTTTCCCTGTAAGTTATATATATTTTAAATTTTAATGTTAGTATGAAAATTTGGTAGACATAGACGTTAATCACTTCATTGTCATATTTATGTTTTATACATTGTATTTTGTATAAAAATCAATTTATATCACTCTTTTAAGGCTATTCCTTAGAATCTATGGAACATTGCTGAACTCTGATTTTCATTATATTTTTAAGCACAATAATACTAAACTAGAAATAATATAATTAATTTTTGCTAGGAATGTATTTTATTACTTATCATATTTAAGTTAAAATAAAGTTAAATGAAGCATAACAGAAATCATAAACTTTTCAAGTCCACATATGCATGTGCTCACATCCCTGGAGCAATAAAGAGAGCTAGGGACTCCAGATATCTGAGTCAAAATATCATTAATGGCACATATTGCCTTTGAACTACATAATGCTATTTTATAAGTCTGATATGCAATTATATTGAATTTCAATATTTGGTAGTGATAACATATTCTATTAAAATGTGTTTGAATAAACTTATTAACTTTAATATCAGTTTGATAATGTTGATATTTAGAACATTTGTAGTTTATAATCTGTTGATTATAAAACTTAGAAAAAGGTGTTTCTTATTATGCATATGTTGCTATTTATAAGATAATATAATGGTCTATGCTAGCTCATAGTTATAAAAATAGTCCTTTTTTAATGCCATTTTGTCTTTGATTTTGAATGTTTTGGGAAGAAGATTTATTGGCTGAAAGGACTGAGTATTGTATAAATGTTTGACAGTTATCAGTTGTGCTCCAGAATATGGCGTATTTCTACTTTTAAGAAGCTTACACTCTGTCATTCATGCACAAAATTTTTCATTTAGTTAATAAGATTAACATTTATTATTATTTTTTTTACCTACTTAAAGACTAGTACCTTAGAGGGGTATGAGAGAATAATGTAGCTATTTAGAGGTCTCCATTTACTCATTCATAAATGAACATTACATCACATCTAGATTATTTTTTGGAGTGACATGAAAAATTACAGTTTCTTATGACATCCCTATATTGAGCTACCTCGGTAAACCTTTTCTTGGATGAAAAAGCCCAATATATTGTAGTATTTTAGAATTGTGGTCCCATGGAGTTTTCCCTTCTCATTCTAGTCTAAATTCAGCTTTAGTAATTTGTTTAAGTTACCACTAAAATGTTCCTACCAGCTTATAGCCTCAGAAGCTTCTGCTTCTTCTAAGCAAGTCTCAGTTATATGTCTCTAGATAAAATTGTCTCCAGATTTAGTAGTGGTGGTTTGCCCTGCAACCTCAGTTCGCTGATGGGTCCAAGAAAAGTCATTAATTTTCCACTTCTCAGATTTTCCTTGTTGTAATGACATATATGGTGAATTCTGATCTCTTTACATGTCTGAGTTGAAATTGGAAGTCCTGCCTATTAAATATTTTATATAACTATATTTAGCATGTTATACTGAATTAATATGCTTATAATTCTGTATCTCCAACAAGGCTGCAGGCTCCTCAAGGATACCACATATTTATTTATCTTCGTATCTACAAATAATTAGAATAGAAGCAGACACATATATGGTGCTCTAAGTCTGTTTGAATGGAAGTTTTAAAAATGACTTAAAGATATATGGCAGTGAAATTTACCAAATGTTTTCACTAGTGAAATAATCCTGGTAGAAATGGAGTTTAACAAAGATAATTCTGGTCATAAAAGCTACTATAGGCCTGTGACAGGGAGGTGATTTGGTGTCTGTACAAAAATAGACACACTGGATTGTAGAAGAAATGACTGGTTTGAGATACACTTACAAGTAAAAAATGACATTAATAGACTTATTTAATTAATGAATATTTATTGCACATACTTTAAATCAGGATTGTTGAACTTCGAAAGAGATACATGATCTTCTATATTAGTTATCAATGAATTGGTCAAAGAACCAGAATTGAGTAAAGAGAACTGGAAGATGTTCAGTAAAGATCAGGTGAGAAGACAATGAAAATGTATCTGAATGTTACAGATGAGTTGGTTTTTGATAAGTTTATATCATTTGAAAATATTTTTAGATTGTTAACAGTCTAGGCACCATGATATACATTATTTATTCTGTCAGTTAACCAAATATATTTCTTCCACAAACATTTATTGAGCACCTAATATGTAGAAGACTCTATGCTATCTGAAGGGATTGAAAAAAGAAAAAAAAGGGAGGAAGAGTAAGAAGAAGAACACCAGAGGAAGAGATAGAGGAAGGTAAAGTAAAAAGAGCTCAGTACCTGCATTCCAAAACTCATATTATAATCCAGAAGAACACACTTTAAAATAATTATAAAATATATTAAATGCTCCTGGCTTTACCTTAGAATGTCATGGAAGTTGTTCAGAGGATTTGATTTTAAATGACTCAAAGGATTTGTGGCTTGATCATAGAAGGAATGGATGACATTCCAACCTAGGTTGTTTGGATAAACAGAGTCTCAAGGGCTAGATATACCTTCAAATGCAGAGAAATTTGTATCATTTGAAATATCTGTCACGTAAATTTCTAGGGTGCTTGTGGAGGGATTTGAGGCTGGAACCCTAAGCTTTCGCTAGATTATGGAAAGCATTTTGCGTCACAGTAAGAAAGCTGAATTTACTCCTTAAGCAAAAAGAAACTATCATAATGCTTTAAAAAGAGGAATGACATGATTCAAATTTGAGCTTTAGAGGAATCATTTTCATAATTGTATAGTGGTATATTGTAGGGAACAAGACTGATGGTAGGAAGAATAAAAACACATTTGGTTTAGTTGTCCAAGTGAGAGGTAACAAGGGCCAGACTCATTTATTTGTTACTGAAAATTTCTTTAACATTCTTCATTCATTCTTATCCAATAAGTAACTTCTATTAGACTTATTATTAAGTTAGTTCCCTTTCAAGAAATCTGAAACAACTAAGTTAATACCTTTTAGTTTTATTTTCCATAACTTGATATTACTCCTTCAAAAGTTAATCTATTAAGACAACATGTAAGTAGGTGTTTGCTTTACATTTCCATGTATCTTGTTTACTGGTTTATTGAAGAACGCTCTAAGCAATATACTGTTTTAAATTCAATTATTTGTAATGGTTCTTGCATGTTTCCATAAGCATCCTTTACAATTTAGCATTAATGGATATTCAAAATCCTTCCAGCAAGAGGCATTCTTAAATAGATAGCGCCATTTGATATTATAAGTGTAGAGTTAAATTGAAAATTAAAATTCAGTTTACCAAAAATATCAACATTATATGCATAAAGATAAAATAGGTTGCCTTAGAGATTGACATGTAGTTCATATTTTATCTGAAATTTACAGGCATTTATTTTGAATGATGTTGATCAGTATGACCATAAATAAGATGTGCTTATGCATTTTCTGAGAGCAGATTATTCTGAATAAAATGTCATTAATATTTAGTTTCAGCTTGAGAGTTGTACTGCATTCTTATTTTTATCTTAGAAAAGTATAATGGAATAGTAAAAATATAAAAGAAACATTTATTTTTCCAAAATTGAAAACAGCACAAATAAGATATTGCTATTTAATTTCATTCTTGTCCTTTTATATATATGAATATGTATAAATTTATATAATCTATATGACAATTATGTGAGAATGGTATCTTACATATAATAAACTACTCATGTAAAATTTAGATATTCTTGTTTTATTTTATAGTATTACATATGCTTTTTAGAATGAAAATATAACTTCATATTCAAAGTTACATTACAAAGTTGTCTTTAGTACTGATCATCAAAGAGTTGGACACTTGTTAGTGTGAAGAGATTTCAATATGCTTCCTCTTTGATCTGTAAATCCTTCACTGACTTATATTAACTTTTGTCTCCACTTCTCTTCACATGAAATAATGTTTCATTACTCAACAATAAGTCTTTTGAATGATGCTGTAAATCAGATATGCATGCTTTTGATAGTACCATCATTAATACGGATATTATCCATTGACATCTAGGAACTTGAATTTATACAGTGCTCCAGAATATCATTAGAGCAGCCATGCAGATCATTATGTACCCATGGCCTAAGGGAAACAAATCTGAATCTTAAGAAAATTAGTCAGGAATTTGAAGTCTTTCAGTGGTTACAGATGGCAATCATAATAAAATCCAAACTCTTTCTGGAAGTCCCATTGTAATTTCAACTCTATCTAACTCATTTCTTTTACTTTTCTTCCATTTTGTCCAGTCTTAAATCAAATTCTCTAATACTCTTGGAAATCTAGATGTTTGTGTTTTGCACAGTCCTACCCTCTGTCTGGAATATCTCTCCCAATTTTTACTCTACTTGGATAATTTCTGCTATTCCTTCAGGTTTCCACACAGAGAGAAAATCACTGTAAGATAATAATAGAGTTTCATGTAAATAATTGTATAGCACTAGAGATATGATAATGAATAAAAATAGTTTCTGTCCTCAAGTGGCTATCTACTGGTAAATCTTTTCGACTCTTTAGTCTGTGACAGATGCCCTTCTTTTGTTTCCTCAGAATAACCTTTGCATATTTCAAAGGCATTACTTAATTCCTTAATTATAATATTCATCTACTAGTACGAATTCATATAAACTCTGAGATATATTATAGTAGAGAGAGAGTCTTTCACCCTCATATCCTAGAATCTAGCACAGGCACTGGCAAATAGTAGGCTAACTCCAAATATTTATTGAAAAGATTAATGAATAAATTGAATGAATGGAATGTTATATTAATTTACCAGCATCTAAAAAAGGACATATAAGTATAAATTTTATAAAAAAAGAAAAACATCTCATTTATATGCAAGCTTTTTTGCTTTCACCATTTTAGGTATACATCTTCATAATTTCTTACCAATTTAAGTAGTGTTTTCATTATAAGATAATCATATTTCTTATGTCTTTGGTTATCCTTTGTGATGAATATTTCTTTACTCAAATTGTGGTGTCTTAAGAACATTGGTGTTAGTAGGTTATTTATATTTCCATTTATAATTCCAGACTGTCTTGACTTCTTTTCAGACATTGACTTGAGTTTTTACTTTTTTCAATAATTTCTGTTATTTCCAGAATAACTATAAGAATGTTATAGTTATCATGCTGATCATGTTGATGAGTACCTCAAAATCTCCTGTAAACTCAGCTAAATGTATTCAAAGTTTAATTTTTATTGACTGAGAAAGCAAAAAGAAAACTACTAAATGAAGTCTTAAACTGTTATTAACACATTGGAAAAGGCTATACTGGCTAGAAAGGATTTTTAATTTTTTTATTCTCTCTTGCTAGCTGACATATTCTAGAACTATACTTTTTAGTAAGAAAGCTTCTAGCTACATAAAACTATTTAGATTTAAATTAAATAAAAATAGATAAAATTAAAAATTTGACTCTTTAGTTGCATGTCACATTCCAAGTGCTGTGACTACTGGCTATTCTCTTAGACAATGCAGAAATAAAACATTTAAATTATTGTATTTCCATCTTACTAGACATTTTCATCCTATTGAAAGTAGAAGTTATTTGATAAGTGAAACACAAATAAGTAAAATGTTAAATTATAAACTAGAACTACTTTATACTCTTTCATATTTTATAAAAATCTATATGGTTACACCTTTTATATTATGTACCCATCACCTTCATATATTGAGCATAACATTTTGTTTGAAGTCTTCCATTGAATAACTCATTTCATAATGTATAATGCATAATAAGCATATGAACTGTTAGAAATGAGGCACTTACCAAATTAAAATGGTTTAAGGTTAATTGGATCAGAGCCAATACAAATTAAAAATAAATGAACAGATTTTCACTTAACAAAAATAAGCTGTGCTTCAATTAAATTCCTTTTTAACATTGTATAATTTATGTTTTGAAAACAAAAATCATGTGTATACAAGAGTATATTTTTAAAAGTAGCCATGTTGGTTATTTAATTTTCAGGCTTAATTTTCTAAAATTTTCCAATAAATAGTCTAAAATTTAGTATCCATCCTTCTGAAATACAATTTTGCTATTATTTCAATAACATTAGACATATCAAAATTACTGAGATAGTGTATTAGTCAAGTTCCTTATTGTTGCTGGATTGTTAAGTGAAGGCACACATTAAGCTGGTTTTTAACTTATTGAGAGATAATATATTTGAGAAGGTGATTAATGCCCTTTAACTTATTCATTTAAGAACTATTCATTGATGTGCTAGGCCTTTTTTGCTTGCTTGTTTGTTTGTTTGTTTGTTTTGGGGGTCAGTACTGAAATAAATGACATTCTTTCCTTGCAAGGTTTTAATTGTCTCTGAAATACAGCCTCCTTTTCTTGATCTTTATAAAAACAAAGGAAAAGAAAGAAACATACATTCAACAGTATATATCATATGACAATCGAAGGGACATTATTAGAAGGGACTGGAGGAATCTTTTATTATGGCTACTTTCCCCCTCCCTGATTAAAATCTCTTAATTTTAAAAAGTTCTCAGTATTTTGTAATGTTAAACATCAATTCATGGTTGGTTTCTTTTTGTGTGAATAATTACCAATGGTACTAGATTTAACTTGAGTTCTTGGCACCAATAGGACCAATTAAGTCAAGATATCTGAAACCTACATACTAATTAGGGGAAAGAGGGTAACTTTATTGAGTGGTATGAAAAACTTACTTCTTCTAATCAACATTTCTTTGGTTATATACTATGAAGAAGAATGACTACACAGAAACACAGGTTATTATGACCCTAATGAGCACACCATTGTGGCAGGCCATCATGATCTCCTTATTCTCCTCTTCCTCCTTGTCTTCCTTTTTCTTCTTCTTCTTCAAAAAAACTGATACTCAAATGAAAGTTCTGAAAAAATAATTTTGCTCCTAGTCTAAGGATTTTTCTAAAGCTTAAGTTTGTTCAGCTGAAGATATGCTATTAGAAAGGTGAAACTAATATAAATTCCTCACACATTTTGTATTTGATAGGCAAAAATTCCACTCTTACACAATTAATGACAGTGTGAATATACTATGATGAAATATTTTCCTTCAGTCTATTACATCTTTCCTTTATGGTTGCAGGAGAGACTGATGGGATAGAAGAGAATGAAAGAGAAAAAGAAGAAAGAAGGAAAAAAGAAAGAAGAAGAAATAAAGGAAAGAAGAGAAGGAAGAAGAAAGGGAGGGAGAGAGAGAGAGAGAGAGTGAGGCAGCAAGAAAAGGAAAAAAGATAGACAGAAGATGAAAGAAAAAAAGAAAGAAAGAAAGAAAGAAAGAAAGAAAGAAAGAAAGAAAGAAAGAAAGAAAGAAAGAAAGAAAGAAAGAAAGAAATTTTATTTTTTTTAATGGCCAAAAGAAAAAAAAAAAAAAAAAAAGAAAAAGAAAGACGGAGGGAGGGAAGGAGGGAGGGAGGGAAGAAGGAAGGAAGGAAGGAAGGACAGTGGAGGAGGCAGGGTGGAGGGTGGGAGATAGAAATAAAGGAACAGTTTTTGAGAGTAATAAATTGCCTTCATCTGAATTTGAACCATTTTTCTGGTGATCATAAATAAACTCTCACAACTCACCTCCAAAATATTCACTTAAAGAACTTGACAAAATATGACAGGTTTGATCCTCCCACTTGCTATATAGGTATTTTCAATGAGAGAGTTGATGCCACTAGTTCAAACTGTACTTATGCAAGCTGAAGAAAAGTGGCAGCTTGGCATAAAATCAGACAGGGTTAATGATAGTGAAGCTGGTGGGTTGACAAATGTAGGCAATCTTTAAACAGCTCGTTGAAAGGTTGGCTGCTGAAATGGTAGACAAAGTGATTCATTTGCTAAAAAGGAAAATAAAGTATAAATTATAATTAAGAAAAGAAAACAGCCTTAAGAAAATAGATTCTGTCTTAATTTGCAAATCCCTGGCTTTCAGAAGCAAAATAAACTTCTCCAAAATAGATTTTTATCTTATGGGTTTAACATGTACCAAACTAAGATAATTAGATTTATTTTTTTTCTCTATTCTATAAACTTTATGGTCTTTAAATTGACCTTTAACTGACTTTGCTACTAGAAAAGCTTCATAGAAAACAATAAGAAAAAAAAATGGCTTGATGATTTACATAAATAAATGCATATTTATTTTTCTGTTTAACACTGTAATATTTACAATGCTTCACTGATATATATTCGTAAGTAATTGGACAGTTCCACCTAGATGAAATTGGTTATACAAGTTATTAATGCAGAACACTGTTGTTACGCTCCATCATCTCTAAGTGGGTTAGTTGGGTTTATTCTGTTATGAATCATATGTTGTTGTTACTTCATTTTTATATTATAAGGGAAATAATTCACAAATATTCAAGCCATGTGAATTTTAAAAGTGTTGTGAAATGTATGTGAAAGAGAGAAAAGCGGGATGAAATCACATATATTTAGCCTGTCACAGCTGGGATGAGGTGAAATCTGGCATCGCTCCAGTGGCATGGGGTAGGAGGAGGAGGTAAATAGTGGAGAACAGTGGAAGGTGGTGTTGTGTGTTGTTGTACCTTGGCTCTTCCCCAACGATGCAGTAAAGAATGACAGGTCAGCAAGATTTAGAAAAAGTAAGATTTAATGAAAGTATATTTTAGAAGGACAGGAGTGGTGCTAAGGAAGGCTTCAGCCCTGTGCAGTTTAGGAGATAAAGAGGAAAGATAGTACACCTCAAAGGGAAGGATAGGTTTTCAGACAGGAAAACTATAACATAGAGTTGGGAAGATCTGTTCATATTTAGGCTGTGATGGGAGGGCCTATATGATACTTATGTGAGGTCATCTTGATTGACAGCTGCTATATAACTTTTTGCCTACTGTCTTTGTGCTTACCCAGAATTCAGTCCGTTATGATTAGATTTATGAACTTCCAGGCCTAGTCATGAGATTTTAATGATGGTATAATGAAGCTGAAGTTATGGGCAGTACTTTCTGCACATGTGTTTGCAGCTGGTTTATGCCAGCCGTTTTTATGGCCTTTGTTCTCTAAGATTTGGGGTAATTTATAACCCTAAAAGAGAGATATTTCTGGGAGGTGCTTAAGGAAAATCTTCAAGGGAAGTTTTGTATAGTTAGAAAGCCAGGCCTTGGCTCCTGTCACTCATGCCTGACTACTTAACAGGCCTACCTAAAATTTGAAAATAATTGTCCATCTCATCAAAGATGCTTGTTTTCTGCATTTTAGCTTTTAGATGTTACCTTCTATTAAAAGAAAGTCAGTATTAATTATCAAATAACAGCAGTAACTCAGTAAAAAACTGTATTTTTAAGGAAAAATCTTTTTTGTGTTATTCTGCCTCACTTGAAAATTAACAAGCATAAGAATAATTTTTCACTCCATGACCATCATGAATGACAATCATTTTTGCCTAAGAGATCGTATTTTGCCACTGCTAACTAACTATTGTACTACTAATCATATTAAAACTAATATCTTAAAAGGAAGCCAGAGTCAGAAGTTATAGCAATGTATCCCTTTACTACTTCTAAACTCTGAATTGAAAGTTAATGTTTGCAATTCTCTCCAGTATAACAAATTTGTCAAAGGAAAGACTTTATAGAGCCAATTGATTTAAATAACTTCTGAGGCATATTTTCAACACAGATATGAATATCCACTTTGAGAATTCTAGGAAAGATTTTAGTGGCTATACAGATGAGTAATAAATGAGTGGTTTCAATGTTTTCCAGAAAAGTCTAATACTGAATATCAGTAGATTGGCTAACCTCCAGCTTGACTTGAGCAGGAGTTTCTAAAGCACATAAATACATAAATATGGTTGAAAGTGTTTGTCTCAATGATTCTCCCTTTCTGTAAATCTATGATTTAGAAACCTCACTCTGAATTTTAATTCATAACTTAGTAGGAGTACAGTTTTATCAGGTTTTGCTGATCCTTAAAGACACTGATTTTTTTTATGCTAAATCCCAGAACTTGAGCTTTTCAGAATTATTTTTAGATGATTTAATAGAATTTATCTTATGTAAAGAACTCTTGCAGCTCAATAATACAAAGACAAAGAGGTAAATTGAAAATGACTAGAGGATTGGAATATACATTTCTCTAAAGAAGATATGCAAATGAAAAACAAGCACAAAAAAGATGCTCAATATTATTAGCTATTTGGGAAATGCAAATCAAAATTACAATAGGGTATCACTTTACAATTACTAGAAGAGCTATCATCAAAAAGACAGACAATAACAAGTGAGGGGATTGGAATCCTACTAAATTTATTTGGAAATGGAAAATGCTATAGGTTAATTGGAAAATAGTTTGGTAGATTCTCAATAACGTAAAAACAGAGTTACAAAGTGATACAACACTTTGACTTCTAGGTATATATCCAAGAGAAAGTAAAATACATATTCACATAGAACTTGCATGTGAATGTCTATAGCAGCATTATTCATATTAGCCACAAATGTTGCACATTAGCTAGAGTTGATGGGCAACAACTCTGATGCCCATCAACTGATGAATAATAAAAAAATGTGGTATATCCACACAGTGGAAAATTATTCTGTGATAGAAAGTGATAAAGTGCTCATAAGAGCTACAACATGGATGAACCTTTAAAATACTATGTTAAATAGAAGCCAGCCCTAATAGACCACACATTGTATGATTCTAACTATATAAAATGCTCAGAATAAGAAAATCTATTCATAGAGAAAATAACAGAGTGATTATCCAAGATGGAGAAAGGAGGAGTGATTACTAATGTTTATAGCATTTTAAGGGAATAGTGGTAATTAAAATACTTTAGAATTAAAATGTGGTGATAGTTGCACAGTTATTTAATGTATTAAAAAACATTGAACTGTTCACATTAAAGAGGTAGATTTTTTCATATGTGAATTATACCTAATAAAGTTGTTAAACTAAACAAATACAAACATACATCCAAAAAACTTAAATTGAGAATTAAATTTCACTATTATTCAATATTATAATGTTTATTTAAATCACAAAAATGAATGAAGTGGAACACTGAAGTACAACAGAGAATATTAACAAAGTCAAAAACTTAATCTTTAAAAATAATAATAAAATTGAAAAACACTAACACTGATCAAGGAAAAAAAGAAGAACGTAACTCTAGTAAACATTATTGCCAGGCACTGATTTGCTCATATCTAAAATATGCAAGTATCATAATGATTCCATCCTTCTCACTCTCTAAAGCAGGTGAATTATAAATCTATTTATGGAAAGTATCAAAACATAAGACTCAGAGGTAAGTATTGAAGACTTTATATATAATTCTAAATATATATATCATAGTAAAACTAACAAAATTACAAAGTTTTTATATGTATTATCTCAACCTTACAGCCATGCTATAGTATACATATCTATTCAACATTACATTGTTTGTAGTTTTTAAAGATTTAATGTATAAATTGTAATGCATTTTTCTAAATTACTTCATAACAGAAACTTTGTTTTTAATGAAAAACTGTTACTTTCTTTAACAACAATCAATATGAATCTAAAACAATTGTTCGTATGCTTAAATATTGAATTTTTTTGAAATGGAAATATAAAGAAAATATGCATTAGTTATATTCACATATGTTTAATTGTAATTTATCTTAATAACTATAAGAATAACATGAATAAAAGTCACATATACACATAAAAAGAAAGTGGAAGAAAGAAAGATATCCCATAATATTATCCTTCCTATTTTAATATTCCTTAATGGATTGTTTTGAAGATTCTTCTTGTAAATAAAATATAACATTCTAGTTAGTAGATTAGACCTTAGTCAATTAAAAAATTGAAATATAATTCCTTTTATCTACTTGGTACAGGTTGGTCAAATGATGAACAATGCTCATTCTCCATAATTAACTATTTCTACTACTACCCATATGGACAAGAAAATCTCAAGTTGCCCTTGTTGGTTAAATGAAGAAAATATTGGGAATACTAAAAAAAAGACATTGATTTATTACTATTTATTCCAGATTATGAATAATTTCCCCTTTTAGTGTCTTTAATACTGCATCAAGAAAAGTAAAATTTGAGTTTTATTCTATCCTTTCAATTGGAAAACTTTATTGTCTAGTCTGTCTCTGTGTCTTGTCTTTCCCTCCCACCCCATCCCCATTCTCAAGGTAAATTAAAAGATAATTGTTCTTACATGCAACACCTTTATTTCATCTCTTATATCACTTGCTTATAAACTTTTTGCAAAGTTTCAAAATGTATGATTTTTCTATTCAAGGTTTAACTGGCCATGGCTTTCATTTCTGTCATCATCAGGACATACATTTTTATTTTCATGATTTGAAGTCAGTCCTCAAGGAGGACTATACCTTTGGAAGGGTGAATTTGTCAGTTGATTTCCCAGCAAGCTGATGGATTTCCCCATTTTGTCTTTCTACTTTTCATTTCTCAGCTTTTTGTTTAAAGTTCCTGCCTTATTGGCAATTAAAGGCATGATAGAAAAGACTCACTTTTAACAGCATTAAAAATATATGTTACTGAATAAAAAAGCAGAAGACCAAGATTTTGTGTTCTTTTTTCTGTCAACAAAAGACATATTTGATGGGAGAGATGTTTATGGTTTCATTTTACTATTATTCTGCTTTATAATAATTTTAGTATTATTCTGAATTTGTATCAATATAATATTATTTTAAGTGTAAGTCCAGTTACTCAACATAATACTCTGCTGTGAATATAATTAAGACAATAACACATTCTTGCTACATTTATACACATAGAAGTTGAGATTTAATATTTATAAGATTTTGTTGTTCTTAAAATACATTTTAATCTAAACAATGTTCACTTTATTAGTTCAAATAACATATATGCCATATTGACTACATTTGTGAACTCTTGATGTGCTGGAATATTACAAGTTGACTCTCCTTTTTGTAAATGATATGTTTATAGTTTTATACTATTTTTCGACAAATTATTTAATGAGTTCCTACTATGTTCAGTTAAACAAACAAGATTCATGTTCACATGTAACTTTCATTAGTAAAGAGTGATAAATAATAAAGTTAAGAATCAAAATGTGTAGTATATTGCTAATTATTATAAGAATGATATGGCATACAACTAAACATGAAAGAAAACATTGATTAAAACCATAACAATTAAAATAAATTTGCATATGACAAAGCATGAAGTGCATCTGTGTGTGTGTGTGTGTGTGTGTGTGTGTTAGAGTTGGGGATAAAGATTGTTGAAGTAAAGTAGGTAAGAAGCAACCATCACTTATTGAGCTCCAGAGTTAGCACTTGAGAGATTTCCAAGCAAATAAATCAGCCCGTTTGGAAAAAAATCACTTTTTAGAGAAAATGAATGATATTGATTCTCTGAAACAAAAAAATACTGTATTGGACTGTAGTATGTATAAGTACAGAATAAAATTATATTGAATATAATTTCAAACTCTGTAAAATATCTTTGTTAGTCATGTAATAGTTGTCTAAATGTGTCACTGTTGCATTGTTTTCATAATTTTCATGACTTTACTTATCACATGTCAATAAACTCCTGGGATTTTTTTTCCAATTTTCCTCTTTTAAAATATTGTCTTGCTATAGTACCTTGTTGACTGTGACCTTATCAACTCCATTGTCACAAATAAAGAAGATCTGATTTAATCTCCAAGTGAATTGCAGGTTAATTCTTTTCTAGGTCTCCTAAAAATATAAAATTATTTATTTCTAGTTTTCCAAAGTGAATAGTGAAAGTATTTCCAGTGCTTTGAAACTTTTATTGAGATTTTCCTTAAAAAAATCTTTTAGAATATTTTACACCTCATAGAATTCAGAATAAATTTAGGTAAATTCATAATAATTGTTTAAAAATAGTTGTTTGAAGACCTTTAAAGGTACTCAAACTAAAACAATGAAGGAATGTTACATTACAGTTTTTAAAATTCACTGTTGTGAATTCAACTTGGGAATATTAATTCAAGAGCAATATACAGGCTCTAATATGTTGGTCATTTAAGCTGTAGGCAAAATATAAAGTCGGTGACATTTATTCTCCTTTTGCTATTCTGCTTCTCCATGAGCAATTTTCCCCCATTAAAACTTACTAAATTTGTTCTATATCACTTAAGTCTGCAAGACAACAACTTATACATGCATCTCTGATGATATATTAATGAAATAAGGCTAGAGATCGACTTGCCAGGCTACATTTCTTTGTTTATTTAAAAAAAACACATTTTCCTTATTATGAAAGTGACACTTGTTCATTATAAAATATTTAGCAAGAGAAGAAAAACTATAAAAACATAAATGATTTATAATTCAACCAGCTATGATAACCTCAGTTGGAGTTACCATTGAATAATATTTATATGCCAATATAGGAACATTTTATTCAGAACATCTACATAGCACTGTATACACTCCTAATAATGTTATCTGTATAGCATGTTTCCATTTAATATTATCCAATATTATAATTGTTAGTGCTTGCTTAACATAAATTATATAGTTCTTAAAAATTTTATATAATTAGCAATATTCGATTGTTTCATTCTAATGTACCTATAAAGTAATTCATATAACTAATAACATTGATGTAGTTCTAATTATTTCTCTTCATATGCTCATGGACATGTGCATTTTATATTGACTGTATATAGTGATTTCATCCAAGAAATAGACTTGCAAAACTGAATAATGTTTTTTTATTTTTGATATAAAATTTTACAGTGTGTTCAAATACATATGTATGAGAATGCACCATTAAAATCACTAAATAATAAAAAACTTCAATCTTCCAATCTAGAAAAAAAAACATTTATTTGTTTTTCTAAGATTACAATCAAACATTTTTATTTCTTGATTTTTATTGTGTGTGTGTGTGTGTGTATGTGTGTACTGCTATGCAACTAGTTTGCCTATATTTCAGTTTGGTGTCTATTATTTATTGATCTTAAAGAGTATTTTATTTCATATATTAAGATCATGCATATTTCAAATTTGTTACCAATTCAATATGTCTCAATTTTATATATGTATCAAATGTAGCATAATTGCTTTTGAAAAATATGTATTAAAAGTCATGAGCATGACTACAAAACAATCAGATAGTACCAGAGGAAAAACAAAAAAATCTGTTACAATCTCTTAATTAATGCTATGTTTATAGCTATAAACAAATCTAAGATGCCTATATCTATCATCTTTCTACATTTCATCTTTCAGTTATCTAAGATATCTATCTTGGAAAGTGATGATTGGAAGACATAATGAACTAAAGCTATATAAGTTGGAAGAAAAGCTCATAAGTGTTCATGACAATAATAATTATTCACAATACCTTCCCAGAATGTTTATAAAAATATTGAATTATTTAAAATCAACATATATTTGGATATAGGTTATTAATCACTTTTATCATTTGTTTTAATGACATAATTTTCAGTTATTAAGGAAATGAATTCATATGGTATACTCACTACTCCTTTACCATAACTGGAATAATTGTACAAAAAATTAAAGAAAATTATTTTCTTTTATTTCATTTCTGAAAAAATTGAATAAAATCCTTACCAAAGAAAACATAGATTTGAAAATACAGCTTCTAAAGTTTTTAATGTTAATTACTACTGTACATTGGATTTTTAAAGTCAGTTAGTAACTCCACTTTTTTAAATTTTAGTGTTCAGACTTGTCTAATAATAGCAATGTTGATAATAATAATAAAGAAATCTATTTTGAATTTGTCTAGCCCTCTGGCTGATTAAAACACTTGAGTCACTTACTAATTAGAGATGGACTTGATTGGACATACATTCCTTCATAGATATTCTTATAGTTTTTCTATATACTCAGTATATTATTTATTCATTCAACAAATATTTAATGGATATTTTTAAATATCCATATTTAGTGCAATTCTGGGAACAGTGAAGAACAAGAATGACATCTGGTACTAATGGAATGTTTGGGTAAAAACTGATAGTAATTAGATAATCATGTCAACTAATTTATAGTTAAAAACCTTATTTGCCATTTTTTTTCCAGCTAGATAACTCCTCTGAAGAAAGGAAACAGGATCAATGTGAGCACACAACAAAGCAGCATCGTCTAGACTGTGGAGTAGCTTTATGTGAGACCTAGGTGATGCTGAGCTCTCAATACTAAGCCCTTTCTATGTGAGTATTGTTATATTTATCCTTGTATCTACAATAACATGTACATTAACTAGCACATAGAAGGTAATGAAACCATTTAATCAAGTGACTTTCTGTAACAAAATTTTAAATTACCGAATGTAGTCAGCACTATAAGAAGAATAGCTATTATTAAAATTAATTAATAGGCTAAAATAAGCCATCAAGATGTTGCAGTAAGAAACATGCAAACCTATAGAGAATTTTCATAGAAGTTTGCTTGAGCCAAAATGACCACATATGCCAGGGAGCGAGATCTCAATTGCTCCAGAGTAATGGTTTTGCAGTTTCCTCTATGCATTTGAAATTAAGGAGGGAAAGAAAAGAAAATTACATGAAGATGGGAAAAAGGAAGGCAGGGATTCAATTACAGAGTAGTTGAGATTTTGTGCTCTCTTGAAAGTGGTCATGCTGTAGAAGGAGGGGTCTGAAAGGATGGTCACGTATAAGAAGGAGAGTCTGAAAGGAGGCACTTTGAAGATGTGTTAACCTAGATGCACAGAAACAATGGATGGGTTAGTTTAAGGCAAATAGAATCCTTTCACTACAGAAGTTACGTGCCTGGGTGTGACTACCCAACATGACCCACCCAGTTATGAATTTATGATCAGATCACTCTATGAGGTTACTTTCCATAGAACACCTTCTTCCATCCGCAGAGATAATATTTAGTTCATTGTTGGTAAAACATTTTCTATATTATGAAAAGATTATTTTAAAATGAGATAACCTATTGTATTTCTAAAATGTCGAGAAAATATTTTTTCTCACATCTAAATTTGTAAAAGCATTAAATATATTATTTATGAAGCATGACCAGAAAAAAATCTTATTTACCAATTGTTTTTTGCCTAATCTTAGGAAGCAAAATTCACTGTACTCACCAGAAAACCAATTTCCACATATAAAGATTCATTAGATATGGTTTTTCCTCTGCACTAATCATATATTATCAGTTCTTATAAATGATTATGGGATAGATTAATGACTATCACCCCACTTTAATTCAGCATATAATTTTTAGGTCAACCTACTCCATTCTGTAAAGATAGACAAAATACACCATAGCCAGAGAAAGACAACTGCTTATGTTCTTGTGGATTGACTTCTTTTATTTTATTTTGAATAGATAAGAGATAGGAACTGTTAGGTTCACGGAAGAAGGAACGCACAAGGCCCAAGGAGTTAAGCAAGGTTTATTGTAGCAGAATGACAGCCGATCTGAGCCGAAGGTCAGCCCCAAATGAGAGGGGACTGAAACTTATATGGGGCTTGAGGCAGGCTTTTTCGGTGGGAATATTTCAGGCAGGTAAATTGGCAGAGAAGGGAGGAAAGTCCAGTGAAATGGAAGGTGAGCGTTTAGTGTTGTCAACCCCAGATGCAAGGTCCAGTTCCCACACAAAAGGTACAGGAGGAGTCTAGTTCCCACACTACTAGGGTAAGGGATAGGGCCCTCCTGGACTGAATATTCCAGCCTTTTTTGTAGAATAGGGATGGCGATTCGGTATTCTGTAGCTACTTAGAAGGGAGGAAAGTCCAGTGAAATGGAAGGTGAGCGTTTAGTGTTGTCAACCCCAGATGCAAGGTCCAGTTCCCACACAAAAGGTACAGGAGGAGTCTAGTTCCCACACTACTAGGGTAAGGGATAGGGCCCTCCTGGACTGAATATTCCAGCCTTTTTTGTAGAATAGGGATGGCGATTCGGTATTCTGTAGCTACTTTGTGGTGTTGTTGACTGGTAGGTTCTGCCGGCCGGAAGGCTTGATAGTATGGCACGGATAGAATGCTGTAGACTGGTTGATAAAAGCGCGAAAATGGTCCTGGAGGAGGGAAGAAATATGGCACAGTATGCAAGGCCTAAAGGCCAAAAAAAAAAAAGGAAGGTTAGAAGCCCTATGAAGGGTAAGAGCCAGATAACCCAGTTGGTTTTTAGCAATGTGTCCCAAGAATTTGGCGCTGTCTTATCTTACTGGCTTTGTCCTTTAGCTTTTTAGCTGCGTCTCTTACTAGTCCTGATTGGTTAACATAGAAACAACATTCTTCTTTTAAAAAGAGGCAGAGATCCTTTTTTTCAGCTGTCAATAAATATAGCCCTTGTCTGTTTTGTAAACTGGCTGCTAGGGAGTCAGTCTGATCTTGTAATTGAACTATACTTTTTGTAATTTCATCTAGGTTTTCTTGGAGATCATTGGATAATGCTTTGAAATAGAATGGAGGATGGCAAGTCCCCCATGCCTGAGTCTAGTCTGATAGTAATCCCCAGTGTAACTAACAGTGGGATGAACTGAATAGCCCTTTTATGTTTTATATAGTGTGTAATGGGAATTGGTAAGGACTGGGATAGGGCTCTCCTGGACTTAACAGAAACTGAATATTATAGATTAGATAACTAGAAGGTTACTGTGATGTCCTACTTCCTTCACATCATTTTGCTACTATCATCACTCATTTAGGAAAATATAGCCACAGTAGAAGAAGTAAAGAATCATTTTGCTTTAATGGAAAGGACACTTCCTTTGGGGAAAGAAGTTGAGAGGAGTGGGAGGGAGTGAGAGGGATCTAGGAGAAGAAGGATTTCTTTTATGCTGTTAGATTAATGAATATCACACTTAGTCTCAGGACTGAAATCAAAAGCTAAGGGACTAAAAGTGGGAGTAATTGGTTCAAATATTAATGAACCTAGGTGATTGTCAGGCATATTCAGGGGTGTATTTTGTGGTGTTACTTATTGACATTTTGCATCATTTAAAAATCTGTTGTTGAAAGATGTACTATTTATATACCTTTAAGATGTTTATAATTGTTCAATATCTCATCAATATCTCTAATAGCCATGGGAGTGTATTTTCTTATAAGATATATTTTAATAATATTCACAGTTTAATTTCCATGGCTTCCTGCTTCAGAAACTATTAATAGAGCGTTAATCTATATTACATATTGTATTCAGTCAAGTCACTAAGGCATTTTTAAAATTTAATTGAAAAGGAAACATTTGAAGAGAACAAAAAGCAGTAATAAATTGAAGCAAAGCAATGGTTCAATTTTATACTTGTTTTTCAGCCAGTGTTGATAATGGTGACAATTGATTTAGTCACCTTCTTTGGTTTGAGAACTCTTAGTGATAAAAATATTAGTGGTACTTATCAAAAAATTCCAAACTTCAATTGCTATTTATATGTTTCAAGCAATGCCCTTTGCATTACTGATTTTCTTCTGAGACAGATCTGAAACAAAGGCGAGTTCACCTTGTATCAGCCCTTTCAGTAGCCCCCAAAACGTCAAAGAACACAGACACAATTCTTTGTGAATATAGATTGGTCTGATCTCTTCAGAACCAGGAAGAAGCTTTCCCATTGAGAATATGGGCTGCTGTCTTAGACATGGACATTGTGCCAAGGAGAAGGGTGCGTATGGACATGAAAGAAAGTCTTGATTATTTTTACCATTTTTTTAACCTGAAGACTTTTAATGAAACATTTTGACCATATGGTCATAGGGGAACGAGTAATTTCAATTTATATACATAATTTTATTGCAAAGAAATATGATGGAGGTAATTAATATGAGACTGAAAGCGCAAAATATATCATGTTAACACACAACCTGTAAGGAAAGTGAAAAGGAAATAAGAATTCAAGGAGCAAAAGAAAATGTTAAAGACCTGGTCACATCTTTTCAAATGAATGATGGTGACAAATCAACATATTATTTATATTATTTGATACATTTAAAACAATGATCTAACTATTTTAACTTTCAGACTTGGGCAGAATCAATGGGCCTTTTCAGTTTACGTGTAAACAGTAGGTTATTTGAGGTGAAGACACATACATGGAAACGGGAATATGTATGCCTGTGATTTTTCTCCTTTTGATGAGGTCTTTTCTTTCAGTAAAGGTTGAAAGTATACTTTCTTACCCCTACAGTATTTGATACTATCGCATGGAGATAATCTTGCTGAAGTGATTCTACTCTACATGGTTTTCTTGTATCCAAAACAAACACATGTTTCTGGTTATTTGTACTTTTTCAAATAAGATTGGTAGACTCTCAGAGGTGAACTATGTTTATATATAGTTATAGTTAGAAGGTTCTGCAAGTGTTTTCTAATAGAACATTGTATATACCTTATTCGGTTTTTGTTTTTTAAACCAAAAGTTTGGGAAGAATAAATCAATGGAATGTTTAAAAAAACACTTTAGTTTGATTTTCCTAGTAAGGAAAAAATATTAGACTTGTATTAGCACACTGATCATGTTTTTAAATATATAAGATTGGGGATTGAATATCATTTTAATAGAACTATAATTTCTCTTTAAGAGAAATTTCTCCTTTTATATAGTTCATATTGTTTTTTTTAAGCCAACTATAAAAACGACTAATAAAGTATGATATAATTTGTCTTCTCACTGGAATATGTTGATTTTCCATATTTCCCACCAATCTGTCCTATTAAAAAAAAAGGTATAATACTTGCTTTTATTTTACTGCAAAGCTGGATACTCAGTAGGAAATCTACTGAACCAAGTTCCTCTAGGAAGTCCACAGGGGAGTTGACCACACAATGTCCCTTCCCCTAACAGTCTTATTTCTATGAAAAAGCCCACTTCCAAAGTACTCTTTTGAATCAGGGGTTGGAGCCCTCTTCCCCTCCCCAAACTGAAACAAATCAATCAAATTCTCTCCCAAAATCTGGGAGTCAAGTTGTGAGACCAGAGTTTGATCTCTGATTGAGCCTATTGCTTGTTATCTTGATGCTAGGGATACAACATGCCTTTGAGAAAGAAATTGATTTATTCCTAACATTACTGGGACCAGGAGCAAGTCTACCTTTGTTGTTTATTTTTCTTGGTCAAGCACATTGCTGGATGTCTGTAAAGCTTTGACTATTTTCTTGAGTTATTACAAAGTAATTCTGGCAGATTTTGCTCAATTTTTAGGTGGTTCTACAGAAGGTCATGACTTTGGAGCTATCTACTCTGCCGCTGATGTTATATTATCTACTTTTGTACTATAAAAGTACATTATTAGTTGCCTTACATTGAGAATTGAAATATTTTCCTGTCTAACTGATCCTTTTATTATTTTAGAATATATGTCCTCATCTCCAGTAGGACTTTATAACTTAAAGTCTAAGTGGTCTATGTTATATACACCAGATTTTCCTTAGGTGCCTGTTTTCATAGTATAGCTTTTCCCATTCTTTTACTCTCAAACTGTCTATGTCCTCATAATATGTGTCTCTTGTAGGCATCATATTACTTGTAGTGTATCTTATTCAGTCTTAAAAAATTTTGCATTGAAGAGACATTACAGGAGAACTGTATACATTATATCATTAGAGAGAAAACGTGTTTATTTGCTTTTCTAAGATTAAAATCAAACATTTTTATTTCTTGAATTTAATGTGTGTCTTTTCACACTGATTTGTATGTTCAATGATATTTCAATAAAAACCTGAGATGGGAAGAGAAAGGGGATTAACAGACTGATTTTTTAAATGTAGCATTTTTCTGTGGTTCTTGGAAACTTTGCTATACAGATGGCTAAGGTTGATTTCTGTCTCTTTGTGTTTATGCTGCTTGGAGTTCATAGAACTTGCTACATCTCTGGTTCTATGTCCTTCATCATTTTTAGAAAACTTGGCCAATATAATTTTGAGTTATTTACTGTCACATTTACCCTTTCCTCAGCTTCCAGTTCTCCTATAAAGCATACGTTGTTAGGCCGTTTCACTGGTTCCCACATATCTGTTAGAGTATTATCTATATGCTATCATTTTTATCCACCGTGATTCAAACAGATATTTTCTATTGACTTGTTATTGAGCTCATGTATTTTTTCTTCTGTTGACTTACTGTTGAAACTCATACTTAACTTCAGTAATGATATTTTTTATTTTTAGTATTTCCATTTTGTTTCATTTTCCATTTAATTTTCAATCTTTCTACCTGAAAATTTTGTACTCCATTTTCTCTCCTTTCTTAGAATATGAATTATCCTGATTTTTCTGCTTTTTTTTTTTTTTTTTTAGTTCTTGTTGCCCTAGAGATCACAATATACATTTACGACAAATTCAAATTGACTTTCAGGTAATACTCTACCACTCCACAATTAGTAAAGTACTGTATAATAGCAAATTATTCCCATTCTTTTCCTACATCCTTTTTATCATTGCTGTCATTATTTTCATTTATTCATAAACTGTAAAGCTATAATCATCGATATATATTATCATGATTATTATTTTGAACAAACTTATTGGTTAGACAATTAAGAAAAATGAAAGCTTTTATTTTACTTTTACTTATAACTTTTCTTATGCTCTTCCTTTCTTTGTGTAAGTCCTCACATAAATCTCTCTCCCTCATTCTATGTCTTAGCAATGATCCTATAGATAAATGTCCATAAGTTAAAAGCTGAAATATTTGACTCCACTGTATATATGCACTATTTTTATTAGTTAAATTTTCCAAATACTAGGAACTGTTTCACTTCTCCTACCATTAAGTTACGTATAAAGGAGTGAACAAATGCATTAATTCTTTAATGCATTTGTTTTTTAGTACAGAATATGCCCATTGTGTCAGGAAAGGCTTAGGCCAGGTTCTGGTTGGTTTACTTTCTGTGTCTGTGACACTGATAAGATGAATTTAATTTTTTTTACTTTGTGGTTAATTTCAAATAGAGTCTTTGCCACTTACTAATAATTTCTGTATCTTTATATAATTTTGATATTTCTTTAAGCTTTTTTTCTACTCTATAAAAACAGTGATATTATTACCCATCTCACTTGACCTTGTTAGTATGTAATTAGATTTGCCATATACTCTATTTTGTATACTGCTTGAAAGTACTTAGTATGCTGTTTGACAAATATTAAACATTCAGTAGCTAACACATTTATGAACAATGTTATAATTATATTCATTGATAATAGTAAACCACTTTTAGAATCATTACCTTACCTTAGAAAAAAATAAACATGGCATCTACATAGAGTTGGTTAGTCAATTTTACTAAAAACGAGGGCAAACACCAATTCTTAGATCTAAAATTATTGCTGGAATTACTGTGAAACAGTTCTTCATCTGAGAACATCAGGGATTTTAAGATCATAACTTGTGTTTTATGTCAGCTTGGGCTACCATAACTAAGTGTTGATGAATATGTAAATAATTATGTCATGTGCTTATTCTTTTCATTTTCTTTAATTTGTCATATAATGCCACATTGAATGAGCTATTTCTGTCTAATTGACAAATGTAACAATTTATTGGGCTAAGTGCTTAGAGAGTTGCAATGAGAGATTTTTAACTCCCGTATCAAGATCCTGTTGCTGCTGTAAGCTATTCACCTCTTTTCAATAGCAAGGTCACCCCAAGAACCACCTGTATTTTTAGATGTGCAAACTTCTTGGCAGTAAAGGGGCTTGGAATTCTCACAGCTGGTCAAGGGGGACAAAGTCTCTCAATATTCTGCATGTCACACACACACACACATACGCACTTTTTCTTCTAAATAGCTGACTTACATCTTCATATTAACTAGTCTTGTTACGTGTGCCTCAGAATACTTATGCCTTGGATGATTGGCATGAGATTCATGTCTGTGTTTAAGCCATTCTCAGCTAGAGCACATACAGGATATGATTTCAGCAATGTATCTGAACAAAGTTTATATAATGTTGTTGTCCTTCTATTGGCTTACAAGTTTTTATTTTTTTTTACTCATTTCATGTAAAAAAAAAATGTCATCTTTCTTATTTAACTCTCTGCCTTACAAGTTTTTTTTAACAAATATATGTATAATCTGTCTGTAAAATCCATGTTCTCTCTTGCCAAATTATTATGCTTTCATCTATTATTTATGTTACAAATTTTTCCCATATGTGATTTCTATTTTTATTTTTGACCATGCTTTTAAAAATTACTAGCATGATTTATCAAAAATGAGCAGTTAGTAAATGCACTAAACTAGATAGCCTAGAGATCAAAGAAGTATGATTTTCAGCCTGTACTTTCCTCATAATTTTACATATGAAGGAACTAGTCATCTTTGTTTTCGGGCTTCATCAACTGTCTGACTTATAATACAAGCATCAATGGGCACAAAGTTAAATAACAGTTCCAGCCTCACCAGCTTATGAAGACGGGGATACATTTTGCTGGCTGTAGACCTCATATTTGGTGAGTCAAGTTTAAGCCATTCCAATAATCTTTAGCCTTTGGTTTCCACTGTCCTCTCTGTTTATCCCTTTTGTTACCTTGATTTAGGTTGTCACCTTACATTTCTGCTTTGTTTCCCTGTTCCTTAACATGCTAATTTCTCTCTAAAACTGTAACTTTCTCATGAACTTCAGCACTAGTGGGAAGAAAAGTAAAATCTCTCTTCCTCCATGGCACAGAGCAGTTTAAGATTCTCTTGACCCTTGAGAGCCTCCCCTAAGTTGTGGGGAAGAGTAAGTTTGTGCTGCAAGTTCAGGATGTGACAGAGGAGGACAGTGGAAATAAGGGCTGTAAGCTAGGAAATATGTCTAGAAATGTAATACCTGGGAACTGATTCAGACTAGCTGACACAAAGAGAGAAGTTGGGGACACCCAAGACAGTAATAGACAAAGCTCTCACTGGCGGCATGCTGATTAAGTCCCAGGTTCCCAGTGTTTTTCACATATGAACTTTTTCACTCCTCATGATTACAATAGGTACCATTGTTCTGCCCATGTTATAGTTGAGTAAACCAAGTCACAGAGAAGATATATAACTTGTTTAAGGTTATGCAGCTAACAGGTGGTCAAGGCAGTGTCTGAACCCTGACAGTTGCCTGCCCCACAACACATACTGTTAATCAGTTTTACTATGTTATTATCTCGGGAGGAGTGGCAAAAATTAGATGTGCTAACAGAAGGAGATAGGAAGGCAATACCTGTATGTGTTGCAGAAGGGACCAGACTGAAAAATTATTTTAGATAGTAACTGTCATGGTTAAGGCATATAAGGCTGCATCATAAACCTATGAATAAGGAGAGTGGCAAAACGACTTATCCAAAACTGGGCATTTTTGAGAATAAAAAAGGGACTATTAATAATTACGCTAAAATTCCAGGCTTAATTCAACCATCTCAAGTAATCTGGACATATGACACTCCACATGTAAATGTATAAAGACTTCTCCAGTATCTTAGGTGCTAAAAATAGGACCCGATTTCTGTGCTGATCTAGCCAGTGGGAGTGAGCCAGGAAATAACTGTTTTGTACCAATTTTGTAAATATTTGTGCTGTAGGTGGGTACCTACTATGTTTATTATAGGTTTTCAGACAATATTACAATTTCCAGAATATCCTTTTCAGACTTTCATTTTAATGCTGCTCTAGTGATTTATATTTTAGGATATGACGAGAAATAACCATATGAAATCTCTTACTGCATCTGTTTAAAGATGGGTTTGTGACAAGTGTATATTGTACCACCCAGTATCCTCTTTAAAAATGTCATATGTGAAATATTTCATTTAGAAAACAATATTAAAAAATTATTTTCTCTAAAAAATATATAGGTTTACTTTTCTCTGATTATGAATATTATTTAACTCTCTGTTTCAATTTGACCTGTAAAACATGCTGGCTCTTCTAATCTGCATTGGTGCATTCATTCTCATGCCCTTGGTCTTCAGTTTCTCTGCATATTTTTATTTCTTATCTGGATTTTCTACTTCAATTTTATATTTAAAAAAATTGTAAGTTCTTTTCTCCCACAGCTTTCGTGACACAAGATTAAGTAAAGCATCATAGGCCCCATTAAGTTGTAGAAAACCAGTAGAATCTGATTATATCTTTCATAATCATCATCCTGTAGATAACTGTTAATAATGTTCTTATTTAAAAAAAAATATTTTCAGGAAGTATCTAAAATAATGCCAACTGGTTGCATCATCAGTGTTTCTATATAGCTAATTATATGTATGCTCAGTCCTCTAAATCAAAATCAGCCTCATTCAGAAATACTTCGATTCTTGCCACTAGCTCCCCTAAGTGGGGAAGGCCAGTATAACACTGATCAGAAAATCAGATGTCAAATTGTCCATAGCACAAAAGCCAGCAAGAGTCATACCTACCCAATAGATATTTTTTTATACCTCTCTAGATGTTATTTAGATGAAAACATGCTGGACACAGGAGAGAATAAGTATTGATGTACTTAATGTAAAAATTAATAATTTGTATCAGAAAAGGAATTTTTTGAGGGTTAAAATTTGAAAGAGCGTAGAGACCTGTTCCAATTAAATGTGTTATATTTTAACTGATGTGAACAAAGCGCTGTCAACTGCACCTGATTCCAGAACAACCACAATTCAAGAAAAGCTTGCTTCAGTGTGTCTCTCCCCAACATGCTGAATGACTTTCAGAGAAAGAAATTTAGTTGGTTGGTATCACTAACCTTTATACCATACTAAGATACGAATATAAAGAACATGAAAAGGAATAGAGGGCACTTCATTACTTTAAGGCACTTCTCAAAAAATGGATATTAAAAAAAAAATAAAAGTCCTGGACTGATCTATCCTTAGATAAAGGAATAAAAACATATAAAGGTAAGTATGAATCCCATAAATAATTTTGCAACCATTGGAAAAGAATAGTGTCCCCAAAGGTCCAGAAGAAAAGCACAATTCAAAAGTATTTTCTGTGGCAAACATAAGAATATTAGGATAGTAATGTTTTCTTTAAAGATTATGGGGATCAGGATAAATGGCTGAACATAAAGAGAAGTAAAATGAGAAATGTGAGGTCCAAAAAGTGTAGATTTAAAATATAGATATAAAGAAGGTAGGTGGTATAGATTATTTAGAACAATTGAAAGAGTATAATAATCAAGGGCACAAAAGGATATTTTTTTTTTCTTCTAATGTGCTTTAAAGATATTCTTATCAAGTTATTTAAACTAATCAAAACTGACAGTACATAATAATATTAATCTTAAATAAAAGCCAATTCTCATTGTAAAATAGACCATTCCTATTAGATATATGGTGAGGAAATATCTGACTTCATCTTTCAATTTCAACAAACATGCTAGTATGTGTCGCTGACACTCATTTTTTTTAAAATTCTAATTCTAATATTGGGTAGATTAGAAAAAGACAAATAAAAAGTTGGTTGGTTGGATGGATGGATACATGGCTGAATGGATGGACAACCACTACTTTGCTCTTCAGTTCTATAATTTTGTTATTTAAAAATTATAGCATGTGGCTTTTGAATTTTTTTTCATACAGTATGATTACCTGAAAATTCATCCAAATTCTTGTATGTAGTACATTTCTTTATATTGTTGAGCTGTATATTCTTAGTATGACTATACAACATTGGTGGGCTATATGGTACTTGCATGTTTAGTTTTATAAGAAAGTGTCAAACCATTTTCTCGAGTGTCTATGACATTTTATATACCCATCAGTAGTGTATGGGCAATCCAGTTTCTCCATATCCTTGTCAGCATGTGGTGTTATCACTATTTTTGTTTTTTAATATTAGCTATAATAAATAAGTAGTCATATTTGATGGTAGTTTCTTGATGACTAGTGATGCTGAGTATCTTTATATGCTTATGTGAAATCTGTGTAACCTCATTGATGAAATATCTGTTCATGTATTTTGCCCAGTTTGTAATTAGACTGCTTGTTTTCATGGTTGATTTTTAAGAATTTAAAAATATATTCTAGATAATTGTTCTTTGAAGGACATGCAGTTCACATATATTTTATACCAGTCTGTTGCTTGTATTTTTATCATCTTTACATGGTCTTGTTAAAGAAAAAAATAATTTGGGGTCTAATATATCAAATTTTCTTTTATAGATTATGCTTTTGGTGTCAATTCTAAGAACTCTTTGGGTAGCCCTAGATCCCAAAGATTTCCGCTATATTTTTCTAAAACTATAGGTCCCTAAAGCTTTTCTTTGTTTGCTTTTTTTGTTTGTTTTTTACATTATTTTGTTGTGTTTTATTTTGATTTTAGTCCTTGCTATGTTGTATAGATAAATCCTATCGATTTGCCCTTGAACTCACTAATTCTATACTCTATCTTCTCCACATTATTACTGAGGTCATACAGTAAGTTTTTTTCACTTGCTATTGTATTTTTCAGTTCTAAGGTTTTTATTATTTTTATAACTTCTATTTTTTTGCTGATATTTTCTATTTTTAATTTGTTTGAAGAGATTTCAAAACTACTTATTAAAGCATGTTTGTAGTTGCTTTAAAATACTTGTCGGATAATTCTAAAATCTTATTCATCTTAGTTTTGATGTCAGTTGATTATCTCTGCTCAATTTGTGATTTTCTGGTGTTGGTATTACAGATTATCCTTTGTAAACATGCTAGACATTTTGGATATTATTTTAGGAGACTCTTGGTCTTATTTACATAATTTATTTTAGCAGTCACCTTGTTTAGGTTTAGCATACAGTTCTGAGACTATGTCTGTGGGCTATGATTACAATGAAATCTAATTTTTAAAGCCTTTGTGGTGCTATGTTCATATTCTTGGTTTATCTTTTTCTGTTTACAATATCCCATTGTTTCCTCCTAGTACTGTTTGAGGAGATGAAAGTTGATTTCCAGGCAGGGCTACCTGGTACCTCTAGGTGGAGAAAAGGTGTCATCAACCCCAAGAAACCAAGAGCTCTTCTCAGATCTGGTGCTTGTTGTAGTGTGATCTCTCCTGCCCTTTGAGGGTGGAGAGTACTTCTTAGGCTGTGTACTTGTGATCAAGCTTGCTAGTATTGCTCACCTACCTGGTGCCTCTAATAGAAAAGAGGAATCTCAGGTTCATGGGGACAGAGAGTTCTTGGGCTGGAAACTTGTTGTGTCAGGATCTTCCTTGCTTGTATATACCCCCACCACCACTACCTCACAAGTCTTTTGGTGAGAGAAGGGATTCTCAAGACACTCAGAAAATAAGAGTGCTTCAAGGCCAGCTTTGCTTATTGTAGTAAATTATCTTTTGTAGGTGCTCTAGGGCCACGTGCTGTCTGTGAGTATGGGAGGGGAGTCTCAGTACCTGCAGAAAAGTATACTTTTTCTGGATCTTTGTTGTCAGCATGGGTTTCCCATCAATTCCCTTTGCTAGTTCTTCCAGGCTGACCTGGTGTTGTCCATGGGACTATCTTTTGATTCTAGGGAGTAATGAGCCCACCTGGGACTTTTCTTTTAGGTTAGGCAATCAGGAAATACCAAACTTGGGTCGATTTATTTCTATTAGTGGGAGATCATGAGACACCTTGCCACTCCGTTGTTCCTGGGGTCTCCAATCAGTTCTTCTTCTTACCACCTTTCATGATTTTCCTTTGGTTGTCTCTTGCATTATTTCCAAGATTTATAGTTGAACTTTGGAAGGAAGAACGAAGAGATACAAGTTTACAGCATGTGGTCTGGATAGAAAATGCGTGGACCCTTTTTAATATTTCTCTCTCTGATTTTGAGCTAGTCAATTATGATGTGCTTCTTTTTTATTTTTCTGTTTCTTGTATTGATGTTCATTGAACTTCTTGGATATGTGAGTTTAGTTTTCATCAAATTTGGAATACATTCAGCTGTGATGGCTTCAGATATTTTTCTACCACCCTCCCTACAACAGGGATTGCAATCACCACTTAAAGACATAGCACAGCTCACTGATGCTTTTTAATTTTTCACAAACTTTTTTCCCTTTGTGTTTAATTTTTGATATTTTTTTGCCATGTCTTCAAGTTCAATATTTTTTTCTTCTGCAATGGTTAATTGGTCATTATCTTATCTAATACATTTTCATTCTCAGACATTGTAGATCCCATCTCCAGAAATTCTATGAGTCTGAAAAAAAAAAATTCTCTTTCTCTACTCTTCTGTGTAAGGCAATGACAGTAAATCAAACTATTTAATAGAATCTATTCCAAAGAAATATAGAACAATTTATTCAGAATTATGATGCCTTATATACTGGCTTCAGTTTTGTAGCTATCAAATTTGTAGTGCTAAAAACACAGTGTGTTATTTTCAGAGTCATACTGGCTAATGAAGCAATGAAATCATCAACTGTAAGAAGTGTTTATATATACAGTAAACAACTAATTTCAAAACCAAAGAACAATGAAATTGACATAGTTGCTTAGAAAAACAGAGAATTTGCAGCAAAGCATGAGAAAGAAAAAAACATTACTTTTTCACTCTCATTTAAAATAAAATAAAAATTACAAATTTGGATGATTATATTGTCAACAAATATAATATGGAGTTTAAGTTTTGTGTATGAGTATGTTATAATAGTACAGTTCGATGACACTGAAACATTCTGAAGCAATTATCCAAATTAAGGAGATTGCATCAAGACATAAATATTAATGAATTACTTCCTTCATTGAGAAAATTTTGGTAAGTAAAATGAAATATCAGTTGAGCTATATAATGTACTGAAATCACACAGTAAAAAATTTAATTGTAGAAAACAATGTATTTTATGATTATTCTCCTTATTACATGTTAATATAGAAATATATGATAAAGTTCTGTTGAGAAGTTCTGTTAGTAATATTTTACTTACAATAAGAACTTATTAATTATGTAGGACAAGTTTAGTTCAACTATTTTACAATGTGAATTAGGCATCCTGAACTATTATTTTGTCTGACATTAATTTTAATGATTTTGATATTTTACGAAAGGAAGGTAAGAAATACATGTTTCAAAGGGCTAAAAGAGAAGTAGATTCTTGAAAAAATAGTATTTCTACAGTTTATAATGACATGTTCCATAATTTAACAGCATTATAAGTGAAGTGATGAGTGAGGTTGGTACTAATACTGTGTAAAATTATTAACAATCGCCTTCAAACTTGGTAATATTTCTCATTTTATTTTCCATCAAAAGATGATCTATGCATAGAAAATACATGAATTCAGAATACATGTCTTATACAGAAAAAAATTATTGAATTTTAAGTTTACAGGATGTATTACTAGAATAATCTACTGTAAAAGAATCTAAGATTAATATTTAAAAATCTAAAATGAGCATCAATTGCATCATTTTAGATAAAAGTTAAGAATTACTATCCTGAGCATGGTTAAGTCATGCTTAAAACTGCTTTATTTTCATCAATTCACTTTATCTTCTTATTTCATCATATTTCTTTGAAACAGGTTTCTCTAATATGATTGTAATAACAGAAAAGATAACAGTCTAGATAAATATTTTTTCTTGAGATTAGCATAGCTACAGTAGATATATTTAAAAGCAAAAATTCAAACTCAATTTTCACATATTTAGGCATTAAATAAAGCAAATCAATACTCATCACTTATTTCATTATAAGTGCAAAACAAATAACAGACATTAATTCTTTATAATATTTATACACAATTTCAAAAATTTTATATTTTTGTATAATTGTTTTCTTTTTCTCATGTTATATTTATTCCGAGTATATTATTGAAATGTTATTTTATGTTCGATGCTTTTAATATTAAAATTTTGGTTTGCATTTGATGTGCCTTTAATTTTTAAAGTTTTCCTAAATCACCTTATTGTATTTTACAAAATACTTGGACCGTACAATTTGGAAACTAAACAAAATATACTTGTCCTCATCATCTATAATTTGAGAAGGGCTGTCCTAGTGTTCTCATTAAAGTTACATTCACTAGCAGTCATTACACTCCTTGGGCTGGCCTTTTTGTTAAGCATGCAGCTTGACAACTGAGTTGCTTGTGTATTTGTATTAAAAATTAAACTTACTCTAACTATTCAAAAGAGTTCTGATTCAAATTCTCATTCTTAATTGTTATATCTAGTTTATTTCAAGAGGACATGAGGACAAATGGCAGGAGAATGTTGAACATTGAGCTACTGCCTCAACCATGGGAAAGATTTTAAACCCTGGGCAGCTGGGTTATTTTGTGCTTAACATTGTTTGAATTGTGCTTTATTTTCTATTTTCTATTTTCTTGTGTTAAACTTTCTATTTTCTTGTGTTAATTGTGCTTTATTATTTATTTTCTATTTTCTTGTGTTAAACTTTACAATCTAGTGTAAAATAGATTTTTTTTTATTGTTATTGATTCCTAGTAACGATACTATCAAATCATATTGAATCACAGAAATGTTGCAGCCAAGCTGAAATCAGTTGTGATTATTTGGACTAACCTATGTGTTCACTGATGTATTGTGCTACAATGAAAAGGGTATCAGGTTGTTAATATCACCACAAGAATTTTTTAAAGATTCCTTTAGCAAAGGAATATCTTTGTACTTATTTTTTAAAACCTTCTACACAGTAGCTTGTAACTGAACAGTATAGCTAAACAAGTTTCCTTTTGCTATTAGAAATCATCAGTGAAGGAGTCATCCTCAAGCAGCAGCCAAACAGCATAACCGGTGGTAGGTAACGAGGTAGCATATGGATTTTAGATTATGCAATATTAATTGTACAAGATATATGAGAAAAAGCTGAGTATAAAAATTTTAAAATGTGTGATGTTGGGGTGCATTGGGTGTTAAAATTTGAATAGTGTATTCTTGAGTGTAAATTCTAATTGGGGCAGTAGAATGTACACTTTAGAAAATACGTAGTTAGGAAAATCTGCTGAAGGACCTGCATAGCAAATGAATAGTGTACTGAGTTCCATTAGTTAAGTTAAAAATGTTAGAACATTTGTGTCACTGGATCCATACACAGTTCGTAGACTCCACTTCAGTTCTCTTTTAGTGCATATTGATCTAGCCCAAAATTCTAGAGTTCACAAACAAGTGCAATTTGACACAATTCAAACAATATGGAAATATTGAGGAGATTCTCTAAAAAGTCAATTTGTAGTTTATTTTGAAATTTTAAAGTTTCTTTCTTAGTAAATGTCAGCTTTTAATCTAACATGATTTTAAATGCTTGAAATAACAATTCTTTTAGGCCTTTCCCAAAACAGTAACTGAGAGCTACATGTATTACATACTGCTCTAAAAATGATTCAGTAAATAATGACAGTAAAAATATTTATTGAGCTCTTACTGTATCAGTCAGTGTTCCAAGTATTTAATATGAACTTTATTACTTTAATTCTTATGGCAACCTATGAATTAAATATTTATTATCCATCTTTGTATATGAGAAACCTGAGGCATGGGAGTAAAAGTAAATATCTTTTCTAACATCACATAGCTGTTGACAGAGCTAGGATACAAACACAGGGATTCTGGTTCATTTTCCTATACATACTATCAGGGAAAACTTTAGATAGTAATTATCAAATTCAAGCAATTTTGGGGGCAAATAAAATAAACTGTGAATACTATGGGTGTATCAGATTTAAGAAAAAAAGATACATTTTGACATAACTAGTTTGTTACATATCCTCATTAATACATGAGAAGAGAAACATATTGGTTTACCAGATTAGGCAATCTTTCTTGTTAATGTGAGCATAAAGTTTTGCTTTGTCAATGACAAGAGTGTTTTTGTGTTTTGAGACATTTTTATATAGGAAAGAAGGATTCTTTAAGGTAACTCTGACTTCTTATTTTACAACTCAGCTATTCTCTTGTTGTTAAACTTTACAATCTAGTGTAAAATAGCTTTTTTTTTTTATTGTTATTGATTACTAGTAACAATACTATCAAATCATATTGAATCACAGAAATGTTGCAGCCAAGCTGAAATCAGTTGTGATTATTTGGACTAACCTATGTGTTCACTGATGTATGTAAACATTTGTAAGAAAATAATAAATGCTATGTTTATGATTATTATTGTACAAGGAAGGGAGCATAAATTAGTAAAATTCTGCTGAATTTTACTGAAAACAAACATTTAGTTAGAAAATAGAGCCAGTTAAGGGTAAAATGATAACCACAGTTTTGTCAACAACACATTTTCTTAGAAATGATTTTACCAAGGAAAAGTCATTTAACATTTAAAAATATTTCATTTTGCGTTAATAAAGTTCATAAAGATAAATAAAATTGATCTTGGATTTCATTAACTAAAATTATAATGCTATAACTGTTCTTAATGAGAATACTTTCATAGGAATACAATTTTGGCACTTTCTGGTAAGCATAACTTCAAAGAGAAAGATTGGGAAAGTTTTTAGGTTAGTAAAGTCTACAATACATAGTTTTGAAAACACTGCTTTCTAGTCTTGAAACTTTGGCTAATCATACCTCTTTGTATTTAGGCAAAAGATGACAGGGCACAATGATGTAATATAAGAGCCCTTATATACTAAAGAGTCATTTAAAAAAATTAATAGCTTGCTGAAATAAAGAGATGGTCATCATTCCTCCAATTGTGGGCTTGAAATAAGTGTTTTTAATGAAAATCACTTTACAATCCTGTTTTGTTTGCTCTAAGTTATGAAAATACTTTTATTGTTTTATCTAAAAGCACCAGGTTCATCAGAGGGCAGGAAAAAATTTTCTTTGTTCATTCAAGTCATATTTTGCTGTGCTCCACTATCATGGTAAATATTGCCAGTATTTATAATTTTAAATTTGAAATTTAAATTAAAAAAAGATAGCTATATCAAGATTTTCAACACAGCCACAGTTTGGATAGCAGGAAATATAACAAATTAATTAAATGTCATTCTAATATAAAATTTAAGCACAATTTTGATTGTAGTACTAAAACAAAGGCATTTTACATTTAAAAGTAGATGTTTATTACTCAATTAAAAATACAGGAAGAAGGAAATTGATGAAAGCTAATGTGATAATGATTTAAATGGATCTATATCTGGTATTTTTATGGAAAACATTATATCTTTTAAACATTCAAAAGTAAAGTATCGTATTGGAGTATTTGTTGTAAGTCCTTCAATTTCTTTTTTTTAAAATTAAATTTATTGGGTGGCATTGGTTAAAATATAGGTTTCAAGTGTACAATTCTATAATATATCATCTGTGTATTACAATGTATGTTCACCACCCAAAGTCAAATCTCCTTCTGTCACCATATATTTGACCCCTTATTTACCTCCTCCCCTCCCCACTTTGCCACTGGTAACCACTGAGTTCTTAAATTTCCTAATCATCATTCTTTTTGTAAAAGATTGACTAGCCAAACAATTGACGGACAGAAATATAATGTGCCAACCCAGCTAATCCCAAATTAACTTTAAAATATGTGCTTATTTCTGGCATGCGCAGGGTGGTACAGAATATTAACTACAATGGTAAACCATGAAAATAACACAAAAGATAACCAAAGGAGAATTCTGAAAGGCAGTGAGGCAGGCCACTCCAGGACTGAAAGAACAGTGTTAGGATGTCTTCACATTCCCTTATACAACAAAGGAAAGAAATCCTGACTTGGTATTTTCTGTCCCCTAATCTAGCAACAGAAGGCAGCACAGGTTAGAATCATTCTTCCCCTGATTCAACCAGGAGTTCCTCTGACAACACCAGGAGAATCAGATTACTGTAGCTAAAGAGTATATGTACTATACGTATACAGACAGTGCAGTATTGGTAGGAGGATAAACTCAGATCAATGTATCAGGATAAAGAAATCTAAAATAGATTGACACAAGTATATCCAACTAAATTTTGACACACAGGTGTCAAATCTTTTCAAAAAATAGTATTGGAGCAATTGAACATCTGTAGGCAAAGATATGTATGTACCTCAATGTAAATCTCAGATCTCATACAAAAATTACATATTTTTTACACCTGGACTTAGATGTAAAATGTTAAACTATAATCATTTTATGAAAAATAATAGAATAATATATTTTAGATCTAGCAATAGGCAAATAATTCTTATATACTCTCATACATATTACATATATACATATTATGTATTATATGAGGATATACCATACATGAATATATGCATACATGAGAATGAAGGAAATCATGCTGTTTGCAACATCATGGATGGACTTTGAGAGTATTATGCTAAGTAAAATAAGCTAGATAGAAAACAATAAATGCTAGATGGTATCATTTATATTTGCAATCTTAAAAAAAGTCAAATTCATAGAAACAGTAGAAAAGTGGTCGCC
Source organism: Pteropus alecto (assembly GCF_000325575.1). NCBI lineage: Eukaryota > Metazoa > Chordata > Mammalia > Chiroptera > Pteropodidae > Pteropus > Pteropus alecto. Next base: position 58,701,497 of record NW_006442484.1, read on the forward strand.
AGGAGCTGAATGGTAGCAAAAATAGGGAGGCATGTATTTCTTGACCACTTACAACATTCAGAGTTTAGTGACTAAAATAAAAATTTCTCTAGGCATCAAGAAGAAAGGACTTAATAAAAGAAATTAGGTCATGAAAAAATCTAGAGGAGAGTAAGAGGGACAGAAATCAAGGAAACTGCTGGAATATTGGTTTTAACATCAATCATCATTGATGCAATCCAGTGGCCAGGACCTTGCTGCTGCTGCTGCTCCTGGTACTGCTATAACTTTCTGTCATCGTGAAGATACTGATTAGGCAGTGGAGTGTGGAGTCCAGCCACTGAATATTTTCAGTCTGCCAGATTCTGTCACCAATTGACACGGAAGGAAGATGGCTTCTTCTCACTTCTGCCTTCCAAATCTGTTATGGGTGTGTGTCCTTCTCCAAATCTTAATTTCATGTAGGACTCAAAAGCAAAAGTGTCTGAGAAATATGTTTTGAGCCTGACAGTGCCAGCAATGCATGGGTAACATAAAAAAAAGGTGTGAAGGATGAGACCCTATTCAAGGTTGTACCTTATCCTAGTCTCTCTTACTCCATTATTTTGTATAGTGTATACTTTATATCAGTTTTTCTTTATGTCCATTTTAGATTGTCATGTTAGCTATCAATTTTCCCCACTAACATATGGCTGTTGCTTGGTGTATATTATTAAATGAAAATATGAATGTTGATTAATAACCCCCAATTCCCTAGTTGCACCTTTAGACAGCATGGAAGCTTGCTAATAGATTAGAAACAAGAATATATTTCCCCCCAAATCACTATTTTCTGCTCCCCTATTAGCTCCTTTTCTCCTTAATCAGGAAACGTTAGTAAGGTTTTGTTCACTCCCAAGAAGTCTACTATTTTGTGAACAATAGTGGTTTGGTCTTTCAGTCCACGCTTGCCAATGCCACAGTTGGTACATGTTTGTCAAAGTTCTGGTATGTGTGTACAAGTATTCTTAATTCAGAGCATTACTGTTTATTTTATCCTCATTTTTGTTTTTCATGTCTTACAAAAGAATGGTCACATAGCTTTTTTAGGGTATCTCTTTTGTTTACCCAGGTACAATTTATTATATGTCTGGTTACCACTCACCCCCCAAAAAATTCTGACTTGTAGAAAGTAAAATAAATATTGGTCAATGGATGAATGAACTTATAAATAAATGAATGAATAAACCAATCAGTTGAGAATGCATACTTCCTTGGTTAGATTGCTAATTTTTACAGGAAGCTTACTTCTCAGATAAAAGCATAAAGCCTCTTGTCTATAGGGAATACAAATAAAACAAATATTTTAAAGATATTTTCTTTTTTTCTTAATATCTATGTGATACTTGAATTATTTATGGTGAGTGAATTATTGTTTATTCAATTTACTTAAAAAAACTAAAATGAATTGTATAGAATATTTACAGAGAGATACAAATTTAAATGCTATTTCGTAGACATATTAACAAAATTAATGATTAAAGTCTATGTTTTAGTCTATAATATTTAATTATTATGAAATCACTGTTTACTGAGCTCAAAGTATAATATGAAATAAAATGAAAAATGTGCTTTATTCACTTTTTCCAAGTTTAGAACCTAGAAGGAATCCAGGTGGCAGATGGCAGTGCAAGACCTTTGTGACCGAGACTGGTGGGGCAATGTCAAGGGCATGGAAAGTTACGCTCTTGCCAATCTTTGGCTTAGCAAATCTTCACTTAACTTTTAACTGTCCTCACAACATGGTCTTTTAATAAACTGAAAGTGTAGATAAATTAAAGTTACAATAATTCTTCTAATGCTTCTTCTTATTTTAGTTATGCTTTACCTATTGTTGAGACCTGTGAAGAAAATCATTCTTATTAGTCCAGAATATTATAAATGATGTTTTATGTTTTTATCTTCCAAAGTAAAGAAGTGACCGAGCTTTTCATTGTAAATAGGTGGCCTCATAGTGCAAACAAATAAATTAGATCACAGTAAATTAGGTTACATATGTTCGCAGCTTGTCGTTATTTTAATGAAAGGAGTTTCTATATGCTACTAGTAGAACCCAAAAGTTTAGTTTATTTTCAATCATTTATTCTATTGCCATAGAAACAAATACTATAGAAGCAATATCAAAATAACAAACGTTAAAAAAATCTCTCATTTGTTATATCTTAGCTATTCTATTTAATTATGAAAACCATAAACTTTTAAAACATGCAATAAATTTTTAGCTAATTTTCAGAATGCAAAACTTTTAATTATATGTCTAGAGTCTAAAAGTGTTTTCATTGCATATAGGTAATATATATTCCAAGTACCTTTTGAAATTAGTTATCATTGCATTTTAACTAATGAATACAAAGCCTTAGAGATCCACTGTTTTCATGTTTCGGAATTTATTTATTAATTTATCCATAAAAACAGACTCATCTTCATCACATTTTATTACCCTCAAACATTTCTGCGAGAACTTTAGAAATTATATTTATGATGATCGTTCAATTACACTTTTTCTAATAAAAGTAATTCAGCAAATGATATTTTAAATATTTCTCATTTTATTGTAAATAAATTATTCTTTAAGTAAGGTTGATTTTACATATGACTCAAGAGTGTAAGTAAAGGAGAAACAGTAAGTGTACGTGAAAGTGAAAGAGAAACAGCTCTTTCTAACAATAGTAAAATGACACCCAACAGTGGAGTCAAAGAGACACATTTCAAGAGGACACAAAGAATTATTTTATAGAATCAAAAATTCTGGTATTTATTTAAAAAAAAAATCTTTCTTTTCATGTTGAAAATTCTACTGTCATTGTAAAAATAATCCTAATAGAGTAGGAAACCCATTCCTACTCATGGCTTTATGCTTTCTGCAAATGATTTCTTGTGCAGTAGGTGGAAATAAAACTCCACATGTACTGGAACCACAAATTACAAATGTGGAAATATAGTAGTTCCCACAGTTTAACTGCAGTGAGCCTGACATCTGGCAGCTACACTGCTGGGACTCTCCACTTGAGGGCAATTCTCTGCTCATTTTTAGGTTAGTGTAACATTTTTCCCGTGCAGCAACTTGCTGTGTCCATAGTATAAAATGTTCTGAGGTAGAAAAGAAAAGCCAACTGTGAACTGATAGAAAGGTGTGGGAGCTCACAAATAAAGCCATTCTTCCTTATCCTTTCCTTTCCTCAAGAGGAGCATATGTCATATATAACATAACACATAAACAGCATGGGGTAGGGAGGATTCCCAAGTATTTCGCATTAGCTATAGGATATAATTTGGTTCTAGAGCTTACTACTCTCTTAACCTTGATTTATTTTGTCTTTTTATAGTTTTGATTACCACAAGTTGTTTTAAATAATTTCAGAAAGTTACAAATGAGTAAGTCAATATTTAATGTTCCTGGTTGCAAAAGCTGTTGCATGAGTTAGTTTTACCAAAATGGAATAACCTTGGAATATGCTGCATTTTTTAGCCGTGTTTGAAAATTCACAATGACTATTAGCATAACAAAGACTATGGGAAAATCTGAAGTTAAATTTTCAGTTTTTTTCAACAAGATTTTTTTAATTCAATGCCCTTTTGATATATGTTTTTTTCCTTTTGATATTGATAAGTACTACATAGAAGAAGTTGGGAAACACTGGAATAAATGATTTGATTAATTGATGATCAAACAAATGTATACCTAAAAAAATAATTTTTAACATGATGGATTCAATTCCTAGTAAAATTTGATGCAAGTTTTAATAAGGATAGTAAATAATATCAAGTGACTTCAAGCCATCTGCTTTACATGACATATCCATAGGAAGTGCTGGAAGGCAGACTGATATTTTTACTTCCTAGAATGTTCTCTACAGGTATTGTCATTATAGTTCATATTATACCAGATGGAGTCATAAGATAAAATAATGCTATCTATTTAAAAAAAACAACAACAATAAAAAACAACAACAACAACAAAAACTTTGAATACAATGCTTGAGTGTGAGCCTAGATTTTAAAAAAATAATCATCAATACCTTGGAGTTATGTGATACGTTATTCCCAAGACCCAGAGGCAAATATCTTGACTTATTTATATAATTACGAGATTGGGGTGCATACATGCAGTTTTTAAATAGCAAGAATGTCTTTCAGTGAGTTGTGTGTTCCATCTGTCACAGTCTCCACATTTTACTATTGACAACGTTTGTGATGTGATCTAAGAAAGTGTTCCCAGCAGGTCCCATCATATTGAATAATGGTTTCTTTTACATGAGCAGGTTGATAAATCAACAACATTCCCAATTTCAGACTAGAAATGAAAATCAACATTTCAACATTTAGCAGATGAGTGGAACTGATGGATTCCCATAGAGAACCGTATGTTTAAATTTAGAAATGTAGTCAACGTAATGTGGACCATGTAAAGAAAAATAATAAAACAAAATTAGGTTCTCTATTGAAATCTGACTCTACTATACAAGAAAAAAATGTGACTCCTCTCCAATGCATTTTTCTAATTTTGATAATTAAGTCAATACAGAATTAAGTCAATACATATTTTTTTTGTGATTCTTGGTTTAGTCATAGCTTGATCTCTAAAAAAAAAATGCTTACTATAAATAAAGAGGATATAAGAAACTTGGTGGCTGGTGCTTTGTTTTGGTTATTTTTTTCTTCATAACAAATTACCCCAAAATGTGGTAGTTGAAAATTTTTGTACGTGAGTAATTAAGGCAGATCTTAGCAGGTTTATTTTCTTCTTTGTGGTTTATAAAGGGGTCACTCAGCAGATTTCAGCTAACAGCTGGGCAGTGTAAAAGGTTTAAGATAGCACATCATTCATATGCCTGATGCCATGGTGGGAAGTCTGGAAGACTGCTAAAGTAGGCCCTTTTTCATCTCCTTATAGTATCATTGCCTCTCCAAACGGTTTCTCCAGCAGGACAGTCTGACTACTTACATGAACTCCAAAATGAAAGAGATTTTTAGTTCTCTAAAGGGCTAGGTCTGGAGTAGATTTATTCAAAGTAGTCTCTGAACAAGACCAGATACTCAGGGAAGGAAAAGATACTTTCATGTTCAACAGAGGAAGTATTGAATAATTTGTAGACATTTAAAAACTACCAGTCTACTATCTTGTCACAAAAAATTTCTATTTTTACCACATGCAAAATACACTTACCCCCTCATAAGACTCCTGAAGTTTTATTTCATTAGGAGATTGAAGCAAATTCCAAGATCTCACCTTCTAATTCATTTCCAGATGCAGTTGAATCTTCTTGGGTGAGGTTCCTTAAGGAAGATTTCTCTCTTTCAGAAAGCTTGTGATCTAAAGTGACAGGATGTTTTCCCTCGCATATATCCAACACACAATGGGCAGATGGGGATAGGTACTAATGTTTAGAAAGGAGAGATATGGGAGAGACATAGTGTTTGTTGGTTCATATCAATTCTGAAATCCAGTTGAACATATGATGCTAGATCCTTGATGAGGACTTCATTCTATTTCTTGAGAGTGGTTCTTCATTCCTTTTAGTTCCACCTCTGGGATCTTGGCTCCAATATCAGAATCATTTTTCTTTTCCATAAGGATGGTCTGGGTTTTCATATGTTCTCAGTTCTTTATCAGCCTATTTCCTGCATATATTCCTGGTGTTTGAATATGGGTGAGGCATCCAGGGGTGTTTTGACTGATCTGTCTTTCAAACCTAAATGGTTACACTTCCACAAGAAAAGTATCTTTTTTCTTTGTTGTGTGTTTCATTGTGACAGATGGAACACACAATTGGCTTAAAGATATTCTTGCTATTAAAAATTGCATGTGTTCACCCCAATTTTCATCAAAAAGTCAAGATTTTTGCCTCTGGATCTGGAGAATAAAGTTACTCTTTGTGCTACCGCACAAATTCTTCAAGATAGGCCCAGCTCTGCTTTTATCTGAGTCACATACTGCAGGGCAATAACCTTAAGAATCTCAAAGTCCTAATAGGCATTTCCTTAATTGTTTTTGAGGTGTTAATAAAGTGTCTTGGATCCATACCCTTGAGAAATTAATTCTGATGCTATACTATAGTGCAAGTGTCCTGGATTTTATCTTTAAGCGTCTCTTTCTTACTTTGAAAGTCTTTGCCATCTAAAGGGATTAGGACACAGAAACAGTTTTATTTTAAACAATGTAGTAAATCCTGTTTCCTTGATATTTCCTCTACATTCTGCTCAAAACAGTATTTCTTTCTTAGCACATATCTTATTTCTCATATTTTATCATAGGAAGTTAGAAGAAGCCAGCTGGCATTTTGTACGGTCTGTATGGAGATTTCCTCAGCCAATCCATGAGTTCTTTAAGTATCTTTTCTACTCTTCACGTTACTAAAAGTCACTGTTTACAAACTGTGTGCCACTAAATATCAAATGTCTTTATATTTTCCAGCTTTCAATAGTAAATTTTCCCTTTGTCTTCTCTACTTTTTCTCTTTCTCTTATGTCTCGTAAAGGCCCTTCAAGCTTCTTCACATTATCCCATCCCAAAGTCAGTGTCTTAAGGTTTTTGTTACTGTATATTTCTAGTAACGAATCACCCATTACCTGGTCCCAACACCATACCACATGCTCACTGACTCAGTGATTCCATTTGGCTTTGACACAGTCCCAATAACTGCCTTCTGGTTGCTTTGACAGATGCAGTTTTGAATTGAATAGAGTTCTCTACAGAGTGAGTATGTCTAGGGATATCATTGTGATAACAATACATAACAATGTGTAAAAGATAAGAACATGTATCATACCAACAGATATGAGTCTGACTACTGATCTCTGGTTTTTTCTTCTTTAAAATATATTTTTCCTTCTATCTTTTTTTAAAGCTTAACCCATAGAAATGAAGAATAAGATGTTGGCACTCTTTGTTACTAGTACATGATATAAAACATTCACTAAAGTCCTATCTCTACCACATTCACTAAAAAGATGACTAGGGCCCAATAATAGCATATAACACAAAAGTTGACAGATATGTTTGTGGGGTGCTGTTTTGGAATGAATATTTATCTCACCCCCGCCCCCCATCACAAATTCATATGTTAAAGTCCTAACCCAAATGTAATGGTGTTTGAATAGGCTGAGATCATGGAAGTGAGGTCTTTATGATAGGATTAGTGTCCTTATAAGAAGAGACAGCAGAGACTTTATCCTCTCTCTCTCTCTCCCTGTGCATGAACCTAGGTCATGTGAGGATACAGAAAGAAGGCTGGCACCCTGATCCCCTACTCCCAGCCTCCAGAAAAGTGAGAAATAGATTTTGTTTAAGACACCAGTCTGTGGCACTTTGTTATGATAGCCTGAACTACCTAATATGGGTATTTACAAATTACATTGTGTCATGCAGTGATTCTAAGGAATATTTATAATAGCAAGATATCAGTGCGAGTTAGAGGTACTTCAAAATTTCAAAGACAAATTCTTTAATTAATTTAGGAAGGAGTATCAGAAGGGTCTTGGGAAAATATGACTAAAAATCTGTTATGCTTCTTATTGTTTTTTTAAATAATAATATCCACAGAAACAATATTCTCATATTTTTTGTCTTATTTCCAGATGAAATTTTTGCCTGTGATATAACTGTTAAATTATCAGCTGGAATAGAAAAATAAGCGCACTTTGGTTTTGAATATTGCCAAAAGTTCCATTAAAATGAAAGAAGAAATTGAGCATAAACGTTCCTCTTTAGAAACAATAAATGATATGAAGAATTACTGAAAATTCAAAGATATTTTTGTATCATTTCTCTCTGTCTATATAACCCATACGGAACTATTGAACATGACCTTTTAGGGTCATTGGAAAGACATTACATAATATATTTAAAATACCTAATTCTCTGTCTAACTCCTTAGGTGCTACTTGCTTTGGTTAGTGTAGTTTCACAGTATAATTCAAAATGATTGTGTCCTGTTGTTACGAGAACTATGTAAATGGTATAGAAGCCCATGTATATAGCTGATGGTTTCCAAAGTAGCCAGGAAACAAGATATGATGGTATAAGAGTAGTATGAGAGTTAGTACACATTAGGCAGGGAAATAAAATGATGTTCAATTGATAGGAGCCTGTATGACAGTGAATATTCCTCTATGTTCTGTCACCTGTGTGATTTGCTTTTAAATTATTTTGTACTGATCTTAATTTATGAGAACCCTATTTATGCAGTTCGTATAATATGTATATGATATGGCCATGACTCTTAGGTGGCAAAGATCTTTAGTTATAGCATGTGAGTAAGTATTATATCCCTCTATAACACTAGCAGACAATTTCATTTCAGTAAATAAAGAAGGCTGAATCTAATTTTAGGGGCAAAACATATAGAGCATTTGGATATTGTTCTGTGAGAAAGTTTTAAAGAATGTCTAATTAGTTGTATTTGAAAGAAGTTTGAAGTGTACAAGTTTCCAGATATATGTGTAGGTGATGGAGACTGTAGCTTTTTTTCCTCTACCAAATACAATAGAACTCTTAAAGAGTAACTTTTCATGAGGATTTGAATTGCCATTTTAACTAAAAATAATTTTTTTTTGTACAACCTTCTTAGATTATGATTCGTAACCTCTACATGATGTTTTATGGAAATCCTTTCTTTAACATTAGTGTTTAATTTTTGGTGGGGAAAAAAAAATGTATATACCTCTCTCTTTCCAAGAACTGGACAATACTGAGGGAAAACATCTCTGAAATTCAACCACATTATATTTTTATCTGAGAAGCACATACTTTATACCCATTATTTCTCGCTTCCTTTATATGGTACTTCCTGCTAAAGATCTATACTTTATTCAAGTATTTAATTCTGCATGCATGGATTATGAATACTCAGAATATTGCTGTAGCAATCATTTTAGAATATAGCTTAAGTGAACTTTTTACATTTTTAGAGTCTTGCTAAATACTGTACAAATTTGCATATATGTGAATTAATAAAAAAAGCCTGAATTATAATCTATGTTAAAGTCAATCTATTTTAATACTTATGACAATTTAGTATTGGGAAGTACACCAAGACAGTATTGTCTTACTTCAAAAATTGCACAGAAAAATGCAAAAGATTGATTTGGTAATTTGTAATTAGGATTCAAATTTTTACAGATAGGCATATTTCTAAAATATATGTAGTTGATTAAAAGTAAATTGTACTCAAAATTTGTGTTTGATATATCACCATTTTATATTTGGACTGCTATTTTAAAGATGATAAATGTGTACAGCATTTATATTTATACATTCTAAGTTGATTTTACCTAATAGCCTAGTGTGAATTGAGAGATCAAAATTATATCTTAAGCTATATTTGACAGTGCTATATTATCTATAAATCTGTATACATTTCTTAGGCATTCTGCTACCAATCATGCTCTAAATTACTGAACCATTATCCACTTTTGATCTGATATTACAAGTAATCTCTGTAAATTTCCTTGCATTCATGTAATAACTTTGAATAAGTTTTCATTATCATAAGACTGCAACAAAAATAATGACATTGTTCTATTAGAACAGTCTAATTACCTTGTCAAACAACAAAAGAGATCATGCAATACGAAAGGCCATGAATGGATCTATGCTCCAGCTCCGTGATCACTGTCTCTTTTGGTAGTCATAGTCTACATCTTTAAGAGCTTACTGCAAGGTCTTCTCTAGGTTTTATAATAATTTATTCTAAATAGAAGAAAATTTTTTCATTCTTCGAAAATCTGAAAAATATTTTTCGTGCCCCCCTTTCTACTTCTGTTCTCTACAATTTTCAAAATTAGTCTCATTCATGGCCTTCATACAATATTTAAAGTTAGAATCTGCTCCAGCCTGGCTCTAGCTCATCATTCATTTCTCAGTTTATATATTTCAAAGTAAAATCTAATTTTCTATAATGTCACCACAAATGTATTTTTATAAATAAATGTAGAAAAATATTTTGAAAAAATCACAGTGTAAGAAAATCTTCACTAATTAGAATGAGAGAGGAAAAAATGGAGAATGTTATCTTAAATTGATCAAAAGTTTTAATCTTATAAATTTACTGAACGTAAAACATAGGAAAAGGCAAATAAAGTTATATAGTAATTTCTGAAAAAGAATTTCAAGAGAAATAGCCATGAAAACTTGAATGAACCATTTTTTACCTTGTTTCAAATGACAGAAATGATCATGAATTTCCTTGTCAACATTAGGTCACTTGGAAAGGATATAACTGTGAAGTCATAAATTCTTAGAGTAAAACTGCTAAAGAATGATTGAGGAAATGCTTCAAGCATAGTCTTAAGAACTATCTATTTAAATATAGGAGAGAGCAAGCTAAAATATTTCATATGTATCTATTATTATTTTTTAAAAAAAACTTGCATAATTATCTACCTTCAGCCAAATTTACGAAATCTAATCCAGCAATCTATCTCTATAAATAGTGTTTAAAATATGCATGATACCAGAAATTACTGGATGGTGATAAATTTTGTATGGGGCATGTAAAAGTACTATGGTAACTGGCAATTAGCACTAATCAAACATTTTTCCCAGGACTCCCCCATTTCTCTTTTGTATTATTTCCAATACATATCAAGGGAGGTAAAAATAAAGTGATGTTTTACTACTTTGTGTTCTGGTAACATTTTTTACACGTCACTTATTACATTTTGACTTTAAGAATTTTAAATTGTATCAAACTAACTACATAATCACTGCAATTCTTGAAATAAAAAAAGTCGATAGCACTGACCTATTAAATTTTTAACATTTTATAGATTATTGGGGAATAACATTGCTTACACTAAAAAAAAGAACAAAAAACCAAACCCCCAAAATCCCTGATTTTGCTATTTCAGAAAAAATGGGCAGCTGTGTGACATGACTGATGACTTGCGATGCACTAGTTCAATTAGACTTGTACTCTCATTCTGACTTTTAACACAAGAACGTGGCTCAGATATTCACTGGTCTTTAAAAGAGCGAAAGACATGGAGTAGACCTGGTCCAAGCTTAAATCTTGGAAATAAGACTTTGCAACTTCAGACTATATCCAGTGAATGCTAGCAAAAATACAGATATATAAGAATAAAGAAATAAATACTTACTAAGTCACAGATTCTTTTTGGATTGATTTCTTATATAACAGTCATGTGATAATGGCTAAATAATTCAGAAATTGGTAGATGGTGTAGGGTACCAAACAAGTAGCATTAGCTTGAAAACTGGCATCAAGAAAGCTGTTACAGGAGATCAGAAAAATAATGACCAATGTTATACAGTGTCAAAAATTTATTCGAAATTGAAGTGGATCATATCTAGTTTATGGTTCCATATATAAGAAGCTTAGAATTTGCCACTCTGTCCTAACGAGTAGAAAGCTGAACAAACAGAATAACCAAGGACTTGGGATAACTACAAGAGGTGTAACATATGCATAATGGGAATATGAGAAAAAGAAAAAGTGAAAGAATTAGAAGAAAATTTTGAAACAAAAATAACTGAGATTTTTCCCAAATTAATGTCAGACACCAAATCACAAATCCAGGATCTCGGAAAACACCAAGGAAAACAAATACCCACAAATCTGCATCTACACATATCATTCTCAAATAACAGAAAATAAAAGACACAGAAAAAATTTTTGAGAGAAGGCAGTGGAATAAAACACCTTACCTATGGAAGAACATAGGTAAGGTGTTCCATAGAAACTATGCAAGCAAGAACAGAATATTCATAGTATTGAGAATAAAACACACACACACACACACACACACACCACCTATATTTCTGTACTCTGTGAAATTATCTTTCCAAAGTGAAAGTAAAGACTTTCTCAAACAGGTTGTTGTCAGGAAACCTGTCTTGCAAGAAATATTAAAAGAAGTTCTTTAGCAAGAATGATCATAAGCTCAGAAACTTAGCTCTCCATAAATTAACAAAGAACATCAAAAAAGAAATTACGAAGACAAAATAAAGCTTTTACTTTTTTTATTACTTAATCTAACAGATAAAAGTTTATTCAGAATAATAATACCAATAATGCATTTGAATATATATACTTATGTATATAATATTTACATATAAGCTTATACATAAGTGAAATAAATGATAGTAGTGTTATTGAAAAGTGGATATGGAATAGTTGTAAATGTAGATATCGATATATATGGCAAACTTTAGGGCAACAACTGAAAATATTTTAAAAAGAAATAAAACTGATATTTTAAGAAAAGAGAGAGAATAGAATCCTATAAAATGTTTAATTTTAACCACAAAAGTCAGAAAAAGAGTCAAAAGCAAAAATAGGAGCAAAAATAAAAATAGTAATAGTAATAAAGATGGTATATATTAATCCAACTATATTGAAAATTCTATTGACTATCAATGGTCTAAATGTACCAATTGAAAAACAGAGATTGTGAGAGTGGATTAATAAAGAGACCCTACTATTTGTTGTCTACAAGAAACTTTAAATATAAAGACATAGATTAAAAGTAAGTGAATGGAGAAAAATATACTATGCTAAAAAATAAAAAGAAAAATAGAAAGCAAAGGCAGTTATATTACTTACAGACATAGCAGCCTTCAAAGAAAAAATAATTATCAGGGATAAATGGGGAAATTACATTATAATAAAGGAGACAATTATCCCAAAAGACATAAAAATGAGCATGAATATGCCTAACAGAGCATCAAACTACATGAGGGAGGCAAAAACTAATAGAATTGTTAAAAGAAACAGATAAAGACACTATTAAAGTTGGAAATGTTAACACCTCTTTCTCAGAAATAGATAGTTCCAATGTGCAGAAAATCTGTAAAGTCATACTTGAACTCAAGAACACCATCATTCACCTGGATATAATGGACATATATCGACTACTTCATTCAACAACAGCAGAATGCACATATTTCTCAAACTCGCATGGAATATTCACTAAGACAGACCACATTCTGGATCATAAAATACACCTTAACTAATTAAAAAATAGAAATTGTGCAATGTCTGTTCTCAGACCACAATGAAATTATACTAGAAATCAATAACTGAAAAATCAAATTAGAGAAATAACTGGAAAATCCAAAAACTTGTGAGATCAGACATTACATTTCTAAATAACATAGGGATGATATAAGAAATCTCAAGAGAAATGTAAAAATATTTTGAAAGAAATAAAAATGAAAAAACAATTCATCAAAATGTGTGTGATACAAAGCAGTGCTTAGAGGAAAATTTATAGCATTAAATGCTTATATTAGAAGACAAAAAAATGTAAATTCAATCATGTAAGTTTCCATTTTAGGAAAATAGAAAAAGAAGAGCATGTTAAATAAGGATTAGAGCCAAAATTTATGAAAATAAAAACAGGAACTCAGCAGAAAAAATATCAATGAAACCAAAAGCTGGTTCTCTGAAAAGATTAACAAAATTGTTAAGCCTCAGTCCAGGCTAACTAAGAAAAAAAGAGAAAGAACACTACTAACTTCAAAAATGAGAGGACATCTCTACAGATTCTATATACATTAACAAGACATAAAGGAATACTCTGCCCATAAATTTGATAACCAACATGAATGGACCAATTTCTTAAAAGGTACAATCTGTCAAAACTCACAAATGGAGAAATATATAATCAGAACAGGCTTATATCTATTAAAGAATTAAATCAATATTAACAACTTTCCAAAACTGAAAGTACCAAGCCCAGATGACTTCACTGGTGAATTCTGCCAAACATTTAAGGAAGATATTATACCACTTTTCTACAATCTATTTCAGATGCTAGAAGCAAAGGGAATACTTACTAAGTCTATAAGAGCAAATTTATCTTAATACCAAAACCTAATAAAAACATTACAGGAAAAGAAAACTGCAAACCAGTACCTCTCATGAACATGAGAGGCAAAAATTCTCAACAAAATATTAGTCAATTAAATCAAATAATGTATAAAAAGAATTACACAGCACAACCAAGTGTAATTTATTCCAGGTATGCAAAGTTGTTGTTTCAACATCTAAAAACCAAATAATGTAATCTATCACATTAAAAGGCTAAAAAAGAAAAAAAATCATGTGAGCATATCAATAGATGTAGAAAAGCATTTTACAATTCTAACACTCATTCTTTATGAAACTTCTCAGTAAACTAGGAACAGAGCTCTCTTAACATGATAAAGACTACAAAAACCTTACAGCTAACATTATATTTAACAGTGAGAAACTCAAAATTTCCCCACTAAGATCACATACAAGGCAAAGATGTCCCTTCTAA
>NW_006442484.1:58715808-58729530 GCF_000325575.1 Pteropus alecto
CCTTGCGCTAATTGTAAGACAGGAAAAGGAAATAAAAACATATAGAATGGGAAGGAAGATATAAAAATATCTTTGTACACATATAATATGATCGACTATGTAGAAAAGTAAAGGAAGAATCAACAAAATACTCCTGAAAATAATAAGTGCTTAAAACAAATTTCAGAATACAAAGTTAATATTAAAAAGGCAATCACTTTCCTATTTACTAGCAATGTACAATTGGAACTTGAAATTAAAAAAAACGCAACACCATTTACGTTAGCAAATATTATTCCATTGGAATAAATAAACTGTAGTACACTCAAACAATGGAATAGTATTCAGTTCCAAGAAATGAGTTATCAAGCTATACAAAGATATGGAGAAATCTTAAATACATATTACTAAGTGACAGAAGAAAATATGAAAAAGCTACATGCTATATGATTCTGATTGTATGACATTCCAGACAAGAAAAAACTATAGAGACAGTAAATCAGTGGTTATGAGGGTTTGGGAAGTGCGCAAGAATGAATAGATAGAGCACAGAGGATTTTTAAGGAGGTGAAAATACTCTGTATACCATAATGATGTATACAAGTCATTCAACATTTGTGCAAACCCATGGAATATATGCCATCAGTGTAGGTTCATAAATCGTAACAGATGCACCACTCTAGTGGGGGATTTTAATGATGTGGGAGGCTATGTTTGTGTGGGTCAGGGTTATACATGAAATCTCTGTACTTTCTCTTCAGTTTTGGCTGTAGATTAAAAATGCTCTTAAAAACATGGTCTTCGTAAAAACATTTTTAAAAATTTAAATATGGATCATGTACTTAATAAACCTACAACATTGGGTGAATAAATCTCATGGTCAAATATTAAAAGTGCAGCTAGTTTTATATACCAGGAAAACAGGAAATAAAGAACAACATAAAAAATGACTAATTTACAAGCAGATTTAGAGAAAATATGGATAGTCTAAAAAATTCAGAGGTGAAAAATAACCAATTTGTGGCCATTAAGAGACAGCTTCACAGGAACATGACATTAAGAGTGTGGCTGTAACATTCATAAGACCTCTGAAGGTGTCCAGTAGATCTTTCTGACTTTGCAAAAGAGCTCCCAAAAAGGTTAAGGGTATCGTACCACAGAACCTTAATGTACCAAAAGTGCTATAAGTAAGTCTAAAGAACTGTCTAAAAAAATATGATGTGTGTGGCTCTAGAACATGGGGTTGACCCCAATATTTCACTCATACACTCCTGGGTTTTGCCATAAGATGACATGGGGAGCTTTTGTTCCAAGGGAAAAAGATATGGGAGGAAACCCCAAATTTTATCTGCAGTATAGAGCCAAATCTAGCCACACCCAGCTAGATTAAGTGACTCTAGTCTAACTTGAGGATATGTGAGCAAGAAATAAATGTTTGCTGTAAGGCAGTGAATATCAACTTTATGTTTTATGCAGCGGTAATCTAGCAATTGCTTCCTAATCTAACAGCTCAAATTAAAATTTATTAACTATCTATATAGTATGCCAAATTTTTGTTAGATAATTTGGATATAAAGATGTGCAAAAATTTCTCTTGCCTTTGAGGATATGTTAATCAAATTATTAACGATGTCAAACTAACACAGAATTTAGTTTTATAGTAGAATATTTGGTAGGAAAATTATCAAAGAATTGAATTCCTTGACGTGGGTTATTTTCTTCTCTCAAACTAGTTAGTATTTGAAAGTGTTTGTCTCAATGATTCTCCCTTTGATTTAGCAAACCCACTCTGAATATCATGGTTTTAAGAATTATTTCTAGTTACAGTCAAATCTTGCTGGACAAGTAGACAGTGCATACATGAAAATGATTTTTGCATGGCTGAAATCTAACTTGTTATGAGCAAATTTATATTTACTACTAGTGTGAGAATTATCTTATTCCTAAGTCCTTGACTGGACAGAAACTCAGTGTTCTTTTGGAGCACATAAATAAGTTAATCTAAATATAAATACATAAATAAAAGTGAAAAGAGTGAAGAGTAAGTAAATTTATGTAGGCTGATAATTTTAATTCCGTTTATTTGCTTATTTATGTAGTGTCCTTTGTAAAGGTTTTTAGATTTTTTTTAACAGATTTTAAATAGTATAAGCTCTAAATAGAAGGAAAAGAATAAACAAGAGTAATGTATTTATTATTACAATGATGAAAAACCATTAATAGACTTTGAAATGAGTAGTTGTTCTAGAATACAGGCATTAAGAATGTATATATAAAAATTTCATTACATTTTGTCTTATTCATTAATATATACTGTTGCATAAATATTTTATACCATATATATAATCTTTATCACTCATGCAATGTATAATTTTTGCACAATGACTAAAATATAACCCAAATATTCTTTTGAGAGCTTTTATTTTTCTTTTTAAACTTATTTTCAAATTATACTACAAAGAGATAATAATCAATACAGCTTGGTATTGACAGAAAAACAGACATACAGACAGACCAGTGGAACAAGAGCCCAGAAGTAAACACATATTTTTGACAGAAGAGCCAAAAACATGCAGTAGAAAAAGGAAAGCCTCTTCAATAAATAGTGGTGAGAAAACTGGAGAGCCACCTGCAAAAGAATGAAACTACACTGTTTTTTATCACCACACACTAAAATTAACTCAAAATGGATTCAGGACCTGAATATAAGACCTGAAATGATAAATTGTATGGAAGAAAATATAGGAACTAAACCCACGGACCTTAGACTTAAAGAGGATTTTATGAATTTGACCTCAAAGGCAAGGGAAGTAAAAGCAAAGATAAATGAATGGGACGACATCAAACTAAGAAGTTTATGCACAGCAAAAGAAACTGTCAACAAGATAAAGAGACAACCATCCAAATGGGAAAAGATATTTGCAAGCAACACCTCCGATAAAGGCGTAACATAGAAAATATAAAAAGAACTCATGCGACTCGATAACAAAACAAACAAATATTAAATTAAAAAATGGGCAGAGGACTTGAATAGTCACATCTCCCAAGAAGGCATACAAATGGCCAACAAACATATGAAAGGATGCTCAACTTCAATAACTATTAGGGAAATGCAAATCAAAACCACAATGAGATACCACCTCACACCTGTTAGAATAGCTGTTATCACCAAGACAAATGATAACAAATGTTGGAGAGAATGCGGAGAAAAAAGGGCCCTCACAGACTGCTGGTGGGACTGCAAATTGGTACAGCCACTATAGAAAACAATATAGAAGTTCCTCAGAAATCTAAGAATTGATCTACCATGTGATCCAGCAATCCCTCTACTGGGGATATGAAAACAACCGAAGTGTCCTACGATAGATGATTGGCTAAAGAAGCTGTGATACATATATACAATGGAATATTACTCAGCCATAGAAGAAATGAAATACTGTCATTTGCAACAACATGGTTGGACCTTGAGATAATCATGCTAAGCAAAATGAGCCTGACAGAAAAAGTTGAAAATCACATGATATCACTTATATGTGGAATATAAACCTAAAAGCAACAAACAAACATGACAATGAAACAGAAACTCATGGACATGGACAATAGACTAGTGGTTACCAGAGAGTGGGGGAAAGGAGGGAGATAGTGGGGTAAAAGAGGTCAAATATGTGGTGAAAGAAAGAAATCTAACTATGAACAGTGAACAAACAATGCAATATATACATGCCTTACTGTTGAATTTTACACCTGAAACTTACTGGATTTCGTTAACCAGTGCCACAAATTAAATGAATGAATGAATGAATGAATGAATTTTGAGAGTTACTGGATTACCAATGTCATCATAATATACATACATACATACATACATACATACATACATACATAAAAAATAAAAGCACATGTAAACTTCTTTTCTTTTTGTCCATCTTTCACTGGCAATGGCTACCTATATGAATATAGCTGAAAGCATCTCCTGATTAAAAACTGAAAATTATTTTAGTGAGTTATGTTGTGACAGATAAGTAGGCGATTCTTTGATTTTTTTTTAAACAGGATAAGATAAAAATCACAGTTTATACTTTATTTTAAACTTTAACAATTTTGTTAGACAATATTTATGCACCATGTTAAATGTATTAAATAATATCAGTATCTATAAAACTTAAGTGAAAATGAGAACTAATTTATTTAGCAATTATCTCAATCCTCCATCCTCTAAGTTTTTAATGCTATTTTTTAAAAACAGAATAATTAACATAGTAATACATCAGTGTCATTTGCACAATTAATTCTGTCTCAAATTTCTAATCTACTACTCATCTTCATTTTTTGTCATATATGTTACTGACTTACTAGATTTTTATTATTAATTTTACATTATATTCTTAGCCATTTATAGATAAATATTCATAATACTTTCCCACATTTAATAATAAATTATAAATCATTAAATAAAAGTCACATTGAATACCCCTAAATTTCAATATGTTAATTAACAATTACATAGACTATTACAAAGAAGTGAATGACAATTTAAAAGCAGAATAATCTTGGGAGAGTGGGGGAATCCATGGAAAATAAGATTTCTCAAGATTTTAAAAATTACTATAATTAATGTTCCCCTCTCTTGAGTGAACAGTTTATTTGCTACCTGGATTCAGGATGACTGACACTTTTATTGATTAATTTCATTTTGTCAAAATACATATCTCCTTAAGCTATATTTTATAATGGTTAGTCAGAATTACTAAGTGAAAAACAGCTGCAGGGTAAAATGTTTAAACCAAAATCAATATTGAGTTGCTTGTTGTTGATAAATAATACTTTGCTGACTTTTTTTTCTGCTTGGAAAATAAAGCACAGGGGCTAAAGATACTCACAGTCAAATCCTCCTTGGCTGTTGGAGGTCAACAGAAAAATGAAAGTAGTCAAAGAGATGCCACCAGCTTATGTGACAGACTAGCAAGATTCCAGAATTAGGTTATGTTTATGTGACATTTATCTAATAAGGAAAGCCAAGCAGAATGATAAATGCTTTTCACTGTGTCTGTGCAGAAATGGGTTTATAAACGAGCACCTGCCATAAATCACAAAAACAGCTTTGTCAAAAGTAACTAGCGACGAGATGTATCTTTATAATTACTCGAGACATCATGTGTCCTGCTTTCATATCCTCCACTCTGCTCTTAGATCAACTATTTTATCCTGCTTTAAACCTAAGTTATTTCTATTCACTTTGAAAAACGGGTTTATGGCCAGAATGCTTTTAGGGTACGCCCCCTTCCATTGCATTAGTATCCACAAATAAGTCTGGGTATTTGGTTAGATGGCCAATAATAAATACCACAGACGAATCTATCATCTTCTCTCTCCTTTCCTAGCTCTTTCTTCCTCTCTAAATACTAGTCTTTTCTATAACACAGTTGATCTTTTCACATGTTTATAGTAAATTACTGACCTCCAGATATTAAAAGAGAATGATTCAAAGAAATTAATACCTTATTCAAGGCAGTGGCAAAAAGGTTTTATTGGAAGATTAACCATGTTAAACAATATATGAAAGACTAGAACAAATGAATGCTTAATAATAGAAATGGCACCAAAATGGTCAAACCGTTTCTTTGGAAAAGTATGTTATATTCAGAAGTAATATATCAAGTCCTAGCAGTTTTTCACTCTACAGTATTACAAACCATCAAGAAATGGTATGAGTGCAAGAAAATACTCAATTCATAATAGACATTCACAGCAGAAAGAATAAAAGATTAGAGAGGACAACAGCTTGAGCATAAAAGTAGATTGAATCTGACTTCCTTTAAAAATGTATTTGTGTTTCCTCCTGTGGCTACAATACTTAATTGATGCACAATTGCTCTAATAGTGTTCCTTCATATTGGTTTACAAAAAAGCTTTGCAGTAATCATAGATTAGAAAGTGCAGAGCTACACAATGAATGTCTTAGCACTTAGGTCAGTCCATTTAATTTCCCTTTCAAATGCAATTGTTCACTGCTGTGCTTATTAAATACAAGCATACTGTCTGTATTTGAATGCACTGTCTGTGTAGTTTTGGCACCGTCTACCTACTGCCTTTGCCATTTCTAATGAGAGCTGACTGTCACAGCAAATTCTCAGAATTTAAATTAGGTGTACTTTACCACATGCATTTTTTACTTATTTAAATCACCATATAACTAATTTATAACTATGGCATTGCTACTGGCTAATCAACTTATTATTTTTACAGTAGCTTGAGGAACAATATACATTGTCTGAGGGGACATTTTAAATTAGTAAGGTTAGTGAAGTATGTGATTTCCTTGGTTATTATGAACAATTAGGGATGCTTTTGGATTTCAGTACATTGATTTGGTTACTCAGATATTTGTTGATAGACTCATAAAAGTAGAATTTCTTTTTTTTTTTTTAATTTAAGCTGGTCAGAATTAGAAAAAATAATTACTAAAATTCTCTGGAGATTGATAAAATGGCTTACATCAAATAGGGAAATATTTATTTAAGAAAAACTACTAAAACTTAATAAGAACAGTGGGAAGTTGTAGCATTAAATCTTGTAGAAGGGCTATTCTAGAGGGCTCAAAAAGCCAACTGATATTTCCTTAGTCCCCCAGCTCCCTAAAGTGGAAGAACTATTTTGGATGGATTTGTAGGCCACTGAACAGAAGCATATCCTGTTTTCCACAATTCAATGGAGAAAGAATAATATTTTCAAATGGTACAAGGACGTTTGGATATCCGCATGACCCTCCTTCATACCACATACAAAAAGCAACTCTAAATGTGTCATATACTGACATTTAAGAGCTAAAGCTATAATTATAAAACCCTTAGAAGAGATGAGAGTAAACCTTTGTAACTTTGAGTTTAGGAAATAGTTTCTTAGATACAGTGCTAACAGCATTAGTGACAAAGGAAAAAACAACAACAACTGGATTTTAACAAAATAAAAAATAACGTGCTAAAAATAATCAAGAAAGTAAAAATGCAAAACATAGAATGTGAGGAAACATTTCCAAATCATATATGTTATGAGAGAAGTGTATAATGAATATAGAAAAATTATTATTCGGTAATAAAAAGACAACTCAATGTACTAATAGGCAAAGGATGCAAATAAACATTTCTGTGAGAAGATAAATAAATGTTCAATAAGCATATGAAAAATTGCATATTAAAGAATGCAAATCAAAGCCTCAATGAGATACAAATTCATACCCATTAAGATTTCTACAATAAGATGTACAGTTACCAATGTTAGTGTTATGAGAAGAATGTGTCTCTCTCAAATTTATGTATTGCAGCCCTAATCCTCAGTATCTCTAATTGTGACTTACTTGGTGATAAGGACTTTAGAGAGTTAATTAAGTTAACATGTGGCTGTTAGCGTGGTCTCTAATCCAACATGACTGGTGTTCTTATAAGAAAAGGAACTTAGGATATGGAGAACAAAGGCTGAGAGACACTTAGTGCATGTGACATGTGTCCTAGTGAGTACAACCATGTGATGTGGCAGCAAGAAGGTGACTATTAGCAAGCCAGAAGAGAGGCCTCACAATAATCCAACCTTGCCATCTCCTTGATCTTGGACTTCCAGCCTCAAGATCTGTAAGAAAAAGAAATGTCTGCTGCTTAAAAATTACCCAATCTGTAGAATTTTTTAATGAAACCTTGACAAAGATGTAGCGTACTCTCATATACTGCTGAAGTGAATGTATTTTGGTGCAGCCAGTTTTGGAAAACATTCTAGAACTTCCTCAAATAGTTGCATATCCATTATCATCTGACCCACAATTTCATTACTAGATATATACCTCAAAACAGTAAGTATATTTGTCCATACACAAACATAAATACCAATGTTCAGAGAAGCATTATCATAACAATCGAAAGTAGAAATATCTCAAGTTTTCATCAACAGATGAATGAAGGAACAAAACGTGGTACATTCATATCATGGAATATTATTCAGGAATAAAATAAATGAAATATTAATGATTTCAAAAACATGAGTGAACCTCAAAAACATTATACGAAGTGAAAGAAGCCAATCACAAAATACTAAATGTAGTATGAATCCATCTTTATGTAATTTCTAGAACAGGTAAATCTATAGAGACAAAAAATAGCGATTGCATAACGGTAGAATGATAGCTGGGGATGAAGAGTAATTAACAGGTACAGAATTTTGGGGAGATGGATAGGTGATGAATATATTCTAAAATTAAATAGTGATGATGGTAATACAACTCTGAATACACGAAACAAAATATCCTTTTATACTTTAAAAGGATAACTGTTATGTTATGAGAATTATATCTCAATAAAGCAGTTGAAAATTATAAAACTATTTAAGGTTTTGCTCAAAGGTTTTAAAAAGCAATAACCATTTACTCATGTTTCAGATATTGACAAAACTTGATTTCTCTGAATCAGTAAAAATTATTGGTATAAAATTTGAAAGAAGAAAACTTAAAGGGCTGAGCCCATTACTTGAAACTAAGAATCTAAGCTTTTAAATATTTCAAAATATGAAAAAAAAAATGCATGTCATGGCCTGCAAAGCAAGTGGAGAAAAGTAAACATTCTTCACCTTGGGCTGATACCACAAGGCTACACCACAATTGTAAAGTTGTACTGAAAATAGCCCAGTTATCACAGGGACTAAAATTCTTGTTCGAATCATGTCAATACTTTGAGATTAAAATGATTTTGGAATGCTGTGATCTTAGCCCACCTAGGTCTTGCAGAGCAAATTTAAATCCTCTCTGGAGTGAGATTTCACCATTCAGAACATTAAAGTTATATAATTTGTCATATGTAGCGTACTGACCAAAAGGAAAGAACAGACAATAGAAGCAAGTGAAAAGGATCCAGACAATGTAGTTATAAAACAAGGATTCTGAACAAACTATTTAAAAACATAACATTTTATGTTTATTTAACTAAAAGACAAGATAAATATTTTAGCATAGAATTGGGACGCTATAAAATAGATAAATAATTAAACTGTAGAAGTCATGTGTTAAACTTAGTAGATGACTTTAACAGTATTTTAGTCATAGCTTATGAGAAAATTAGTGATCTGGTTGATATGAGAAGAAAATGCCTGGACATAGAAAAAAATGGGTAGTACAAAAAAGAGCATAAAAGTCATTCTTGGTATAATGAAACATTATAATATACATTTATTCAAATTTCCAGGAGAAAGGGAAAAATGGAGGGAGTAGATAGTAAATGTAAAGACATAATGGCTGCGAATTTTACAAAAAGAACAAATCATCAAAATACACATTTGAAAGTACTAAGAACTCTAAAATTTATATATAGATTTTAGAGAGAAAAATATGTATGTGTTTAATCTTCAGAGAAATGACAGATGACTTGTTAAGAGAAACAATGAAGTCCAGGGAAAAAAATGGAATGTTTTCTTCAACAAAAGATATAATTGCTGACCTAGGAAAAAATAAGGACTTTTTCATGCAAACAGAAACTAAATTAATTCATCACCATTGGAACCATGTTAAATAAAATACTGAAAAATGATCTTGGACAGAGGAAAAGATACAAGAAGAAAGCTCAAGAATGAAAAAAAAAAAGTAATGGAAAGGCAAAATATGTGAGAAATTTGTGTATATTAATTATATGAAACAATAATGATGTTTTTTGATGTCTCAAATATGGAGAGTTAAAGTACAGTATAAGACTTGAACATAAACCAGAACATAAATAGAATTTATGTGTTCAAAAGTCTTTTGCTTTATGGGCATTTGTGAAAGAAGAATTTATATTAGCAAGAATACATTATATAAATTACTCAGTACCCTCTAAAAATAGCAAAAGTAGGTATAACTAAAAGAATAGTAAACAAACACAATTAAGGAGAAGATTTAATAATGTAAAATAACAAGTAAGTGGAATGAAAGCAAGAAAGTAAAGCTAAAGGAATACAAAGTTGCTGGGATATACAGAAAGCAAGTAGTAATATGGAAGACTTAAATTCAAATATATATTATGTAAATAGAATGGCTGCTCCAAATAAAAGATAAAGACTTTCAGATTGTCTTAAAAATAGTTACACCTAAAAAAAAAATGTTAACTATAACATATTAAAAGTTTCATAGGTATAGAAAGATTTAAAGTAAACTTGGATACAAAAAGGAATATGTGTAATTCCATTCATAAAAAACCCCAAATACAAAAAGGTTTGACAAAATCTACAAGGTAATGGTTACCTTTGTGGTGAAATAGAGGACAGTGATTGCTTAAGCACAAGAGTAAAATGGATGATTACATCTTGTAATAATCTATAATTTATTTTTACTTTGTACAATTTTCTTAACATACTTTCTGCTTCAAAAAATTACAAAATGATTAATTCCCTCTATTAAGTGAACTTTCATTCATGCATATTATATGTTTTTTTTGAATTTACACAATCTTATTTGCATTTCACATTTTTCTTTCAAAATCCAATTCCTTTCACTAATAGAATTTAACTTCATATGTAAGCCATATTCTAACAATTTGATAATAATTTGAGGGATTTTTGAAAACTCTTAATATATTTTCTATTATAATTTCTATTATCTAGTCTCATAAAAATTTAAATCCATTTTAAATTTTAAAATATGAGAAATAAATGACAAATACGTTTACTTGTCATTTTTTCAGAATCTTGACATGGTTTTATAAATAGTATCAAAATACGACTGACTGAGATAAAATAAAACGTTTTTCCCTGGCCAGTTTTAAAGGTGCATAAATAAAACTTTGAGAAAATCTACTCATATATTATATGTCTTGGACATGCTATAATTATCTGCATCATATATTTATCTTAACAATCAATTTATTTTTAAACCATTGCAATTCTCTACAGCTGTTCTAATAATTATATTTAATAGCTATCATACAAATAATTTTTCAAGAATAAGGCTATGAAAATGAGAGCAGTAATGTTTTTGTTCTGTGCTTCCATTTAATGCTGTACTAAAATTAGTGTCAAAATTTGAGAAAATTGAGTATCTTTTTTTCTGTAATCTTAATTTGAGATGTACTAAGTAGTTTTATTTAGGCTTAAACAATGCTTTAAATGTTCATGATTAGTCTTACTGCCATAGAGACATAATAATAACAACAAATACTAATATAGTTTAATCTTATACAGTACTTTCTCTAAACCAGGCAGAGTTCTAAAGGTTTGCATATCATCTCATTTTCACAGCCACCTAACAACTATTCTGATGTCCATTTTACAAATGAAGAAATTGAGGCACAAGAAAATTAAGTAACACCCCTATGAAACATAGCTACTCAGTGTCAAAGCAAGATTCAAATTTAGAAAATCCAAGTTCAAAATACACTGTACTTAGTCTCTAATCGTCCCTAACACTTAAGAAGTGGTAGACACTGGCCTTTTAGAAATAACGTTAAAAGGCCAATATATAGACTGGTAGAAGGAGCAGTCATTTAGCTCCCCACCTTCTAAGCTTGTTGATGGAAAGTATTTATAACCTTTTAGTTGTGGCTTTCGTAGTCATAGAGACTCTGGCTTCTGTAGGAGACACCAAGAATACATAAATTTCCCTGAGGCATAGGAAAAGCTAAAAGGTGGTTTATAAATTGCAAGTGAAATACCCAGGTTTGGCACACCCACTTTTGTATTTATGGATCCCAAAGGCTCAGCACTGGGCTTGAGTAGTTAGATTCAAGGATATTTGGCAGAATTTGGCTGTCAAGTTCATGTGGCTTTATTCCCTGTTGCTTATGTAATTTCTAATTTTTCCCCTTTTCTGTTATCTGCTACTCTTCTTGTTATCTCTTCTACTTCTTCTGTGACTATACCCTTTAGATTTTCAAAATATTGGTGGAATGGAGGCCATTTAATCTCTCTGAAAGAATTCTGAATATACCATATAATATAGAGTAGAAGAAAATTATGCTCCTTCTCAAATGGAAATTGCCTCACTACCTCTTGGGATGTGTCTTAATACTAAGATTAATGAAAGTAGTCAATTTTTAAAAACTAAATCAAAAAGATATACTGAAATGGACATTAATGTATGCAGACTCAAAAAAGGTATAATGGAGATCTTATTCAAATACTGTTTCAGCTTATGTTCAGACCACAATTACAAAAAAAACATTTCTATCACATCTTACTGTATAGTGCAATCTCAAGGAAGAAGAACTAAAGGAAAAGGGGCTCGAGACAGAAAAAAGAGCAAATGTGATGGGCTTCATTGCTGTTGTAGGTACAGCTGGTGCTCGGTCTTGAGCAACTGAATAGTTAGGATTTATGAACTGCTGCAAAATCCATTTGGGTGGAAAAGGGAAAAATAATTTACCAGTGTTCTACTTCTCCTTGCCTCTCCGAGGTCCACATCTACTCTATAAGCATTCTCCATACTTTCAGATTATATCACTTGGCCTCTTCAGGTAGCAGCTGGGGAAGCCATCAGACAGTTGGCAGGCACCACAGCACATGCCTGGCTCCACGGCAATGGCAACAATGCACTAAAGCTGTTTCTGAGCCATGTCAAGCCAGAAAGCAAGTGACAGGCATATCTCCGTGGAGGTGATTACTGAATACCATACATCAGGGTACAGCCCTCCAAGAATATCTGAATTAAAAAAAAAAGAATTATAACCTATATCTCTACAGACCTTCTGGAGAATAGTCAACTATTAAGATAGATCATCTTGTGTGCAGTGTAGAATCAAGAGGCCCTGGAATGAAGTGAAGGATGTCCCTTCACTTTAATGCTGGTGGCTTACTACCACCAGACAACTTCTAACAGGATCAGCATTTGGCACCTGGTATTAATCCACCCTGCAATAATCCATTTTTCAATCTATCCACCTTAATCCTGTCTACATTTCATCTTCTTTCTTATCTGTCCACACGACTATCAGATTCTACTCTTTGACTGTAACATTAGATCTTAATAACACATTAGAACAGATCCAAAAACATTTACGACTACATGAGGAAATAAACTTTTCTTCTTCATTGCAAAGGTGGAAGGAGGTAGAGGGTACAAATATATTTCTTCTTTGAAGTTTACAAATTATGATATGGAAAAATCAGAACCCAATTAAAAATAGCTAGCAAATTTATGGAAATATATTCAATTTCAGAAGTAATAAGGGATATGCAAATACAAAAATATATACTTATATTTTTTGCCCAAAAGTTTGCTGACAATTATGTCAGGAGCATATGCTGAGATGGGCATACTTATTTGTGAGGATGCAAAATATTAAAGCATTTCTGGAAGAATTTGGCAGCATACATCCAATTTAAATAGACAAATCCAAGATTATCAAATAAGCACATGTATATATGTGAGTGTTTATATGCGTGTGTGTGTATGTGTGTGTATATATATTTATTTATTTATTTATTCAATCATGTAATATTGATAAAATAAATTGAAATATCCTATATAGCCATTGCTAGGTGAATGGTTATAAGTATCATACTTTGGAAAACTACTAAACATGCAGCAATTTATAATAATGGAATAGATCTATATGACTCAATATGGAAAATTTCCAGGAAAAATGGTGATGTGCTAAAAGCAATTTAAAGTAAATTTAGAACTCTATTTGGGTTAAAAAAATGCAGCACTTCATTTAGCAAAAACCACAGGAAAAAATCCCATTTATTTGAGTGATTAAACACATATGATTGTGTATATTTAGGATAGAAAGAGTTATA
>NW_006442484.1:58732178-58772848 GCF_000325575.1 Pteropus alecto
GGCCCCTGTTATTAATCCACCCTGCAATAATCCATTTTTCAATCTATCCACCTTAATCCTGTCTACATTTCATCTTCTTTCTTATCTGTCCACACGACTATCAGATTCTACTCTTTGACTGTAACATTAGATCTTAATAACACATTAGAACAGATCCAAAAACATTTACGACTACATGAGGAAATAAACTTTTCTTCTTCATTGCAAAGGTGGAAGGAGGTAGAGGGTACAAATATATTTCTTCTTTGAAGTTTACAAATTATGATATGGAAAAATCAGAACCCAATTAAAAATAGCTAGCAAATTTATGGAAATATATTCAATTTCAGAAGTAATAAGGGATATGCAAATACAAAAATATATACTTATATTTTTTTCCCAAAAGTTTGCTGACAATTATGTCAGGAGCATATGCTGAGATGGGCATACTTATTTGTGAGGATGCAAAATATTAAAGCATTTCTGGAAGAATTTGGCAGCATACATCCAATTTAAATAGACAAATCCAAGATTATCAAATAAGCACATGTATATATGTGAGTGTTTATATGCGTGTGTGTGTATGTGTGTGTATATATATATATTTATTTATTTATTCAATCATGTAATATTGATAAAATAAATTGAAATATCCTATATAGCCATTGCTAGGTGAATGGTTATAAGTATCATACTTTGGAAAACTACTAAACATGCAGCAATTTATAATAATGGAATAGATCTATATGACTCAATATGGAAAATTTCCAGGAAAAATGGTGATGTGCTAAAAGCAATTTAAAGTAAATTTAGAACTCTATTTGGGTTAAAAAAATGCAGCACTTCATTTAGCAAAAAACACAGGAAAAAATCCCATTTATTTGAGTGATTAAACACATATGATTGTGTATATTTAGGATAGAAAGAGTTATAGAGAAATTTTATATTATTTAATATGTGTTTTTATATCCTTTTTATAATAAATATAAATGTATGTATTATTTATAGAATATTAAAACTGATTAAATACAAAAATATTAGAATAGAAATAATGCCATGTACACTCTTGGCAGCTATAAAGTTATAACAAGATATTAGATATTTTGTCCTTTTGTAAGTTTAAGAAAATAAGAATATTGAGGTAACCACTTGCTGATAATGCTTTGTATTTATGAAGAAAAAATAAATCCTCTAGGGGAATGTCTTGGGAAATAGTAAACTTCTCTATCAAACAAATATAATTTTTAATTTTTATTGTTTCTTTAAATGTGTATGTTCAAAATAAAGGTTACATTAAAATTTAAAGTAAGTATTAAGTATACAGATGTATGGTTAAATAAACTTGTATTTCTGGGAGAATGGCAAATGAGATATAATTCATTTTATATATCACTGGATTTTATTGGTCAATAATTCATTTAAGATATGTATTTCTATGTCTGAGAGTAATTGGCTGAAAGTTTTGCTTTCTTGAAATGTCCTTGTTCGTTTCAAGGTTACTCTGGCCTCATAATTCAAGTGGTCATATCTCTCATCTTATCCTACCTTCTGTGTTTGTATAAGATCCTATTATTTCTCCCTTAATGTTTGGTGATGTCATTAACAAAGCCACACTAGACTGGAAATTTCTTTGTTGTAAGATTTTTAAATTGTTGATTTATTTTTTATAGATGAATGAGTGTTCAGATTTTCTTCTTCTTGTGTCCTTATTTTGTTAGTTTTTAAAAGAATTTTTTAATGTCATAAAATTTTAAATTTGTTGCCATAAAATTGTTTCTGTTCACTATTATTTAATGTATGAAAGTGTGATAATATTGTTTTTCCATTCTTCACATTGCGATTTGTACCTTCTCTTCTAACTTTATTTTTTCATTTTATTTATTTATTTATTTATTTATTTTTAGGCGAGGCAACCCTTTGTTGACCTCATAGATTGCAAGGACTTTGTCAGCATACAAGCCCTTATTTTTTATTTTTTTATGCCTACAGCACCTGGTGCTCCTAAGTGGTCTCTCATCCACGTACTAACCAGGCTCGACCCTGCTTAGTTTCCGAGATCAGATGGGATCCGGCTTGTTGAGGGTGGCATGGCCATAGACTCTCTCAACTTTTTAAAAATCAATTGTGTTCTTCTTTTTAAGGAAGAACTCCTCACTGAATTTCTATATTTCATTTGTTTTCAATGTCATTAATTTCTGTTCTTGTTATTCCTTCCTTTGGCTTTCTATAATTTTAATATGCTTCATATTTTAACTTCTTGAAATAGATATAAACATCACTGATTTTCAGCATTTCTTCTTTTACATTATATATACCTAAAATTATACATTTCCTTTTAAGGATACCTTTGATAAATCAAACAAGATTTGCTAGGACATTCCTTTATTAACATTCAATAAGGAATATTTCATAATTTTTGTGGTGATTTTTTGTGAATTTTCTAACATTTGGCATTTTGTGGTTATTCTAGTTATTGATTTGTACATAATTCCACAGTGATCAGAAAATATATTTTCTATTATTTTGTTCTTTAGATATTTGTTGACTTGATATATATCTTATGGAAAATATTTTATATAAGTTTGAAAACATGTTTTACCATGGCCTACTACTGGATCAATTACTAAAAGAGGAGCTGTATAATCTTCAACTGTATGTGTGGATTTTCATGTCTCCTTTTATGTATATATTTAAGCTATGTTATTTAGTGTATGATTTAAAAATACTTTCCTGTCGAATTGACTCTTTATAATTACAAAATGTTCTTAATATATAATATTTTTTTTGTTTGTTTTAAGGTCTATATTATTTTTCTTTGGTAAATGTAAAAATAACATCTTTTTTTATCATTTATCTTTCAACATTTTATCTCTTTATATTTAAAGTATGTCTCTTATAAACAGCATATAATGGGTCTTTTTTGGCAAATTCATAATGAGGAAATATTAACCCATGACCTAGAAGGGAAATAATTCATAAAATAATCAGATCAAAATCTAACACAATAACATTCTTTTATTTTCTTTTGAAATTAACATAAACATATTATACATATAACATAATATAGTATAAAGTTTAATAAAAACCCTAAGGCTCAGATTCTAGTCTTGGAAGATGGATTAATCCCTCTGCAATCTTTTTTTCACAGTGATTATAACTAAAAATTCTGGCCAAATGAAACACACAACACCACACACACACAAATGCCTGAAGAATCTCTGAAAAGTAAATAGCAGGGGAATTACGAAGGCAAGTCAACATTTGAAACAAGATCAATAGGCTGGAGGACATGAGTTTTCTTTTCTTTTATTTCTTTTTCATCTTCTTTTATTTTTCAGCTATTGCCCGAAGGTGAACCAAATTCATAACTGGGTAGCTGGAGGAGTCAGCAAAAACTCCAAGAAAGGCCAGTCTTTCCAGGCAAAGGGTCAAGAAAAAAGGTGCCAGTGAGCTAGAGAGTCAAGAAGGAATATACGTTATTGATATCATTTTTCTCTTTTTCTGTCCTGTGTCAGCACTGAAGTCAGCTCCAGTCCCAGATCTATACTGCCATCGTCACCCCGAGGGTGCAAGCACCTACCTGTGCCTCTGGGTAGAAATAGAAGAAGGGTCCTGGTTGTGCAAAGAATATGAGGAAAGATCCTTGCTGTTGGCTGCCTGATTTAATAATTAATTGGATTTCTCTCTTCTCTCACTGTTTTGTCCTAAAGACAGCCTCAGTCATGAGGAACTGTGTCACAGTGATGAATGGTAAATACTTAAAACTCTAAGAGATAACAATCTTTTTGGCCGTAGCAACTGGGGAAAGATAACCCTCACATGAGCAGAGTTTGGAAGAAATCCTGGAGAGGAGAAGGCTGAAAAAGGAGGTCCCTAAGTCTGTGTGTGAATGGACACAGAGGTTGGGCTCGGCCGCAAGCCGTGCATGTGCAGAAATAACCCACAGAACCATAGCAAAGGCTTTGAGAACTGAATGGTAATTGGAGCACTGCTGAGTCTCAAATCAGCCCTTCACTGGGAGATGGAGAGGCAAATCTAAGTCACATCCACAAATACTTTCAAACTCAGTAGCTGTTGGAGTTAGTGCCACAGAAAGTCCGTTGGAACTTGCATTCAGAACCTAAACAGGTTGATTGCTAAAATGAAACTGATGCCATTCCTCAGAGGACTTTAATAGGACCCGTAGTCTCAAAAAAACTGTTTCCAACATCCAGGATAGTATTCCAGTTCCTGGCAAGAAGCAAGAAGCCCATTTCATCTATTTTCCCCAACGGGGAGGAAAAACAAACGAACAAACAAAAACACCCTACAAAACCATGAGAGAAGGTCTGGGGAGAAGCTATATGAAGAGACTTTTAAGTGAGCACTGTGATACTGACAGGGAAGGCTCAGGGGTAGGGTTTTTAGCTCTAGCTTGAGGAATAGCAAAGAAAACTCTTAAAGTTCAGAGAAAAAGTGTGGAAATTTGCTTCTCTTCTTAATTTCTTCTCTTATTTTCTCTATTGTCTAGCGCAATCCCTCCAAGTCCATGGCAGTGGACATTAAAAGGGGCATCAAGAACCAAAACTCTGATAGAGGTTAAGTATTATCCTCTACTTGGTTAAATTGTAGGTAGAGAAAAGAAAATGGGCAAAGTTAATGGAGTATAAAAGTCCTTAGTTTGTTTGGAAAAGACAGAAAGTTCAGCATGCTGTCAAAGGTCAGGCTGTTTAGAATGAAAAATAAACCTCAAACACGAACCACCCTATGCATCTGGAAATGAGAATGAGGCACTATTCTGTAATACTCCGAACTCAATATTAATGCAATAATCACATGCACCAGGTCAATATCAGTGTGAACAGAGAATAAAGTGCAACTAATAGGAGAAATGAATCAGAGAAAAAAAAGAATACAATTTGATGAAAACCCTCAAGTTTTTGTCCTATGAGAAGCAGATGCCAGGATAGGATAAGATGTACAAGAGATTTAGTGGAGTAATGAATGTAAAGAATAGAATGGGAGGGAGTAGGTGTGGGAAGCAGAGCTTTCATACCTTAATGGAAGCTTGGTTCCTGTAGAAGGAGAGCAGAAGTGAAGGATTGGGTAGAAAGAGACTCAGATAACACTTCAGTCCTGAAAAATTAACAACTGGCTGGTACTAGAATTTAGAAAAAGAAGGTTAGTACAGCAAACCACAATCCTTATCACTGAAATCAGCCTCAGGGTTACAACTGGTACTACTCTCTTTCCTGCATAATCTATTTGAATGCCCCTTGCCCTTAGTCATCAATTTGGCCGGTCCTGATATGACCCAGAATGTTTTTCAGAGATCTTGGTAATAATACTTAGGCCATGGTGGTCTCTTAAACCAAGAACTATGCAGAATCTAAATTGCAGAGTCTAAATTCACAAAGATCTCTAGTAAATCATTGGAAAATAAGGTAAGTGGGTTTATTCCTGCTTTCATCCTTGATTTCCAGACCCATGCATTCTCCCTGTTAGGGACAAAGCACATAAGAGACAATCTGATTCACTGTCTGCGCTGTATCTGAGGGTTGACACTTTATTCTTGCAGAGTATTGCCCCTAATTCAGCACTTAGATTTGTCTTCAGTAGTCCATCCTAATCCTTTATGAGGATAGCTGCCTCTGGATGGAGCAGAATGTGATATGACCAGGTCATAGACCCCTTTCCTAAACCACCTTTACTATATAATGAGTCCCATGAATAGATAATATATTGTGTGATTTGCCATAGCTGAAAATGAGGTATTTCTGTCTGTAAGTTTCTGTATAGTGGTAATGGCTGAAGCTTTAAGATCAAAAGGAAAAAAAAAAGGAAAGAAAAAAAAGTAAAAGAAAACCCGTTCCCAGAATAGGTATCTCTCCCTGTGAAGATAAATAGCTGGTCATACTCAGATATAAGAGATCCATCATAATCTATCTGTCAACAAGGGGACAGTGCTCTTCACGAGGATTAGTGTCATAGCAGAGTCTTTGTCTTTAGAGGATGGGCATTCAGAGGCAGCAACAGCTAGATTAGCCTTAGTAAGTAAGAGTCCATGAAATGGGGACTCATGTTTTCACAGTCTCTGCCATATGACCACTCTGCTCATGTACCTATTATGCCAGTTCCTGGTTAGGCAATGATGAAGGATGGCTAATATCAATAGCAGGGGCAGTATGTCAAATTAGTTTTTCAGTGCCTCTTTTACTGTGTATGCTTTCTGATGGGTATAAAGACATACTACAAAAACCTTCACACTTTTTGCCCATGCTGTATCATTACGCTGACTGGTGTATTCCTTTCTTTCTATCAAGACATTTATTGAGACTTTTTTAAGGGACTATCTCTGGTGTGTATTCTTCTCAGAATGAGATTTTCATTTCCAGCTAAGCAATAAATAAACCTGTCCCGAAATGCCATAAAACCATTTGTTTTCTCTAATAACACGTGGTATTACTTGGGTCAGTTAGAATCCTATAAGAATCAAACAACCAGACAGGTTTTGACAGAGAAAAAAATTCTAGTGAGAAAGACTAAAAAGGGAGGGAGTGGTAGTAGGTAAAAAGCGCCTTTAGGCTGCATTTTAAGTCTGGCACCTATAAAAGAATCAAGGAAAGACATTGAGTAGGCAGAGCTTCAGACTACCATTCAGTTATGAGAAAGTCTTGGCCAGGCCAAAGGAAACCCCAAGCAAAACTTTCCCATTAATGAAATGTTCTATCCATGGCACTCTCCGCTTGCTCACTCATTGGCTAGGAGTCATTTGCCTAGGAAAAGCATTGCTTCAGTATTTCTAAGAGTTGCAACTCAAGGCTATCAGACATCTCAGTGCCCTGCAGTGGTTTCTCTTGAAAGAAATCTAAATGGTACATCTCCTTTCAACTGCCTTTGAGACTTATTGCAGAACCAACCTGAACTACATATATGAATTTATTTTTAGTTTTAAAAATTATTATTTTACAGTATTACTTAAATTATTTATTTGTTTTTAATTAAATTTATTGGGGTGACATTGGTTAATAAAATTATATAGGTTTCAAGTGTACAATTCAATAATACATCATCTATAAATTGCATTGTGTTTACCACTCAAAGTCAAATCTTCATATATTTGACCCTCTTAGGCCTCATCTACCTCCTTTCATCCCCTACAGTCCCTCTGGTAATCCCCAAACTGTTATCTGTGTCTATGAGTTTTTATTTGTTTGTCATGCTCACTTGTTAGTTTTAGTTTTATATTCCACATATGAGTGAAATCATATGGTTCTTGACTTTTTGTCTGACTTATTTTGTTTAGAATGATAATCTCAAGATCCACCTGCATTGTCACAAATGGCATTATTTCATCTTTTCTTATGGCTGAGTATATGTACCATGTCTTTATCCAAAGATCTATTGAAAGACACTTCGGTTGTTTCCATGTCTACTCCACTGTGAATAATGCTGCAATGAACATCGGAGTACATATATCTTTACGCATAATTTTCAAATTTTTAAATAGATATCCAGAAGAGGGATTGCTGGGTTATATGGTAGTTCTATTCTTAATATTCCGAGGAAACTCCATACTGTTTTCCATAATGGCTGTACCAATTTACATTCCCACCAGCAGTGTATGAGGGTTCCTTTTTCTCCACAATCTCTTGAACACTTGTTATTACTTGTCTTGTTGATAATAGCCATTCTAACAGGTATGAGGTGATATCTTATTGTGGTTTTGATTTGTATTTCCCTAATAGCTAGAGAAGTTGAGCATCTTTTCATATGTCTATTGGCCATTCATATGTCTTCTTGGGAAAAGTGTCAGGTCAGATTCTTTGCCCATTTTTTCATTTGGCTTGTTTGTTGAGTTGTATGAGTTCTTTATATATTTTAGATGTTAGCCCCTTATTGGAGGCATTGTTTGCAAATATCTTATCCCATTCAGAAGATTGCCTCTTTGTTTTCATGATGGTTTCTTTTGCTGTGCAGAAGCTTTTTAGTTTGATATCGTTTACTAATATGGGTGTCTCATGTATCAAAACAGATTTAAAAAATTATAACATCCTCTACCAAATAAAGCACAAGTGTTTTGGTCTATCTTTCAATTGAGCACATGATGCATTATTCAGAAAAAAATAAATAATAAAAGGAGTAATGCATTTTTTTATTGGATAACTCATGACACCATCTGAATATGAGATTCTTAGTAAATTCCTATAAAAATGTTTTTTCCTACTATAAATCATCACATATATCAGAATTTTAGCACTCCAAATATATATAATTTATTAATAACTATATAGGTGAAGTTTAAAAGCATAATTGCTTTTACAAAACAGTACAAGGAGCTTTATATTGATTTCTTTTACTGATTCTACAAAGAGGTCAGTATCCTCCTTGTTTCTATATTTCTAAAGAAGACAACAGAGAGATTGCCTAAGGAATAATGTGAGCTGTAGTGTGAATGGAAGGCTATTGCAATAACAAGAACTATAAAGAGCAAATACTACATGGATATTTATGTTAAACATTAGCTGCACTGATATCTACATCTGTTCACTAACCAAAGACCTAAGTCTACAAGTTCCAGAGAGAGACATTTAGAGGACAAGGTCAGTGAAAGTATTACCTCAATGTTGTTTGTGTCCTCATTTTTGGCTGCTGCTGATCTAGGCTAGATCTTGAAAATTTCTTATACCTTAACTAAAGCATTTATAAGGCCAAAAAAACTCAACTCAAAACAAATTAACCTTTTCTCCCAGGTCTCTAGAGCTTGTGTTAACTCTGTTACCATCGTTCTCATAAAGGGAGCCAAGAAGAATATATTCAAAGAAAGGTGCGCTGAAGGAAAAATCTAGAAGAAGCATTTCTTCTTAAGCCATCAGCAGCAGAGTTGAAACATGTACTCTAAAATTCCTTTCCCTTGTACTCTACTCTTGTTTTTACAATATACACATTAACTCAAAACTTCTATCAGTGTTTCTCAACCTTGAAAGTACATCAGAATTATGTGAGGGAACATTTTAATAAATCCCAGTACGTAGGTCACACTAAAGGCTAGTAATTTTAGAATATAATATCCTGTACACTAACAACCTTCATCCAATGGTTTGGGTGCCCATTAGTGATATTTGTTTGAATCAATGATTCCCTTAGGAGTTGAAAAATGACGTTTTTCCAATTTTATCATTATTCCTACATTTATTATGCTACCTATTGTAAAGAAGTTTTTTCTACTTTCTATTTTTTCAAGTCATTATGTACTCCAAAATTCTCTTTACTATTTAATATAATTCATTACCATTGTTTCTATATTGATGCTCAAGTTATGCCAAATTTGGCCAGTGAACTCCCTTCGATTAAGCTCATGTGTCACTTTGACATGTTTGGTAGGATCAGAAACAAGTTAAGAATGCTCACTAACTCCATGACTATGTAACATTGTAGTGGCATTATTAACCAGTCCATTTGAACAAGAGAAGGCAGTTATGGGCATAAAAAGAAAATTTTAAATAACCTCTATTTGCTGATTATATATTTGTTAAACATAAAATACTGAAAATAAATTGTGTTTATAGTTAAACTTAAGAAGTTAGACATAAAGCAAATGATTAAAACTAAAGAGTTTAAAAAGAAATAAATATTAAGATAAAAAGTAGAAATTAATAAATAGAAGCAGAAGAAATCAATAACACATAAACTTGGGACTTCTGTAAGGATGCAATCATGAAAAATTGACTCTTGTTCCCCACACCCCATCTCTGCCTAAGCACTCAGGAACATGCTGAGTTTCTTGCCTGCACTTGGCAATACAGATGCAGCCAAAACTTTAAAAGTAATTGGATGGATCACAAGGATAAGAGAAACCTCAAGACAATAAATGAAAAAACTCTATGCAATCCTCAGCAGGATTAAGCTACTGGGGCTCTTCATGGGGAATTTTATCAAGATGTGTTTGTTTCTCCGAAGCAGAAATTTTTGCTAAATCTTGAGTATCTTCTTTCGCACAGTTAAGTTATTGCACACTTTACGTACATAGGATAACTTTTAGCCTTTCTTTCATCACTCAACATCATTCTGTGTATCCTTTCACATTTTTAATAGATCCTATCGAGAAAAAGGTGTTTAGAGAATGATCAAATAAACAATCATAAGAAAGGCAAAGGTGATGGTTAAATAATACAATGAACAGCTCTATGCCAGTAATTTTTTAATGTAAAATATTTTTTGAACTCTAGAAAATATAAATTTAAAAAATTTTAAAAAAATAAAATCTGATTATATCAATGAACATTAAATATGTAATAAAATTCTATACAAAGGAAAGCTATCCATCTTATTTTTTTGGAGGATGAGTAAATTTTGATATCTTAATATAACTTAATATAATATAACTTAATATAACCTCATATATAAATGTAAACAGTTAAATAATACAAATAGAGCAGTTTTTTTTTAAAAAGTAAATACTGAATAAGTATAGTTTATATCAGAATGAAGAATATTTTAAATATATATATATGATGGCAAAGATAATATTGATGTGTACAGAAAAAATTTTGATAAAATTGTACTTAATTCATGTGTTTAAAATAAAACAATTTTAACAATCTAAAAATGAAAGAGACCTTCCTTAAAATGATAAATATCTTAAGCAAAATGCCACAGCAAATAGAACACTGAAAGGTTAAATCTAGAAGATTAAGTTTTATTCTAAAACTCATTTTACATTTAAATTGGGTGGAGTTAGTCTGTCAGTGATCCTATGTATGGCAGCAAAGTTACACATTTAGAAAATATAATAGTAAAAAATATTATACATATCATTACCAGAGCAATTTCATAAATTATCCAGGAATAAATCTACAAAAGATATACAAAATATTTTTGAAGAACACTAGAAATTATTTTGAAGAATAAAAATGAGCTATTCGTGAACGGGTATGCATGGATACTAAGGTTTGTACTGCAAGTGTGAGCATATTCCCATAAAAATCAATAAATCTATAAATAAATTAATGAACCTAGAAAATAATTTAAAAATTGAAAAAATTCTACAGATTTCATTAATATGTTGTAAAAAATAAAAGTATAACAATATGATTTAGAACAGTAAACATACACTTCAGACAAGTGGTTACTCCCATGGGAGAAAAATGTCATTAGAGAGGCAAACCTGGGGGATGAACTGAATAGGAAATATTTTTCCTGAAATAAATAAAATTTGAGTTTAAAAGTCAAATATTAATTTTTAAAAAGTTGGTCATTGGTTTATCAATATTCATTATATGCTCATAAAGATTTCTATATATTTAAAATATTTTACAATATTTTAAAATACTGGTTGAGCAAAGCCAAATCAACTGAAGACAAAATTTATATCCAAGGTTTAGAATAGAGCAGATCTGGAATAGAGAGGACTAAATGACTCAAGTGCTCTTTAATAGATTTTTTTTTTTAAGAGCTATTTTAGGTTCACAGCAATGTTGAGGGGAAGGTGTAGAAATAGTTCCTATATTCTCCTGACCCCATACATGCAGAACCTCCTGCATTATTGGCCTCCTCTACCAAAGTGGTACATTTGTTACAATCAGTGAACCTATCCTGACACATCATTATTGCCCAAAGTCTATAGTTTACACTACTATTCACTCTTGGTGTTGTACATTCTATGGGTTTGGACAAATGTATAACAAATATATCCACACTGACGGTCTTCTAGAATCAACAGAAATTCAAGGTGTTTTTTTCTTTTTTCTGAACTAAATTTCTTTGAGGACTATAGAAGACACATTGAATAATAAAATGGTATAATACATAGCAATATAATATGAGTGAATGAGAAAAATTTTATATTTGAAATTTAAAATAAGGCAAAAGGAGGACTAGAAGAACAACATGACTCTTGAGGCCTTAATACAAGATTTTCTTACCTTTTTAATATTAAAGAAAAAAAACTTTTCCTGATTAAATTTTTTGAGGACTCCGGAAGATACACTGAATATCATAATGAACAATATTCTCAATAACCTTCACAAAAAATATGCAGAGAACAATTTATGAATGTGTCATATTTTGCTCTTATTGAAATCTGATCATGTAATTTTCTTAAAATGTACCTTTGTAAAATCATTTAGATGTTACAATTATTATTAGCTTTGTATCTGACTTTTTGTTGATCTTTTAAATTTGAGGGTAAAGATTGCAGAATCCTGAGAAATATATATTTAATAAGTTATGCAAACTCCTCTTTCTCAAAAACCAGCTATCTTTGGAGACTTGACAGCTGCTGGAATGTTGCCAGGCTGCCAGAATCCAAATATTGTAAAGTGCTACTGAACATGCTGGAGGAGTGCAGTGACTGCACGAAACAGGGTATCCCAAAAAGTTACTCTGTGAAGGTTATTCTAAGCCTTTGAAGATATGGGTAATAGAGGTAGGTAATTTATAGATTTACAGACATGACGAAAGCCCAGTGAAATAATCTCATAAACACTGAATGCTTTCTCTTCTCAACACTGTCATTAATAATTGTTTTTCTTTAGGTTCCTATACACAAATATAATTAAACAATTTTTGTTTTCACTTCCTATTATTTGAAATACTATTAGACCCTGATTACTTAGAAGTGTTATGGCCAGAATTATTTATGCTTTAGTCGATTTCTTCAAAATATCCCATATAAATTTTCTTAGACTAACAAATGATTCACTTATGCCCACAGTAATAAAAATAATAACAAAAATAATATTTTCATGTTCATCTATTATGCCTACTTCCCAGTGATAAAATTGAGCTCATTTGAAGAGAGTGATTTGTTTATATTTATTATCAGAATTTTTGAAAAATCACAAATCTCTGTTTTGTAGAAAAAGTTACTTTTAAAGTCATTATTCCATGAGCCGGTATGTTATCTCATCAAGTTAAAAAAAAAGGTGGAGGAGTCTGCCATGTATCCTTATATAAAATTTAGATACTCTTTCTAACAGCAAATACATAAAGACATTTCTAGAATTTGAGAAAAATAATTTCTGCTTTATTTACTACATTTTTTTCTTCTGTAAAGGATTAAAAAGCTTTTTTTTGGGTATTCCTATAAAAAGGTTTATGAAAGGTATACTTGTTAGAATCTTGCTTTTGGGGTAATTAATGATGAGAGATATATACAACAGAAGAAAATTTTTGTGTTATTGCTAAGGCAGCAAATTCTTCCTGACATTTTCACAGCACATTCTCCAATTAAGAAGGCAGCTGTCATATTGACTGAATTGATAATCTGTTCATATGTCACCAGAGAATGAGAGGGTTCAAGTTTAGAAATTAATGTTTCCTTGGATTTTTGTCACTGCCAACAAGAAAAATATTCATTTTGATTGTCTTCCTGGCTTTGCAGAGTTAGACTTGTTTCTATAGGTCTGAATTATTAATACTAGTATAGGGGAGAGGACCTATAAAAACAAAATAAAAATAGATATTATTATCTGTCCTCTGCTCTCTATGAAGACAAAAAAGATTGTTATAATATAGTATGTTTTAATGAAAATATCTATATAAAGGGTTGTGACTTTTTAGTAATACCAAAATTGATTTTAGAATTCAAGCTAAAGAATTGATATAGTAGTAAAGTTTACAAACATTCCTACTATGGGTGTCACATAAATTCTCTGCACTGGTCTTCAAATATTTGTAGTCTGTGTCTCCAGGTTCTTCCCCATGCCTTTGATGTTAAATATCATGTCATATAACAGAGACACACACA
Source organism: Pteropus alecto (assembly GCF_000325575.1). Taxonomy (NCBI): domain Eukaryota; kingdom Metazoa; phylum Chordata; class Mammalia; order Chiroptera; family Pteropodidae; genus Pteropus; species Pteropus alecto. The sequence goes on from NW_006442484.1 coordinate 58,745,887, forward strand.
TAGACACACGCACAGAAGAAAAAATTCAAGTTGGCTATTTTTGTGTATTTTAATGTATACTACATTAATTTCTTTACCTCTCTGTCCTTATTCTATTTGTTAGCTTCAACTCCATATGTTTATCTGATTGACAGAAGGGATGAGGTAGCAAAAAATGTAATGGGAACTCAGGTGAAAATGTGGAGAGGAAAGGCAAGAAAGAAGCAGAAAACTGGATAAAAGAGCAGGAAAAATAAGAGGAAACAGGTAGAGAATGCAGTAAAGAAAAAACAGAACAGAGAAGAATCACTGAAAATCTTCATAATTCCATATTCCTCATTTGGGTGAACATAATTCAGAAGATAGTTCAAAAAATTTTCAAACCAAATTTCATTTGGCTTGAAGATTTCGTATTATTCCTACTTCATCTTTTTAAATATCATTTATTTAATGTTCGGTGATGATATTCTTATGCAGAGATAATAATAGTGGGTTGTATGAGAGAAAAATAGAAATTGTGTAAGCCTTAGTACCTTGCTGTTATGTTGCATATCTTTGGATAAAAATGTGTTAACTACTTTTTATATTTTCTTAACCATTTGTAAGTCAAAAGTGTTCAAATTTACTAACCTAACAAAAATAGCCATCACTGCGGCATCTGACCCACATTACAAGCACCACAGTATAATGTATATTTTAGCTAAATGACTAGTAAGTTATTTAACCAGAGGCATAACTGGTAAAATTAAATGCAAAACAGTAGGCATTAGGACACTTATTACAGGGTAGTTTTAATTATATTTGCCATATTATTAGCTCAAGCAACTAAATAGACAAGTTTCTCTGAAGTGCAAATCTTTAAGAAAAACATATACACGCGCTTTAATAAAATTAACCACTTGGGTTAATTTAGCATTCATTACCCATAATACTTGTTAGCATTGCTATACTGTAATTAAGAATCTGACAGACTATTCGCAATAAACTGTTTTTTAGAGACAATTAAAATACAAGTTCGAGAGAGAAAAAAGCCTCGTTTTTAGATAAACACTGGATATAAATATATTATCATTATATACAGACAGAATCCATAGATATTTACAATTACTGAACCTTTACTCCCTAATTCCAACATCCATAGACACCCCCGCCCCCAAAGAAACTTTTATGTTTTAAAGATACTTTATATATTCCTCAAAATTTAAAATGAATCAGTGAGTTTTCTTTCTGGAACCCTCAATATTTTCTATTTTTAAAGAGAGAGGGATAGCTTGCTTTACTTTTATGGCAGACACAGATACTTTTGCCTACACTTTGTATATATTTATACACTCTGAAATTAAAAAGAAATTTCATTATTTCCAAATTTCTAACAAAATTAATCTAATTAATAAAAGATATTTTGAAAAAATTAGATATGCTTGCCATCATCTGCAATCTATAATTCTGTAAATGAAAGTATATTTAGGGCATTGTTTACTTTTTACTGGTATAATTATAATATTTAAAGGTAAATGATTGAATAATTTCAAGGAAATATAATCTAAACTACATTCTCAATGTTTTTAGGTTTTTGGATGAACGACGCCAGAGGGTGATATGAATACATAACATCAATATGACATCTGACTAAATTCTACTCTCGTGCACAGTAAAAAGTGTATTATACACTTTTGTGCACAATTTTATGATTGAGGATTAAAGCTATAGGCAATGTTCTTACCGATTGTAAATGACTGAGCTGGGATTTGAAAGCATGTCTATTTGATTACAAAAAAAAAAAAATGTTTCAAAGTGTGTTCTTTATACAAAAGAAGAATTAATATAAAAATATTAAACTTTAAAAATATCTTAGCAATCCCTGAATACTTGGAGTTTCATAAAAGAAGCAGTGCTGCTTGTGGTACTGACATAAAGCCTTCATTAACAACATTCTGCTGTAATATATAAAGATGAGTAAAGTCATCAGATGTGAACAATTTATTTACTCATTCAATAATTTTGAAAGGTCATTATTCTTAATTTAAATCCTGTGTCTTTGTAACATTTCAAGTATCTTACAAGATAAAAAAATTCGTAGAATTATTTTTTAAAATTTGTCTATATTGTATGTTTTTTCCAGCACTGTTTTTTTTCTTAATATATGTCTATTTACTTAATAGAAGTGAGAAATATTAGAAAACACTTAAAAGGTGAGACTTTCCTATATAATAATATCACAAAAATGAAGTACATAAGCAATTTATTTCCAAGTTAAATTTTGGGTTAAATTTCCATCAATGAGTTAACTTCCAATATGGCAGAGTAAATTTTTGTTGATCCTACCGGTTCAAAGATAACTACAAATTCTGGACAGAGATAAAAATTCTTTTAAAGGAAAAAAATATCCTAAAGTCACAGGAGACTGAACAAAAACAAGAGACCGATTCTGGAAGAGAATAATCAGCACAGGTTGACTTCTTAACATTGCTTTTTGATTGGGGAAAAAAAAAAAGGCCCAGTTAGCACAACATAAGATTAAAATTTCAACAGAAAATCTGCAGTCTTCCTTCTATAAAGAAGTAGTGCATGGAGTTGGAGGAACCATACCTGCTAGAGAGTGAGATGGGATACCAAGAAGAGAAGACATATTCTGTGTATAAACTCTGCCCCAAATTTTGAGTAATATCAACTCATGCATGTATAGACGGAACCCAGATAAAGACAAAATAAACTGAGATTTTTAGCTACCAAATAATATACAGAAATTGTAATTTGAGCCAAAGTAAGTTAGTTGCCTATTTAAAAAGTAATCAGTAGTCTTCAAAAAATATGACAAATCCAGAATTTCCACAATAAAAGTCAAGATATCTTAAATAAAACCCAGAAGAACTCATAGAAAGAACACAAAGTGTGGCCATGCTTAAAGAAAAGACAATGAACCTCAGGATGACACATGTTTGAATGAACAGACAGACATTTTAAAGGACCCATAAAAGCTATGCTTACAAACATAAATAGAAATATGCTCACAACACCTTAACACTAAACACCTCAGTATATTGCTATGACAGATTTAAAAGACCAATGTAAATACAGAATCCCCATTTTCTTGGACTGAAATATTCAATATTGTTAAGATGTCAGTTCTTTTCCAAATGACCTATAGAGTCACTGTATTCCTAAAATGATTATAATATTTATATGAAAATGTAAAGATTTTAAAATCTAGGACAATCTTGATAAAGAAGGAAAACATTGTGCAGTTTACATTATCTTGGCTCAAGGACTACGGTAAAGCTACAGTAATCGAGACAGCATGACAGTGACATAAGGATTGCCAACACAGACCAGAAATAAAACCACATTTATAAGGCCATTTGCCTTTGGATAATGGTGTCAAAACCATCTAACAGAGAAAGTCTTTCCAAAAAATTTCTGAAAAACTAGATAACCACAGGAAAAAATGTTGACCTTACCTCACACCATACTCAAAAATTAATTGGAGGTGGATCATAGACATAAGTTTACAAGCTAAAATCATAAAGACAAAAAAAATAAGGGAGACAATAATGCATTCAATATATGGAAATTTGGGTTTATTAAGTAAAATTTTACCCAAAGGATTCCTGGAATAGTACTACAAAAGTATCTACTGTACTGGTACTGATTCATGAACTGCTTTTGTTCATATCTATGACAAAATAAGTACGGAATTTGAGAGTGTTTTGAAATTTTTATAGCAATATGACAATACCAGGATATTATCCAAAGTTATTCTAGAAGAGTTTTCTGAGTGTCGCCAGGAAATTATCTTAGAATCATCTAAGACAGCTCTACAAAAAGTGTGATATCTACGGATAGGTGCTAATTCATGAACTCCCTTCCCTTATTTTTTTTTATCTTCTCAATGACAACATAAGCCTAGACATTGAAAGTAAATGTTATAAAATTCTGATAGCAATTTGACGTTGCCAGGGCATTAATTAGTGTATAGGTCAGTTCAGGTTTTGAATTTTTATGGTAGTCAAATGTGGGGCAACCTGCATGCTAGTCAGAAGTAGTAGAATCACAGTACGACACTGATTATTTTAAAGGTAGTCAGTTGTATTGCCAAAGCATGTGAAAAGAGAGGACATGTACTTATTTTTAATATAATTGGTTATTTACAATAATTCTAAATTTAGAAACTTTATTTGAGTTAAAATTTAATCGATGATACAGGTAAATAAAATACTTGTTACATTTTAACTTGAAAAAGGCAAACTACGATCCATTGGTATTTTTGTCAAAAGATGAAAGAAAGACACAAATTTCTGAGTGTGACAGTCGCAGTAAACCAAAGGATGATGATGAGAGTGATTTTAAAAATATGAAGACTAATGCGTACTAGTTTCAACCAGAACACGATTATTTATGTTGTTTGGTTTTGTCACAAGTGCTAAAACCAGTATGTTTTCTTACAGACATATACTAGCTAATGAAGTAACAAAACCTTCAGCAGCATTTAGAGATAAATTATGAAGAATTAAATTAAAAATCGAAGTACATTATAGCTCAGCAATACCACTCGAGTATTTATCTGAAGAAATCAAAAACACTAATTCAAAAAGATGTATGCACCCTATGTTCATTGCAGAGTTATTTATAATAGCCAAGATATGGAGGCAACCTAAGTGTTCATCAACAGATAAATAGATAAAGAGGATGTGATACACACACATGCAAACACACACACAGAGGAATATTACTCAGCTATAAAAAGAATAAAATCTTGCCATTTGCAACAACATGGATATATCTAGAGAGTGTTATGCTAAGTGAAATAAGTCATACTGAGAAAGAAACATACTATATGATTTCACTTGTATGTAGAATCTAAAACAACAACAACAAAATAAAGGAACAAACAAAACACAAGCAAACTCATAGAAGAGTAAACTGATGGTTGCCAGATAGAAGAGGGTTGAGGAGATAGGTAAAAAGGTAAAGGAGATTAAAAAGTACCAACTGCCAATTATAAAACTGGTCACAAAGGTGTAAAGTACAGCAGAGGGAATATAGTCAATGACATTGTAATAACTGTGTATGGTCCCAAAAGGGTACTAGATTTACTGTAGTGATCATTTTGTAAAGTATATAAATGCCTAATCACTATGTTGTACACCTGATATCAATATAATATTTTATGCCAAACATAATTAAAAATAAATTTAAAAAAGCTCAAAACATAGCAATGAAAAAAATTATTAGTTTTAAATTAAATGCTTACAGTTGCATACATGCAAAGCACTTTACCAGCCTGTGAAAATATAAGTGGACACCTGTACCAAAGATGTTTACTTAAAATGTTGGGAGATACTGGGACAAAATATGGAACTCAACTACTTTCCAAGGACAGCAAAGCTCAAATTATACAACAACTGACCAACAATACAGAAGACCATTCGTGGAAGAAATAAAGCTAGCAAAGTGTTTTCCTTTGCAGCTTGCTGAATCTACAGATGTTGCTAACGTGGTCTCTCAGTCCAATTCACAACTTTTTAGTGTTGTAACAGAACCAGTTCATTATTTTCTTCTGTAGAAACTCCATTCTAATATTCTCTTATTTTACCTGCCATTGACAATCATGTTGCTTCTGTTCTTTGAATAAATGTATCCTGTTTTGTCATTTATGATTTTAATGATCTGTAAACTTGTATTTAAGGAATAATAGAGTTTTGGCAGAACATTGTCATGTTCCATAATTTAATAAAAAATATAAATGAAGTAGAGCATGTTCTTGATCTGCAAAACATTATTACTAAACTCCTTAAAACACACTTTTATTTTTCCTCAAAAGAAGATCAATATATAGAAGTTTCATAGATCCAGTATTTATCTCTCTCATTTGAAGTTAAGTTTAACTATAAATTAACGGGATAATTCTGGGAGGAATATGCTATTAGTAAATGATCAAAGATGCATTATGAAAATTAGTATTTCTTGTTCCATTTTAGAAAAAAGACGATAAAGAATAACTGGATTTTGCTGAAATTGCTTATGTTTCTACCATAACTATTATTAAATAATATATATATAAATAACATAGATATACATTATCCCTTATGATTAATGTTATCGATCCAACCTAAGTAGGGTAGTTAACCAAGAAAAAACAAGCTTATTTGTCACAACACTTAAAATTCAGATATCCTCAATGTTTGTTTAAGGTGTGCACATAGCTATTCAAATAGAGACTTCCTATTCCCCTCAAACTTTTTATTTAGGTACAATTACAGGATGATAAAATATATGAGTGCATTAATAAAACTCTTTATTAAGTATTTATATGCACAATATGAACAATGTGTAGAGTTTTATACTAATTTTGTTCTTTCCTGTTTGCTCTAATTATATTTCTATAATGTACAGATCTTATAAGTATATAATTTTATATCTGTTGTCTAATAATTAAAGTTGAATTTTTATTTTTTTAATTCAATTTACCTTAATAATTAATTTTATTACCTTTTACGAAACGAGATCAGAGTGCATTAGAAATTAAAACAAACAATAAAATAAATATTCCTAATCCAAAAATTATTTGACAAATTTATTTAGCTTAAAATACTATGAATTATATTAATATTCCATTAAAATTTTATGTCCAATATTTTGCATTACTATTGTGAATTAATGCTATTTTTTAAATCAGGCATATGGTACACTAGCAATAATTTTATAGCTTTATTAAATATATATAAACAATCAAGATATTATTTCAACTTTCTACAGAAATATAGAACTATTTCTTTGAAGTGCCACATTAGAGTTCTATTAAAAGAGAGACAGAGAGTGAGAGAGCGGTATTTTAATACTAAGCAATTAGGAAATCTGCTTGCCTTTAACATAGATGCAAGATTGTATGTGGCTATCCATAAAGCTTCCCAAATTTACCCCTGTCTATGTTAGGCAGACTGAAGGATGATTTCTCAGACTTGAAAGTACACATAGGGAAAGCTTTTAAAATGAATGTTTTCTTATTACTGTAAAGAACACCGGGGGTAATGAAAGTTATGGATTATTTCTCTAAGTGTGACATAGAAACAACGGCAGCACTGTCACCTGAGGAAAATGAGACCAGGATGTGTAGATTGCTTAGTAATGATGTTATGTTTAATTCACTTTCCACTTTGAATATAGTTGATTAGAAGGTCAAATGGAATTTGTCCAAACAGTAGATCTGGCTGCGGCCATCTATACATAGGAACATTTGTAATTGTAGATGGCAGAATGACTCCATCAGCCTCAAGGACACAGCAGAGTGCCTTGTCCTGCACACTGACTGTTGGTGCAGAAGGAGTCCAATCATTTTATAACCTGCATTTACTCTACTTCTTTTTCTTCAAATGTTTGAGAAAATAAACAATGATGGTTTGGATTAAAATTTTAATAAGTGCATACTTCTTCATATAAAATGATGTCTGTATGAAAAAAATTCTAATTCTACTGTTATATTTTGATCATTTACTACCTGTAAATTCAGAGATAACTATTCTACAAGCATTATTTCTTTTAGTCTTATTTTGTTCATAACAACTGTGAAATCTCTCTATATATGACTATTATAATATTTATTATATAGAATATATAATCATAATATATTAATAGAATATATAATCTTAAATACATCTATAATTTAAAATGTATCTAAGCTTATATTTATATCTCAAGCTACACCTACATTTAGTTCCATATAACTACATTTATCTAAATATTTATAGGAGATTGAGTAAATTCTATAATAATCATACCCAAGACTGTTTAATATTACTGCTAATGACTCTACTACCATTCTTTTGTCTCCTGGGAAGAAATATTTAAACATATCCAATAGACCACGTAGCTGGTAAGTAATTACTTTTAGTGTCAAGTACCCTGCATTTTAGTTTATATATATGTAATATATATTTAAAACACACTATAAATGAGATATAGTTTATGTGAAAATTCTTCATGTTCGTAAAAATAAACAGTTCCCATAGCCATTCATAGTCCAGCGTGTGTCCACCATACTGAGATTTGTCTTTATTATGCTTTTGACACAAGGAAAGATGAGAAATATAACAATCCCTAAAGCTCTTGCCTAAAATACTTCAGGGTTTATTTCCACACACCCTCATAAAATACAACTTCTCAGCGGGTAAAACTACTATACAGTAACTTAGGAGGAAAAATAAGGACATATTTATTTCAGCATGTAAAAGCCAATCCTAGGATAGTCTTTGCATTCTATGGAGTTACAGTCTGCACTATGCTAATGTATTAAGCTATTACAATTCCATATCTTCTTTTGCTATTTTAAAGAGTTTGGCTTTAACTATTTCTGTTGCTGTATACTCAATCAGATGAGTGGTTAAAGTTGTTGGGTCAATGGATTTCTGAACAGAGAGAACAGAAAAAAATAAGTAGAATATATATATGTACATATATATATATATTTAAGTTTTGGCTAGATTAGTACTTGCTAAAATAATAAATATTAAATAGGATAAAACGAGCATACTAGTTTTCTTAGTCAATTATTTTGGGCTATAAATCAAATGCTCATGATTAATAAATCTTGCTGTTCACATTCATTATAAAATTGCAGAAGCATCTCACCAGACTAAAATTATTTATCAGAAGTAAATGTCAATAAAGACATTTTCTTACAAAATGATAGTATAGTGTTGCTATATGTTATGGACTGAAATTTTGTGCTTCCCTCCCTCCAATTCATATGTTGAAGTCCTAACCGCCAGCATGTTTGTATTTGGACTAAGGAAGTAATTAGGTTATAAGAAGTTGCTGTGGTGGGGCCCTGATCCAATAAAATTAGTATCCTTATAAGAACATACATTAGAGAGCACTCTCTGTCTCTCTCCCTCCTCCTGCTTCTCTCCACACACACAAAGAAGAGGTCACAGGATATGAAATTTAAAACATAAAACAAATGAATAAGCAAAACAGAATCAGGCTCATTAGTATAGGAAACATTGGTGGTTACCAGAGAGGGGAAGAGTTAGGGGCAAGTGAAACAGGTGAGAGGGATTAAGAAGTACAAACTTCTAGTTATAAAATAAATAAGTAATGGGAATGTAATGTACATCATAGGGAATATAGTAAATAATATTGTAATAACTATATCATAACATAGTAACTAGATTTATCATGGGTATCATTTTGTAATGCATATAAATATCAAAACATTATGATCACACCTGAAATTATTAGGATATTGCATGTCAATTGTATGTCAATTGTCAAAAAAAAAGAAGAAGCTCTGGGAGAACACAGAGTGACCATCAACCTACAAGCCACAAGAAGAGGCTTCAGAATGAAATCACCTTAATCTTGGACTTCTCAAGCACATACTGTATCTACCAGAAGTCATAGTTTACCTTGACTTTCTAATATTTCTAGCATTTAGTGTATTTTAAGATTTGGCCTTCACTTTCTGAGTTTGCATTCCATTATGGGTTCTGGACTGATAAAAATTTTCGCACTTAGAATATTTTTGATTCTGTATATTCTCCTAAAACTACTTCAAATATAAAAATATCTGAAACTCATCACTCTCTATTGGTAATTCTATTCATGATTCATATGTCCAGAGTAGAAAACATTTCCTACACCATGAGAGCTGAGTAACATTTATCCCTGTTGTGTCACAAATTATGTTGTATGTCTCTTTATAATTATTGTCAGAGTGCAATGTGTGATTTTTCACACTACAATATCTTGAGAAGTAAAAATGAGATTACACTAACAGTGGAAAAATTATACGTTGCTGATATTCTTCCAATTTCTGGTGTTAAAAATATGCAACCTAGTTAAGCTTTTAAGCTAACAATTTCTAGAGGTCCCAAAGGGTACCATATATATCCATAGTCTTTTCAATTATTCTGAAACTCCTACCATTTTACTCTTGTTGTGACCTGCACTGGTTTTTCCTGTTCATGTTACTTAGGCCTTTGAAACCATTGAGGTTACTTGATTAAACATCAAAAACTCTTTCACTTTTGCTATTGATCCGGTTCATTACTGTTATTGCTATGTTCCACTATTACTATCCAAATGTAATGATGAAGCAGAGTCAGTCTGTTCTTAAAATCAAGCAGAGACTTGATATTACTAATTTATTGATGGCTTTGATTCAGAGACTGTGATGTTTAATTTCATGTCAACCGACTGGGTTAAAGGAAGCCCAGATACTCGATAAAACATTATTTCTGGGTGTGTGTTGGAGGGAGTTTCTGGAAGAGATCAATATTTGCTTCAGTGGAGGGAATAAAGGAGATCCACACTCACCAATGTGAGCGGGAATCCAATCCATTGAGAGCTCAAAACGAACAACAAAAAAAAAAACAAAAGAAGGGTAAATTCTTCCCTTGATCTGTTTCTTCCAGCACCCCTACATCAGAGCTGCTGAGTCACAGGCCTTCAGCCTCGGACGAGGAGTTATATCATCAGCTCTCCTGCCTCTCAGGTCTTCAGACTTAGACTGAATTATACCACTGGCTTCCCTGGTCCTCCATCTTGTAGACAATAGATGGTGGGACGTCTTGGGCTCCAAAACCTCATGAGTCAATGCCTTTAATAAATCTTTTCTTATTTATCTCTCTTTAAATAACCTATTGGTTCTGTTTCTCTGGAGAACATAGACTAATACAAGGCACTGTGTTTTGCAATAACATATAGTACACCTCTTCTCTACTTTATGTTATATTCATCTACATGTATTCCAAAGTTTCCTTGTGTGCTCCCAATGTCACTGTTGATTTTAGCAGACACAAGATCAGAAGGATAAACAGAACAACACCCAACAATAATGGGAATTATCCTTTATTTGCTTCGTACTAGGCACCCATGAGGCATACAATTATTATCTATGTGTTACTGGGAAAAGTTGAGGTCTGTGGTTAAGCAACTTACCTGTTCAAAATCACAAAGCTATTTGGTGAATCAAAAATTTGAATCCAGGTAGCATCCAGAATAGATACACTCTTAATACTTCATTATAAAAAGTGAAACTGTTGTTGAAATAAATGTAATTGATTAACAATTTTCTTTTAAGATGTATGTGTGTTTGTGCAGATATAGATATATATATGTATCATCCCTCTGAAAGCCATAGATGTTAAGAATAACTAGCCATCAACCACATATTCCTATAAATATAGTAAAATAATTACTGTTTTGAAATTGATTCCTCAAGCTCAATATGAACCCCTTCTTACAACAGTGTAGACTCAATTTTATAATTTATTTTGTTAATTTAACATTATGAGTGCATATTTTAATTATATTATAGCTTCACTGTTATTAACTTAGAATTCTTACATATATAGTAATATTCAATGATTATAACTTTTCTTAAGCCTTCCCTTAAGGTTAAATGTTTAGAAATTTTAGGTCTTTATTATATAAATGCTACAAAAATAAAATTTCCTACATTTAACTTTCATTATTTTGTATTATTGTTTTAAGGAAATCCCCAGAACTGTGATCCAACGTGATTTAATACTGTATGATTCTGAATATCGTTGGAACCCACTAACACTACAAAAACTAATTGATTTGACTTTAATGTCACCAGAGTTTGGTATTATTTTCTTTAAAATGTGTACATATACTGTTTTATACATGTAAGGAAAATGAGAGAGAAATAATACCTTTCCTGTTCTATAAGAACTTTATAATATAGACAAAAATCTAAATAAGTAAACACATTTAAAAACTATATTGCAATACAGAACACAGAATGGAGAAATAAAAATAAAAAATTTCCAAGATTAATGAAGAAAAAATATATATTCACTGAGGATATAACAAAGTTTGAATTTGGGGGGGTGTTTTGTTTGCTTGAAAGGATAAAATGAAAAAAAAAATCATGGAAGTAAAACAGTAGGTCATATTCAGGAAAAAATAAATAGTCCAAACTGAAGCATTATGGGAACTTTAGAATCATCCAGAGTTGAGCACTTTGCAATGTATCAGGCAAGGATTGCAGTTGATAGAACAGAATTTTTTTTTTTAAGTATAATTGATATAACAGCATTTTCTCCAATTCCAAATAACAGTTTAATTTTATTTTTCTATTTTTTATTACAAAATTTTTCTGAGTAAAATTGAGTAACTAGTACTATGAAACTATGAATGTGCTAACTAAATCAAGATTATTAACATTTTTTTCATATTCATTTTGTCCGTGTATAGAGAACCAATTAAAAGTACATTGTAGTCATCAGGACCATTTATCTCTTAAAAAGAACTTTTTTACATAACCACAAAATACTATTTTTGGCTATGATGTTCCAAAAATTTACATCTCTTTTAATTTAGAACAATTCCACTTATTTTTCATGATCTCAACTTTTAAAATAATGTGACCGATAGTGTTTTTGTTGTGTCATTTGAATTGTTCCTCTTAACTGGATGCTTGCCACATAAACTTAGCAAGTTATGTCTAAAAGCATAATTACATTCAAGTTAACAGTTTTGAGCATGAACATGCCATGAAATATGTTTCACATTCTTATTCCTGGTCTTTGTAAGAGTAGATATTCTTACCTTATTCCTGACACCAACAGAAATTATTTAAGGATTTGGTTTTATTTGTTTCATGACTCTGGGTATCGATCTAACATTTATATGGTTTATCATGTTATTGAAAGTTATATATTTTTATCAAGAATGTGTTCTAAATTTAGTTGACAGCCTTTGAATCATATACAAAGGTAATTATGTTTTTAAGATAAATATTTATAGTTAGTTAAATAATTATTAGATTTAACTTATTTTCTTTTTCTTTTCTTCTTACTCTTTTTGTTGGTTGGTTTGTCTTTAAATAATCTTTTTTATGTCTTGGTATTGATGTCATACTATCTACGTAAAAACTGGTCAGAAATTTTTTCCTACACTCTTGAATAGTTTAAATAATACTGGAATTATACATCATTTGAAGGTTTGATAGATGACTCCTATGAAATTTTTAGTGGTAGTAATTTTTTGAGCATAATTCCTTAAATTTTTTCTCTGTACTCTATGAAAATTGGTATTTTAACTTTCTGTTTCTACTGTTATCAGTTTTGATAAATTTCATTTTGTTAGAAAATATCCACTTAGATTCTAAATCTTATTTTACTAGAGTTGTGTGAACAATCTCATGATTATATTCAAAATACCTTCTGTTTTGATAGATATTTTTCCATTTCTTTTTTATCTTATAAATTTCTGCTTTCCTTGTCTCCATCCTACCCCCTTTAGTGAGCTAGTGGTTTTTCTATGTTGTATATTCATTATATCTACTTCTATATTGCTTTTTTAAAAATAAATCCTGTTTTAAGCTCTATTATTTTCTCTTTAATTTCTTGAAAATTAACTTGTGATTATTTTCTAAAGTTTTATATTGCATTTATATACTTCTTTTAACATGTTTATTTTCATTTATCTAATTATTTAAAGCTACATTTTTCCATAGATTTTGGATTTAATTGTCTCATTTATCCTAAGATTATGTGTCGTCATTATAGTAGTTTTAAGAAATGCCATAATTTTATTTGCATTCTCTCTTTGACACAAATATTGCTTAATAGATTTTTTTAAGTCCCCGATAGTATTTTCTTTATCATTAGTCTTAAGATGTGATGAACAATTCTAACAGGGGTTGTATGACTTTTTCACTCCCACCAGAGGAAAACCAGAGGCAGTGTTGACCTCAATTGCATCTCCTTTTCACCAATTTTATGTGATTTAGTAGCCAGAAGATAATGGAGGGAGTAGTTAGCTAGAAGAGTTTTAGTAGTTCATAACTAGTCTACAATAATGCTTTTTGTAAATAAATGTACGGATTTATGGAATTTGACTGGCTGGAGAATGGAAGTTAGTCAAGTAGCTCTTTACCTACATGACTAATAAAGCATAAAACTGCATGGCTTGAAAGGAGAACAATAGTAATTTAATTTTCAGTGAGCATCTAATGACTTACATAATAATTATGTTCCCTACGCTTTCTAAATGTCCCTTTGATTGTTCTTGTTGATTTGCTTTATAATAACAATAGAGTGCTAATATCTACCAATATTAATTTATATAGTTTATAATTTATGAAGGCTCTTTTACATTAGATGATAAATAGACATTTGTAATTGCTATATAGCTATTGCAAATCTTTGCCTTTAGTAAAATAAGTAATTATTATGGTATTATCTCACTTTATCCTTTTTGGTCTGAATTCAGGTAGGTTGCTTGGTTGCTTTGCTTTTTTGTTTTCTTTTTCCTTTTTTAAATTTATTTTTATATTTTACTTCATTTTGACCACCTATTAATATGAAATATCATTTTATTTTATTCTCCTCACATTTTTAATAAAGTTTTTCAATTATGTCAGTACATATAGTATCTACATAATAATCACCCTTACAGTCTTAAAATCGTAATCCCCACCTAATAATTATTAACATTTGCTATATTTTCGCTAATAATTTTTTTACTAAAGTTTATTACCTAATATATTTCTAAGGAAAGGCTCAAAAAATCTTGTATATTTTAAACTGTTTTTCTAAATGTCTGATCTTTGAAAGTCAGATTAGCTGGAAATAAAATATTTGGTTTATACTTTTAGGCTTCTTAAAAGTATTCTGTCATCTAATTTTGAATATGTTAACAAGGTATTATGTGACAATCTGAATATATTTCCTTTCTAAATGGATGCCTCGTTTACCTGTAGGCCTGAAATGTTTTCTTTTCTTTTCTTTTTTTTTTAACATTTTATTATTTTGTTAGGTATGTTTCAGAGATGTTTGTTCTGGGCTGACTTCCTCACTCATACAATCTATCCTTTTACTATTTCGATACATATCTATTTTTATTTCAGGTAGATATTATTGACTTTAAGTTTTTTAAAATATTAGAATGATAATTTTGTTGCATTGTTTTATTGGTTTTCTTTACATATTGCAATTATACTTATGTTAGATTTTCTTGCCTGGCTATATATAATGATTTTGTTGCATTTCTTTTAAATTTCTCCTTCATTTTCAGGCTCTTTTTATCCTTAATGTCTATGTTCTTTGATATTTCTATTATTTCATCTAATATCCCTTGTAAATTTTACAATTAGGCTCATTGTGTATAAGAACTGTGATCCAGTCCCAAAAATAATTTAGAAAGGTAGGAAAGTGTTTATGAATTCAATAACCTAAAATTTCAATACAATGTTTACCTTTTTAAAAATATTATTGGAAAACCACTGATGCATAAAATTGATCTAAAAGTAGCTATGACGAACGGCAATTTTCAATGAGCATGTAAGCTACAGTCATGACCAATTAAAAAAAAATAAGGTTCATAAATTTAGGAAAAGGAACTAATTACTGTAAAGAAAATGGTGATAGAATGTTGCCAGGTAATACAGAAAGAGATAAGATAATGTATACAATGATAGGAGTACTAAAGTGAACTAGTATGAAGAAAAGGAAAAGGGTTTGTACACAAGATACATTGTCCACTGGGTTTCTGGATATATCTTCATCCCATTGTTTTAGATCTTTGTTTTTTCTAATATGAAATTCATTGAGGCGTAAGAAATAATTCTAGAAACAATATTCATTTATATTATAGTGTGATTATATTTCATATTGTTTTTGAGAAAAAGTTTAAATATAGAAAAAATAAGCCACTCCAATGATGGGAATTGTCCAAGACTAGTATCCTAGATTAACCTTTATCTTTCATTAACTTAAAAATTTCCAAGTCCTTTCATATGCAATCCATTTTAATTTAAACAACTTTATCAATGAATTTTTGCTGTGTTTCCTATGCTTTTTTTTTCTCTTTCTGGAGAACTACTTTGAAGAAAAATGAATAACAGCACTCATTTAAATGTTGGTGCAATTTGAACATTTGTTAATTCCCACCAAGTGATTATTACTTAGTTTAAGCAATTCTAATCTGTTCCTGATAAATTACTAAATTTGTAACACTGAAAGGGAAGGCTGACAAGTGCTAACACTGAACCTATCAATTCTAATTCACCTCTTTCTGAGAGCTCTCTCTTGCCTAGGGGCAATTGGAAAACACTATGAAGGGACCAGCATTTCATCACCCACAACAGAAGGACAACTAAAGTCATCCAAGTACACATAAATGAACACAGCTGTCTTAACAACATGAGTGCCCACTTCTCTTATTCAAAGAAGCAATATCCAAATGTAGCCCTGTAGAGGCACATCAAAAGAGGTTCATTTGTAAAATATTCATCCTCAGCAGTCCATGTCTGAGTATTTCTCCATATAACTGGGATTGAGGCTTCATTTGCATATGGGTCCCAACAGTGAAAGTTAAGATAATAAGCTTTATCATCAATTAGAATCTGGCTTTGTAACTTCTCCCCATCATAACACTTCTGTTACTGGAGAAAGTTCTAAGTCACTTTTTCCTAAGTCGTAAAATATGAATAAGTACAATACGAATTTCTAAGGATTAAATGACATGTGAGAGTACCAATTATATAACTGGCACATAATAGGTCTTCAATCAAGATGAGTTTCTTTCGTGCTTGACATTTTCAAGTAACTTGTTGTTCACATTTTTTGATGTAATTTATATCTTGTGAAATAAACAGCTATGTGCAAGTTAGGAAACAATCTCAGAGGTTAATTATAAGGAAATATAACTCTTATAGCAAGCAGTGAGGTACATACGTTTAATGCTACACTCTAAATGGTAGAATAAGAAAATAAAACTTTTATTTATGTGTATAATAAAATACACACACTTCAAAACATTTCTGTTTGCATGTGGTTACACTCTAACAAGGAGAACTCAGACTAGATTTCTCATGGGCTGGAATAAAAGAAAATTTCTGAAGAATAGTAAAGCTATTTGCAGATGAGCATTTTCTACTTGACCTCCTTGCCATATAAATTAAACATCGCAGGCTAAACTGCAGGCAAATATTTAGAGATTATCTCACATCAAATTGGATCCCTTTTCTCACTTTTAATTCTATTTAACAAATGATTATACTTTGATGAATCTGCTTTTGGAAATGCCAGAATAAGCAATATATTTCTTTTGTTTTTCAAGATAATAGTATTGCATTAAAAATAGAAAATACCACAAAGTAAAGAAGGAAAAAAGAGAGATGATTTTTCTAATATTACTCTTTGGTTTTCTCCCCAGAGAAACATATGGAGCTAACAATTTTTTCTGCTATGCCTCATGATATACCAAAACTTCAAATTTCCAAACCAAAGATGTGCCAAAATAGCTAAATAAATAAAAGTAGTACATTTACTTGGTACTTATGAAAGTTCAATACTATCATAAGAGAACATATTGTCACTGATCAAGAAAAAACAATAAAAGCAACAATTGTGTTTTCCTGCAGTATCTCTAGTGATGAAACTAATCTTTACTTTTTATATTCCTTATGTTAAGTAATGGCAAATGTACATATTTTTCTACATTCTAAGTGACAATGCATTTCATATGAATTTGATGATTAGTAATGCTGTTTTAAAGGTCTATAAATTAAACTGGATCCACTTTCTTTGATTGATTTATTATAAATGTATGTAATTAAGTAAATAATGTTAATGTTCATGAAATACTTATTGAGATCAAATAACATTTTGCTTTCTTTAATTTTTCATATTTTTCATAACAATTTTTATTAAAAGTATTGCTAAAATTAGAATTCACAAGTGTTACAAAGTAAAAGCCAATCAGTGTTTAAGAAATAAAACTTACATTTATAAAATAATAAATAAACACAAAAACACTTGGACTTATACTTTTATACTCCAAGTATTTAGACTTTTTTACTTATGTTTGTAATATCACCACCTAATGGGTTATTAAAAATCAGAAGCATTGATAGATTTTTCCTTATGTCATGTTCTTGAACATAAGTATTAGAAACTTTAAAATATTCGATTTTAAAAAATTAAAATATACTTGCTCTCTTTATCCTTGTGCTCTGTAATGGCTTGAATAATGTCACCCCAAAACTCATATCTACTTGGATCCTAGAATGTTGGAAGTAGGGTCTTTGCAGCTATAATTAAAGATCTTGAGGTGAAATCATCCTGGATATAGAGTGGTCCATAAATCAATGACTAGTGTCTTTATACAAAAGAAGGAATTTTGGAATCAGAGACACAGATACAAAGAGGAGAAGAAAATGTGAAGACACAGGCAGAGATCAGAGTGATGCAACTGCAAGGTAAGAACACCAAGGATTGCCAGCAGCTACCACCAGAGGCCACTGAATCTTGTATATGTATATGACTTTTCAGGACTGTTGCCTGTAACCCATCTAGTTTGTTAGGGACTGTGCTCGCATCATACAACTGCCCCTGCTTCCCCTCGTTCCATGCCCCCCTTATCTGTAGACAATGTAAATTCTTTCAAGACAACTTATATCTTTTTTCCCCAAAATATAATGTATAAAAGTGCTCATCAACTCCAGGGCAGTGTATATGTTGCCTTCTCAACCTAGCCTTGCCGATGGTGGTTTAAACTTCATGCGCTAGGACCTGGTTCTTTTCTGGATAGCATATGGCTCAAAAAACTCTTCTTTTGAAAAGGCTTTCAGCCATGAACGTTTTTTGTTTAACAAGGCCATGGGATTTTTTTTTAAAAAACATGAATTTCATTAGTTACTGAAATTTAATAGTCTTAATATAATGGTCTTAAAGCAGTCATCTTAACTCATATTTACTACTACACATTAGTAGTAATCAAAATGAGAAGAATGTGATCAAAGAACCAGATGGAGTGCAGAGAGAAAAATAAGGTTAAAGTCACTGGAAACACAAGCTATGTTTTACAAAGATAGAGTAACTATGTAACTCAAAAATATTTATTTGCTATATATTTAATAATGTATTACATACTTTAAACACAGCCATGCTTTATAAAACCCATGTATATTTCTTTTTCGTCTGCACCTGATTATCTTTCTTTCTTGAATTGGTCCTTTTTTCCTCATATTTTTCCAGTGATTCTATTCCAATTAAGTCATATTTCTACAAAAATCAAAAAAATATTCTGAAGTAGCAAAACATGCCCCTCCCTCATTTTGTTTTAATGTGTATATGCAGAAAGCTTAATTGTTCATTATAGGTAAAACAGATTATGGAGTCTTTTCAATTAAATGTCTCATGTACAATTGTTATTTCTTGGTAATGAAGTTGAATTATGAGCACACAAGTTTTTTTTCTATGTCTAGATAGCAAATTCAAATTAAACATCCAAATACCACAATTTGTTGTTAGTGCTTAAAAAATTAATTTTAAAAGGAAATAATAAAGGGTCTTTTGGAATAATAGGGATCAGTCAATGTCCTATTTCTATTTGTATTAATATAGACATTATGCATGAAATAATGCAACCTCAAGTACTCATTTGTATGCAAAAATACGATTTGTATGCAAACCCTAGTCTTCTTTATGAGAGTGATTTGTTAAGGAGTAGAGTTTAAAGCAATTTCCAATTAACCTTTAGTTACAAAAAAAGTGAAACTCAAAATAAACTTTTACTGCATGTTAAGAAAACATAGTTGCTGATATGAAGTAGAAGTGCTGTGATGATGAAGAACTTTTAAGATGCAAAGTAAAATTTGAATATATATTTTTAAAATAACAGCATTTAAAAGAAGCTCAATTTTGATTTATTTAGCAATAAGTATTTTGTGTGTGTGAAGCAATTTCCTTTTTTGCCCAACAACGGAAACATTAGAGAATCTAATATATGGCATATATTAGAGAGTTAATATATAGCATTATTAGGTGAAATTTTACATTGTCTTTAAGAATTTATAACTATATTATGAGAAGAAGAATATTTAAGGGACAGAATTAATTTTTGCTCTTCCTGAAAAATTTTACAGTAAATTTAATTAGGTGGCATTGTTTTATACCTCCACAGTGGCTTAAAGATCTCATTCAAAGACACATTATCTTCTAAATTATTGGTTTAATTGTTATCAGACTGTATGGTCTATAATGAGATTGATCACTTTTCTACTTTTCATTTACAATGGCCCAATGAGTTTGACATGTACTTAGTCCCATTTTACCTGTGAAGATATTGAGACATAAAAATTTTAGTAATTTGCCCAAATTAGTATAGCTTGGTAAATGACAGAGTCAAGATGAAAACCAAAGCAGTTTGAATGCTTAACCATTATGCATACTGCCTCTAGTAAGGCCAGGGATTATATGTATTTTGTCTTTTGTCTTTTGTCTAGTGGTATCTAATATAATATCTGTTAACTACTGGATGACTTTTTAAAGTGATCCAAAATATAGTATAATATCTATTGTTAATACCAGTTTTGATATGATGTTTGTACTTTTTATCAAAACTCTATATTGAAACTTAATTTTTTATATAGCTTTTAAGCATATAAAGCAGTAGAGTTTTTTCGGATTGAATTTAAATTCCAAACTTGTACCACGGGGGGTGGGGGGGGGAGAAAAACATACAAAAGAATTCCAAGATCAATCTCGCTTTTAACAGATCTGTGCAAATCCAGGTACTGGGGCAAAGATGTGTGACAGAAAGGAATGTGTTACAAGGCCACGGGGCTTTTAAAAGGAAATGTGTTTTTTAAAAAGCAAGCAGCAATATCTAGAGAACTTGGACAAAACCAAAGTCCTTCAGACTGAGTTGTTTTCTTTAACTTTCTGTGACATGTGAGCTGTTTCTTTTTGTACTTGTGGTATTTCAGCTACAATGGTTATAGACACAATGGCTTAAGAGCACTGGTTAAACTTTAAGAAGTTCTCCTTAAGCCACTATGACCTACAAGTGAGATTTTAAGCAATCAAGTTAAAGACTCTGAGATGACATTCTTTCAGAGTTATAAGCTGTTCCCCCATTGACATTTATTATTATTTTTTCTCTAAACAAGATTTTATGGAATCATAGCAACTAAGAAATATATAAACCCATATCTTTTTAAAAAGAATATTATGGAAGGTCATCTGCAAAAGTAAAGTTAAAGTCTTAGCTTAGAATTATAATGTATGCTAAAAAACTGAATTAGACTAATCTTTTCTATTTTGATATCTTTCTCTATGCTATTTTATTCTTTATTACAATAAGAATTACAGAAATCTAATATCTTATAGGGCAGGCTACTTAGGGTGAAACAGGAAACGAGTTTATTTACTACAGCTGTCTACACTGCCAATAACAGTGTTTTTCTCCTATTCTTAGTAGTTAGCTAGGTCATAGTTTATATGAGTTAAGTTAGAAAAAATTCCCATTTCCCTCAAATTATTTCTCCAAAGTGTATTTGTTATCCCTGAAATCCACAAAAATGGTATATTTAGATTTACAAATAGCACAGATATCTAGTGGCTACTCATTATATGTTAAGTGAATGAATCAGGCAAATATTAGATGAAGTAACACATTACTGTACTATTGGTTATTAACTATTAATTCAAGAGACTTTATTAGATATCTCTGAGAAAAAAATTATATACCAGAGAATCATGATTTTCTGGGAGGAGGCAACTAGATTAAATAGACTGAAGTACTAGAATAATAGAGGAAGCCAGAAGCCTGAGTGAAAAGGTTTGACATTTTCAAAAGGAAAGGAAAGAATTTAAACACAAATAAGTTAACACTGAGATAAATTTAGGTACTTTATAATTTTAACTTAAGCTAATATTTATCATCCACAAGTATTTGGAGACCAATTTCTATTTAAAAACAAAACAAAAGAACAACAACAACAAATTCCAGTTCAGTGCTAAATTTCAAGAAAACTTATAGTAGAAAAATAATTATTCTGATAGATTCTAAAAATGAAGAAATCTGAGTACCACTGCAATCCAGGTCTTTCTGCATATATCCTCTCTGAACAAAATCTGCTCTAGAATGATTCTTCCTGGGAATCTCTAAGGAGAGAAATTTAAGTCCAGAATTGAAGGTTCAAGGCCATTTTGTATACCTGTGAAGGTATACATTTATGTGAAAAGCCTTCTCCAATATCACCCATAGAAGATTCTAGAGATGATCTACTGGTTTTAGCACTCTGTGGCTTTGCAAAGGGCAATAAAAAATTAAATTAATAAAATAATAAAATCACTCTGTATCCATTTAACATATTATCTATCTATATCAGTACAGATAACAGATATCTACGCATCTATTGCTGAGCACCTCACTAGGCCCCAACATACAGTTTGTTAGTCAGGAATTCTCACATGGCATGGATTAGCTGAGTGCATCTTGTTCAAAAGCCAAACTGTCGGTTGGGGTGTAGTCTCATCTAAAAGCTCAGTTGGAGAGGATCTACTTCCAAACTCACTTACATGTCAATTGGCAGACCTCAGGTCCTCTGTGGCTACTATCTGTTGACTCACTTCTTGCCATATGGACCTCTCTATAGGGCTGCATATAACACTGCAGTTTGCTTATCCAAGAATGAGAAATTCAGGAGAGACAGAGAAAGAAATCCCTTTAGGTTATACAAAAGAAATCACAGTCTTTGTATAAGCTAATCAGAGAATTAACATGCTATAACTTCTGTGATATTCCATTCACTAGAAATGAATTACTAAACTCAGATCCAGTCTACACTCTAGAGGAGGGGATGGTGCAAGAGTATAAGTACCAGGAAATGGACATCATCAAGGGCTATCTTATAAGCTGCTTATCATACTTACATACAACAACACAAAATGAAATATTGGGCTACCATTTAAATACTACCTTTGTTACATGGGCTTTTATGTTTTAAAGATTTAAGGAGATGAAAAACAAATACAGATTTTTAAAACACTGCTTTTGGAATCTAGAGATATTTTCACTTTTTTTCCTCCTTCTCATTTCTAGGCTTCCTTGAAAAAACTAGCACGTGTAAAAAAGCTCAACATATTGCAATCAGAACATTTTATCATGGCTTTCAGAAAGAAATTACCTCTAAATTATGCAAATTGCCTTAATCAACTGGATAAATATGAGTGTGAACAAAACGCAAAGTGTTGTTGGAAATTCACTGATATGCATGTTATCATATTCATCATTTTTATTGTCAGTGAAAGGCCTATGAGAACCTCAGGAAAACATGAGTCTCCTGTTTCAGTTTCTGTTCTCTGGTATTTATCTATGCTTTGTTGTTTTATTATTGTTACTGTCAGTCAATTTGACAACAATGTACAGAAAGCCATGAGAAAAATAAGTGTGTGATATTTGCTGACTGATTATGCGAAAGAGCAATTTGATAATTTTTATAGTTTTTTTTTAGTTTTATTGACAAATTGACCTAACATTGTTTTTTTATATTAAAATAGAAATACACATATGCAAACATTTTTAAAAAAGGAAATAAAAGAAATGCATTCTAAAATAGCAATCTAAATATTAGTAAAATACTTTTGAAATCATGAAAAATATACTGACTAAAGACACGAAAAGGGAAAAATACTATTTAATCTTATGATTGTACAAAAATAGTCATTAGAATTGGAAAAAAAATTATGTGTAGTGTTATTCATCGTTATTTTCAATTAAACAAGAATGTTAAGTTCTTGAGACCAAGACTACAAAAATGTTATTTATGTAACATCCTTCCTCTCATCTTACAGATACTGTATTATCTAAAAAACATTTCCTAAAATAATGGTTGACTCTAACATTTATTTTTAAATGTCTCTTCTCATTCATTTAACTATATTTTCATGAGAGAAATTTTAATTTTTGTCTGAATTTCACATGTTGATCTTTTCCAATTTTTCATCTTAAAGTTAATATTTTTATACAGAAGCTTTACTAGATACAGAAACGAAATGTTCAGAAGTATGTATTTTCTTCCAAAGCTAAAAAAAAATTAAATATATTTTGTCATTTTTCATGGACACTATTTCACGTCTTGTTTTGTTTTCCTATAGTTTCTATCTAATCACGCCACTGCACATCATTAGGTTTAACACGTTTTGAATATCCATAGGGAAACACAGTACTCAATAAGGACTTTGAATTTAAAAGGGTTGCATATATTCTTGATCCTGAAAAAGAATTCTAAGGGCATTTAGAATTCTAACAGATGTAGTCTGATGTAATGTTAGCATGCCGACAATATTCCTACATGTTGCAGTAATTAGGGGAAAGGATGAATATAGGGTCAAGAGGTAGAACTTGGAACAGAGGAGAAGAATGAGGCTGGAGAGGATTTATTAATTGCTCTCAGGTTTCTATGTGGCTGGCTTAATCATGTTACTTCCACCAGGGTCATGCACTGCATACATAACAAAATCCTTTCTCCTTTTGGCAAAAGCTTTCAAATACATGTCTTTCATGAAGTAACCATCGTGTGCTACTATTTTAACTTATGTATTACACAGACTGATAGTAAATTCAGAGATAAGGCCCTTGTTCAGCAAATTTTACCCAGACCTCAGCACTGTATGAATTACCTGTGCATCTGAAAATTATTAGTATTGAGTCGACTTCTTGGAAATGTGTTCTTTATATAGTTTTGATAAAGTATTAGACCTTGGGAATAGTCTTTTCTTTACTAGTTTGAGGTTTAAATTGAGTACTTCAATTACCAAAATAATAAAGCAAACAATAAAGTACATGAGATATTTTAAATTTTTTTATATTATAAAATATAACCATACACATACTTTCTCTTTCTGAATTTTTACCAGACACAATGCAATGATTTAGAAAGAGAAGAAATAGCAATGTAAGGTGAAAAGAGCAGCAAACTTATAAAGCAGAATTTATGAAATACTTCATACTTTCAGTTGGTTTATGAGTATAACATATTTTCTGTTAAAGATCAATTGGATTTTAAATATCTTAAAAATTGAATCTGAAGAGACATGATGAAAATACTGTTATTGACTTATTCATTCAGCAATTTGCAATTAACCAGCAGCATTTAGCAAGTGCTTCCTATTTTTTTCTGAGTTTAAAGCTGAACAGAGGAATAATAGAGCATGTACAGGCTTGTGAGATACAGAGCCAATCAAGATTATTTTTGACTTAGGACAATTCCCAAATTTGTAGGCAAGTCACATGGGACTCTGAGCAACTATGGCTGTCTTCTCTAAAACCTAGTCCACTCGTGTCTGGTTTTGAAGCACTAAAATGGAGCCTATTATCTCAAGAGTTTCCACAGTAATTTCAAAACTTCAGCCTTGATTTCTAGCAGGTAGGACCCATTTGCCCTTACTTTGCCTACTTGACCCAATGGAATCATGGGAAGGATTGTGCCTAACCGTTAACAGCATGTTTTTTCCCATCCTATGTGTATCTTCAATCACTCTATTACAAAACACAAATGAAGCAACTAAACATTCAGGCTCTAAAGCAGAGATCTGTTAGGAGGGATGTGGCAGGTCAAATAAGATGTAGTAGCTACCTCTTAGGAACAAAGAGCATACTGGTTTCAAGATGGCACTCGCATTCTGGAGATACACTCTGAGGTTGACAATGGCTGGCTAGAGTCGTGATGTGACTGACAGTTCTCATTTCAAGTTCAGACTTTTCTTAAGATCTTAACTTCAGCAGCTCATTGGAGGAAAAATGCAAGTTGAATGGGGTCTCACAGCATCATTTGGACAAAAGCATATGACTGTGGCTCCATGATTTTATAGCCTTTCTACTCTTCTATCCTCAGAAATGGCCTTCATTCAGCCTATCACTGACATCAGAGAGAGGTTGCTATATCAGAACCAAGTGTTCACTTTTGACTAGTGTTTTTACATGTAAGCCTCACTTCAAGTGTGGATCTATTTTAGATCAACTACTGCTTTATATTGCTTTACTAACAATATACAGACTGAAGACTCATAATGAGTATTTTTTAAATCTTTCTTAATTCAATAATATATTCAAAACTAAACATTAAAAAAAATTCATGATGACATTTGCCTGAAGTTTGCATAGCTTTGTTGTGTTTAAGTATGCTTGGTCTGAATTCAAAAACAGATTGTTTAACTTGGTATGTTTTCATCTGTAATTGGAGTTAATTTTTATATGGTTACTGTGTCAGGGTGAGATAATGTAGATAAAATGCTTAGCACAATTATTGGTTTATAGTAAATGTTCATTACATGCTTGGTTTGATTATAAATGATAACCACAGAAGGTCATTTAAGGAATCTCTCTAGACATAGATTGATATTAATTTTAATATGTATGCATGAAAAGACCACATTCTTTAACTCTCCCCAAAGTTCTCAACTGTATGCTTAAGAAAGTAGTCGACAGTTTTGAAAATTGGTAATCCTGAGAGTATATTTGCACAAATGTGGTGTCTGACTGTGCCCTCTGAAAGTGAGTAGCATTTTTCACTTTTGTAAACCTCAGAAAACCCTTACTGAGTGTCCGAATGGTCTTTAATAAAAGGCAAAGTGGCAGGATGGTGTACATGTATAATAGAACACTCTATCTTACAACACTCAAAGTGTTTAACAATAAATCCTTTCCTACCCATGCAACAAGGAGCCTATATAGCTCCCTGTTGTTCAGCAAAGAGAAACTAAATCACAGACTTCATTTTAATAAACTTCAGGTTGTATAGGGTAGGATTTGCAGCCTATAAGAAATTTATCTTCAATGAACCTGGTCAGACCTGCTTAGAACTTTTTTTTTTTTGAGATTTTCTCACGCAATTATATGAATAATTTCCCTCTTGTTGATGCCACTGACTTTTGGACGAAACTACTTTATATACCGATAAAACCTTACTCTATAATATAAATGGTTTATATTTATTATTAATATTTATTTATACGTCCTTTAAAATTTTATTCTTAGAGCTAAGATTTAGAAAACATCAACCTTGGTCAGAAACAAAATTGTTGCTGAAGTCCATGTGCATTACAGCTGTTTGGGGTACATCAGTAGCAAACTTTTAATAATGATAAAAAAAATAATTTCTAAAGGTAAAGAACTAAGACTGAAAGAGGAAAATTATTATTTTCTCATTGAAAAACGC
>NW_006442484.1:58772875-58784863 GCF_000325575.1 Pteropus alecto
AGCTCTTGTTTCTGTCCATGTTTAGAAAAACAACACAAATAAAGGTGAATAGATTCACTTTTAGAACCACCTAGCTATTAGCATTAATAATGTTAAACTAATATCTTCCTTTTAATTGTGTACCTCAAGTGAAATATTATTTTTCAGTGGAAAACTGGAGATGCTACCAAAAATACTTATTTGTCAAGGATGTCAGGTATATCAACCAGTCAGAAGTTGGTCACATAGTCAGCCAGCAGCCCGTCAGTCACTAAACATGTAGTCTGGAGTTTTAACTCTCATTTTCAAAGTTATTATCATGTTTCTTGTAGTGTGCCCTTATCTTTTTTTCAGATTATATTTCCACTTATTTTTTAAGAAAGTATTTCTTTCTACTACCTGGAAAAGATGGTACAGAATTTGTATCATTTCTCCTTTAAAAGTTTTACAGAATTCACCAGCAAAAACATGTGGACCTGGTACTTTCTCTTTTGGACAATTTGTCAAACTCATAGAATTTTACAACAATTGAGCCTTAAAGTATGCAAATTAAAAATATATATTTTATTTTGGATATCTGGGGATCCCAGGAAAAAAAAGTGCAGACTGTGACAAGAGATCCTAATTTGTTAAAAATATATGAAATAATCTCATTGAAGGTGGTGGGGGGAAATGGGCTGACCTAAATAACTTTGGAAATGAATGGAAGCTGGAATCTCTAAGACTAAAGGCAAAAGGAACTGTGCATCAATAGTGTGTACCAGTTGAAAAAAATTTCCCACAGGGTTTTGTGCCAGCAGTTCTGGCACATGTATACTGGAATTGAATAATTGACTAAAAGGATAATGGATCAGATTTCTCACTGATGGAGTGGAAATTTACAGATCAGCAAGGGGAGGAGGCTAGAACAATCCATTTGGTAATAGATCAGAGTTGGAATCATTAGTAAGAACTCATGTTTAACTTAATATCTACATAGATGTCTACATATACAAAGAGTTATAGATATGTATCAATATATACACATATATTTATTTTCTCTGTCAGCTTACAGGCATAAAATACATTTCAGTAATGCATTTCAGTGTGCACATTTCACTCACTTCTCTACCAACGACCACACCTAGCACCCTGATCTTTGTTTCTAATACCAATCTCTAATAAAAAAAAATCAGGATTCCTTTGAGAAATGGAAAATTCTAGCAGTGAAGCAGATTATATATATATATAAGATGAGCCTAGAGCATCTTACTTTGGAGTGCCAAAAAGTAAGAAAATGCTAAAAACAGAAGCAAAAACAAAGAACTAACAGTGTTGGGATATGTCAGCAGAGCATAGGGGCCAAACAAAGAGTTTCCAAGGGCCAAAGATGGAATAATTTGAGCAAACAAAATGAAATAGTATGGAAATTACAATATAAATTATAAAATAAATATGTGAATATTTATTCATATAATTAAATGAATAAATTAATAAATGGGGTAAAAGGGACAAATCTCCCATGCATAACAATTTCAAATAAATTATATGGCCATTTCATGTTCAAGAAGGAAGGCATAACTCCCACATCTTAAGTGTGAGGTGTACATAGTGACTTTCTTCTAAAGAGTTCTATATGGAAACAGGAAAAAAACAAGAGTAACTCTATAGAAATCTGACAAACACTGAGAGAGATATTTAAGACCAATATTAAGTCATAAATTGTTAATAATATGCACTCTTGATATGATGTGATAAAAATGGCATTTAAACCATTTTGCATTCTCCTCCCCAAATTTATACCCCAGTCCATCTATAAGAAAAACCGCAGATAAATTCCAATAAAAAGAAGTTGTGTAATATGTCTAACCAGTATATCTCAAAACTGTCAAAGTCATGATAAACAAGAAAAGTCTAAAAAACTGTTACAGCCATGCAGAGCCGGAAAAGACATGATAACTAAATACAACATGGTATTATAAGCAAGGTCTTAGACCAGAAAAAGGACAAAATTAAGGTGATATGATATGGACTTTAGGTAATTATCAATAATGCTTCATTAACTATAGCAAATATACTGTACTAATATAAGATGTTAATAGGGAAAACTGATTGCAGAGGTATATATGAGAATTGTCTAGGCTATC
This sequence comes from Pteropus alecto, assembly GCF_000325575.1. Taxonomy (NCBI): domain Eukaryota; kingdom Metazoa; phylum Chordata; class Mammalia; order Chiroptera; family Pteropodidae; genus Pteropus; species Pteropus alecto. The sequence continues at coordinate 58,774,981 of NW_006442484.1, forward strand.
TGCTCAATTTTTTTAATAATAAAAAATATCATAGGATTGCCTGGTGTTCATATACGCAGACCTAGAGAAAAGTCCTGGGACTGAAAAATCTACCTCCACAAGAAAAGGGCAGGGAAAGATCAAAGAAAGAGACTGGCCACTCCAGTCTGGTAATTAATGGAGTTCATTAAGAAATATTTACATAGAAGGTGCATTTGGGGAGCTGCAAGACAAAATGTATATTCTCTGCCATTTAGTGGGTGCCAAAGAATCACGTAGGACAAGAAAAAGAGGTACTTATGGGTACTAGTGCATGAATTCTACTGGGTACAGGAAATTACTTTACATGCTTGGCCAGGTCAGGGCAACAACCTATTCCAGGAACCAAGCACATAGCAGGAGTCAAGGGAGCAGTGCCGATTTGTGTCAGAATAAATATTAATTATGATTAGACTTTCTCTAAGGGGGTTTTGTGATCAACAGTTCCCATTCTGGTCCTGTCTAGCTCACAGGTCACATAGCAGTCACATCATGGAATAGTCTCTCCTCTACATTTGGTTACTTTTAAGTCAAATCAAATCAACATGAATCAACACAATACAAAATAGTGAATTCAAAACTGATACACGTGTTAAATATTAGAAAGTCATTTTTCTTAACATATTGAAATATTTATCTAGGTCTGATTTTTCTTATTGGTTGGTGATTACTATATATGAGGCAACAACATGTGTTTTACTTGCTATATCTAACCACCTTTTCCCCTCAAGCTATAACATTACTAATTAAAACCTTAATCAGTGGCTCAGGTAAACTTAGCATTTAGGATTGTTTCTGCAAGTTAATTAAATAAAAATCGACAATAAAATTTATTTAACATTTTGTTAAAATTAATCGCTCTCAATAATTAAAATATGATTTACTGAAAGAATAAAAACATGAAGCTTTAAAAATAGCGAAAGATAAATCTAAGTCCTTCCACGCATACTGAAACTGCTTTTGTCAAAGGTATTAATTTAGCATGATTTCTTCATTGTTGTTCCACTTAAATTTAAACTTATAGGGTATATCTTCCTTCTAAATATCACCATAATAACCTGACAATATTTTTATGAGCTATCAGGCCACTTTTCAGAGAGTTGTTAGAACTCTGTTTATTAGACTATCTTTCATAGAGATTAATAGAAGCTAACTTTTAGTTCTCAAGATACAGTAATACATTTGTGTGTACATGTCATTTACAATGAAGATATCACATAAAGCAGAACAAAATTGAAGTAACAAAATTTATCATTATTATATTAGTTTGCCAGGGCTTCTATAACAAACTTCACAGACTGGGTAACTTATATAGTAGAAATGCCTTCTCTCATAGTTTTGGAGAAATCTAGCATCGAGGTCAACAGCTTTGGTTTCTCCTGAGACCACTTTCCTTGGATTGTAGATGGCTGGCCTCCAAATACAGTCACACTGGGGGTTAGGGCTTCAATATATGATTTATGAGCAGATACAATGAAGTCCATAATAGTTGTCAAAAATGAAAATAAAGTTGTGAGACTTTATAAATTGAACTGACTATTAATGATTAGTTTTTATCAGGGAATTAAACAATAATGATGATTTCATTTTATTTTTTGTTATCAATTTACATTTCATTGAGTTTCAAATGTTTAATCACTGAATAATTTCTCACATGTTCACTCAAAGTAAAGTGCTCTTTATTCATTAGACCACTTCTCTATTCATCCTTCTAAATTTTCTGTCTCTTTGTTTCTTATTCTAAAATGTCCATGGTCAAAGATAAAAAATATAGATATTTTGCCAGCTCAAAAATTCCCTAATTTTAAAATTAGGGAATTGTTCATTTAAAAAAAAAAAAAAACTTACATAGAGTATTAAAAGGATCCGTAGTTTTGTATTCAAAAACCAAAATAGATCAGTTAGTCAATTTTGCTTTTGTGGTCACACACAATACAAAAGAACATTATCATTGCCATCTGATATCATCAGTATAATCACCATCATCATCAACAATAAGAACAATAACTATGTTTTTTGTTTTGTATTCTTGAACTTTTAGCTACATATTCTTCAAATGTCTTTACATATGCCAATGATTTTCTAATATTGTTATCAAAATAGAAGCTAGAAAGTGATCAGTCTTCCTTCTTGCATAGTCAAATGAAAATTAAACTATATTTTTACCTTTATTATTATTCATACTTTAGAAAAGTTACAACTTTAAAATACAATGTTGTGAATGTTAGGTTATGAGTGTGGCAAAATTTTGGAAAATCTCTGTTATAGGCTAAATATTTGTGTCCCCTCAAAACTTATGTTGATATCCTAATGCCCAATGTGATGGTATTAGGATAGGGGTCCTTTGGGAGGTGCTTAGGTGATGAGAGAAGAGCCCTCACAAGAGACTAACGCCCTTATAAAAGGGGCCCTAGAGAGATCTCTCCCTCTTCTACCACAAGAGGACACAGCGAAGGTGCTAGCTATGAACCAGGAAGAAGACTTTTACCAGAACCCAACCACGATGGCACACTGACTTTGGACTTACCAGCTTCCGGAACTGTAAGCCACTGAGTCTGTGGTACTTTTTTACAGCAGCTTATAGGGACTAAGACAGGCTCTATCAAGTTTGTTTATTTTTTTTACATATGGACTACACTCTGTATTTCAAAATTTTTGTGTAGCAACTTAAATCTTCTTGGAATTGACAACTCTCTTTAACCAGTTTGATTATGTTCACTGATGTTAGCATTTTGTGTCAAATAGCAAGAAACATATTTCTGCCTGTTTACGTATGATTTAATATTCATTATGCAAATATATCTTTCCTTTAATTAATTACTGCTTTTTGTATAATATAAAAATGGTTTGTTTAGATTTACTTTCAAAGTAAAAATAATTCCTGTTTGTTATTGTTGATTTTATCATTTCTGTTTCATATTTTTTCTATTATATTTTTATTTGAAATTTTCTCACAGTTCATTAATAAATAAATATAACAGTTAATGAAGATGCCCCCATTCCTATACAGGCAAACCATAATTCTTCAATTTTTCACTTATTTTATTGAAATATTGCAAATTTCTTGCCAAATTGCTCTTGTTTTTAGCTTAATCAGTATCTTGAATAAACATTTGGCATCTCATTGGAATTTGAGTTTCTCTTTAAAATATTTAAAAATATAGGTTAGATAGAGTCTTTAAAATATTCCTTTATGCATATTGTAAGATTTGGAGAACTTATAATGTGCAAACTATATCATTACATTTACCATTAAAAATTCAACTTCGAGTGTGTTTAAAATACTCCATCACTGAACTGAAGATAACATATAATTATTTCAAAGTACCAAAGTAGTAACAACTTCAGGAGCTGTGCATTTTCTTCAACAAGGTTAAAGCAGTGAGCTGTGCATAGCACATATTATTATAATTATGAAGGTTTCAAAAAGTGCATCAGCCCTTTTTCATCGCCTCTCAAAACAGCTTTGTTGGTCACTTACCTGGCAGTGAATATTGTTCAAAAGCAGGTTACAATCCAGAACTTCTTTCCATTGGTTGAATCAAGTCAAAGATAGAGAGTTTTTTTTAATGAAGAATTTTGAAACCACTCAGAGTTTTCTGTTATAATAATAAGGCACGATAGTCTCCAACTGATCAGTATTTTGTGTCCAAGGTGATCTTATTTTTATTTTATTTGCTATATCAATTCATTTTGTATTTCTCATTATTCTAATTAGTTCTTTACTATTTTCAAGATAAATAGATCATTTTTTATTTTAATAGGTTTACAAATATACATGCAACAATTCATCAGATTCAGTATTTATTTGGATTAAATTTCTGTTATTTTGAAAACCATCATTTCTGGAAAAATCACTCACTATCAAAAGTAAACAAGTATTAAGTGCAATAACTTTCTTTTTAGGCTTTTAAAATAATATTGAAAGTTTTGCTTTATTTGATCTTAAAAATATTGATCTCATAAAATGTATTTGATGTATAATCCAAAACAACTTTCTGTGCTATGAAGTCTTCACTCATTCTGAATGTTCTTACCATGTTCATCCAGTCTGAAAAATCACTTGAAATATTATGTTTGATTAAAACCAGTTTACAAATTTATTATAGTAGAAATTGTATTGTTCATCTTATTTTTAACTTTATGTGTATGATAAGCATCTCTTGTTCATTACATACACTGCTTAAGGATCTTATTATAATCATTTATTTTAACAAACAAGCTATCTTTCATTAGACAGTATTGGTACAAATTAATATTCATTATAACAGGTCATAATCAAAGAATGTGCTGCTTTTCAAATTCAAAAAATTTATCAGTCTGAAGCTACTATTAAAATTCATATCTTCCCTATTGATTATAAATTACACTTTACTTTTTTCTTCTGCTTTGTTTAGTTTGAGAATATCCTCATTTTTATAAATTAAAAAGTATTTTATTATCATTTACAATATGTATACTTCTTTCTATTTTTATTTTCATAAATTTAGCACTTACAGTCAATTGCGTTGAGTTTTTGACATTTTCAGGGCCTATAAGAGCTGTTTTAAGCTTACTTTCATATCTTACACTGAGATAGTTCTCTTGCCGTAATAAAATATAAACTAAGATTTAGTTTACATAGAAGTGATTTAAATGAATTTTAAATTTGATACTATGTTTCTATGTACATCTGATTACTGATGACTATGTCTAGGAGCTTTACATTGTGACAATTGTTCCTTCAGGTGGCTTTTACTGTGTTTATTATAGTTTAGTGGGTTGTTTCATCTAGAATTCCATATTGCTTTAAGACAGGATTCATCAGATACTAAAAATCAATCTAGTATGTTCAGATGCATAAACCATGAACCTTCATAAATAGACTTAATTCCTAATTGTATACTGCTGCATATTTTTATATTTATTATGCATAATTACTATTAATAGATTGTATTGATAAATTCTCCTTTGCATCATCTCAACGAAATTTATAAGATATTTTTATATAATGCTGTATATTACATTATTAATTATGTTCTTAAAGGAAAAAAAATCTCCATTTTAACTGAGCTTATAGCCTCTGATTACAATTTTACATGTCCGATGATAGGAAGCACTTTCCACAGACTAGAATTATTCTTGTTTCTCTGCCACCATCTGTATATTTTTCATACTAACACCATAAGACACGTAATATTAAGAAAAGACTACTGACCCTGAACATTTGTGCCAGGATGCTGGTGAGTCTGTATTATGTGCAACATATTTATAATAGTTATTTCTATGTCAGATGTTTATAGAAAGAACATACTGGGAACCATACCAATCTATCCCAGTAAATCAAACTAAACATATCCATAGCCATAACCCAATTCCGCTTAAACAAACAAGGTGAACATGGCCACTTCAAGCACACCTCATACAAAGAAGAAATGTAACAGAAGTCAGAATGCAAAGCAGTCCAACCAAGACATTTCATTAACTTTGTAAATTTTACAAAAATATATGAACATATGAGCACATTTTTAGGACTCTTCCTAGGTCATCAGAAAAACTGGTGTAGAACACAAAAGTAAGTAATGAAGGTAAATGAAACTTATGCTTCATTATTTTAAATATAAATTTGCCTCAACAAGCAGTATTCTCAAAAAGTGTTTAGTGCTAAGGAGCAAAATAAATTATTATAAAATGATAGAAACTGATTGGGTAACCAGAAAAGACATTTCTGATTAGGAGATATTTAACTGCTCTCCCAGTGACTAAACAGTGTCAAGCAATGGCTGATATCTGTACAAGAATATTCTCAGCAGATGGAACAGGCAGTGTAAATATCCACAAATTGTCCTTAAATAGAAAGAATCTAAAGAAGTTTAGGGAGACTAAGAAGGAGAGAGGAAAGAAGATGAGATCAGAGTGACAGACATGAGCCAGAATATATTAGGCTTGTTAAGTCACATGAAAATGTTTAGGAGAGGAAGAGAGAAGTGACAGAGTCAGGGAACTGAGGGGCTTTATAAGAGTGTTATAATAATGATAAACCACAGAATCTCAGCTACTTTTAGCTATTAAAGTGCCTAATTTTCTAATTTAGTTTTGAATTACTTTCAACTAGAGTTGTGGACAAAATGTAAATGAAAAATTGAAAATCACATTAAACATACTATATGTAATATAATTTTTCTGTTAATATTGTTATTTTATCTGCTTGCCATTTTTTCACCACTTATGAATGATTTTATTCACTTAAAATGTTGATTTACTCTAAATCTATATTTGTGTAACCTCAGATCCAATATTTGGGAATATGAAAAATGTATTGTGAAATTAAATGTTCATTTCTAATTTTAGATGGCATCTAGTCTTTTGCTGTAAATTTTTAAAATTAAACAGGTAAATTAAATTTGAAAATTACATAAGGATAGATAAGAAGAGATAATCTTAACTTGAATGATTTTCAGTGTACTAATACTATATTCTCCAGGGTAATCAATGAGATAAACATAAAATCTAACATAATTTTATCAGTGAATTACTCACTCAGTAGATAGCATCTGAGCAAACACCTGAAAAAACTGAAGAGATGATATATAAGGATAACAAGAGATGATCTCTCAGACAGAGGGAACAGCACATGTAAAATATTTAAGGTAGAGATCCACTTAATATGTTCAAGGAAAATTTAAGAGATGTGTGTGACTAGGTCAGAAGAAGAGAAAACCTTAAGTTAGTCTCAAGGGTAAAACGAGAGATAGCATCAGTGGAGCTAGCTCCACAAATACAGTGGAGCTAGTGCATTAGGATTATTTCGAGGACCAGATTGTATTTGCCCTTGAGAGCTATTTTAAGGGTATTAGTTTTACTTTAACAGAAGTGTGAAGCCATTGAGGATCTTGAGCAAAGACGCAGTATGTTCTGACTTCCGTTTTAAAAGTGTATTTCTGGTTGTCTGGTTGAAAATAGACTGTAAGGAAATCTAAAATAACTTATGTACATGTCAGGAAAAAAAAACTATTTAAAGGAATAACATAAAAGCCAGCACCCCAAAATGTAAAAATTACAATGTCAGCTTTCGAGAAAAAATTACAGATATATAAAAGAGCAGAAAAGGATAAGCCATCTTGGTGATATCTTAAAAAAAAAATTAAACATAAACCACTTACAGTATAATCCAATAAAGTCACTTCTATGTATTTAACTAAAAGAAATTAAAAACTCATGTACACACAAATCCTTTGCTCACATGTTTATGCTATATAATCTCCAAAAACTAGGGGGAATAACCCACTATCGTTTATTTAAGAAATGGACAAAGCTATTTTGGCATATTCATTCAATGATATACTATGCAATAATAAAAAGTGAATAAATTACACATGAGACAGCAAGATACACACAACAACTTCGATGAATCTCAATGCAATTGCTAAGTGATAGTAGCCAGACTCAAATTGCTAGATACACACACGTGAGACTCTGAAAAAGGCAATAATATAAGGACTGAAAACAAATCAGTGATTGCCAGGACCCGCGGTAGGGGGAATTGACTACAGAAGGTCATGGAGGAACATTCTGGGAGTGACAGAATTGTTAAACATTTTGTTGGTGGTTATGTGACTTGATGGGTTCATAAAAAGTTTTTTAATTGTATAATTAAAGAAGAGAGTAGTACTTTGTGTAATGTACACGTTGAAAGAGTAAAAAGGAAATATAAAAATTTTAGAAAGAACTTCAATAAATACTTGAAAAAATAAAAACTATTAACTCTTATTCAAATAGAACATGAAGAACCTTAGATCTGTTAAAGAATCTATATCCATGAAGAGAAAATTAAAAATTAACCTAAGAGAGAACTAATAAGTGAAGAACTATATTATACTGATAGATGGAAAATTCAAACAAAGAGAATAAAATTTTCCTAAGTTGATCTATAAATATATTGTAATTATAATAATCATCTAATTTTGCTTTTTATGGAAAATAATAAAATAAGTCTAATTGGTATATAAAAGAACAAATGGCAAAACTAAGCAATATTCTCAAAAAATATGAGAAAATAGAACTTCTTTCACTCAATACTTTATATAAAATATTTTATATAAAGGTTACTATAGCAAATGCTTTACTGTACTAATGTTAAGATTTACCTTTTCTCATGAATAGAAAAATATAACAATGGAACAGAATAAAGAACTTTAGGGGAGGTAAAATTTAACCTATACTCTCTTAGAGTTTTTCAGTTGGGTCTGAGAATTAAACAGATTAATAGGAGAAAAGTATACATTTCTTGTGACATGGGAACCTTCATTAAGAATAAAGACCAAAATAAATGCCAAAACCTATATGCTTTTATATTCCATTAAACAAAGGGAGACAATTGTGGAAAAGCAACTAAACTGTAGGGAGAGGCTAAAGGAAGATAAGAATTATTGAACAGGTCTGTTTTTTGCACAGAATTCTTTTAGCTTTAATGCCCTGTTGAAGAATATTTCTTTTCTCCTGGTACAAGGAGGGAATCTTTCACACAGGAGTTTTTATCTACTGTTTTTAGGAAGAAAAGGGGAGATTAGAGTGCTCTTCTTGCATCCTCTGGTTTCCAAGTGCCTGTAGCTCAATAATAACCCTCATGACAAAGTGGCATATTTTGGCCACCCTTGAGAACTAAATGCAGAAATATAGAGATATAAAAACTTGACATATAAGAAAAATGAAGGTTAGAACACTAGATAAATAATGAAATATTTAATACAATTTTTTAAAATGCTGATTCTCCTAATAATTAAATGGTATTCAGTCATTATTTCATGCCCTACAGAAAAACCTTTTCTAGTTGAAATAAAGGCTTAAATATTAACATTTAAATCTCGTAGTGATGAAGGACTTCTTAAACACAATAAAAAACCCATAATCAAAAAATATTTTAGATAAAAAATTTGACCCAAACTAAATGTTGGAATTTCAGTTAATCAAAAACACCCGAGAAAGTACAAAGACAAGCCACAACCTGGAAAAATATTTATAGAATGCTTAAAGTTGATTAACGTAATACCTGAAATTATAAACTACTCTTAAAAAGCAATTAAAATATATTAAAATCCATACATTTGATAGAGTCAAATGTATGTTCAACAATTTCCAGAAAAGGAGAAAAACATCAATAAAGCTAAAATAAAATTTAAAAAAGATAATCTATCTTATTGGATGTTATTAATCACTGCAATGGAAAATAAAAATATGAGAAAATATTATTTAATCTTGACCAATTGTACAAAATTTTTGACAATAATAATGTCAAGTTTTGATGAGAATGTAAAACAGGTTTTTTTGTTTTTTTGTTTTTTATAGAAGGCTAGATTAAGTATAAACTAGAAGAACAATCCAGCAATCTTATTCCTAGGTATCTACCCTAGAAAACTCTTAAACACATTTGCTCTATGGACAAGTTTACCTATGTTCACAGCAATATCATTTGTAGAATAAAACTTAAAAATCCTCCAATTGGATATAAAATCTTATAGCATAATTATATAATGAAATACTCTGCAGAAGTAAAATTAAGAAACTATAGTACATGCACTGATATAGGTGAATTCCCCAAAATATATATTATGCCAAAAAAAGGCACAAAAAATGCACGTACTATGGTATAATTTACTTATATTTCAAATATTCCCAAAACCAAAAAATAAAATGTTTTGGATAAAATTCTCATGTGGTAAAGCCACGAAATTTTGAAAAAAAAAATATTTCAGTTAATCAAAAACTACCTATTTTAAAGTGTTAAACTACCTATTTGATTGTAGAGTTCAAATATATTAGTAGTAGTATATTAAGCCATTTTGTAGATACTTGTTTATTATATTATTAATTTTCATAACTTGCATTT
>NW_006442484.1:58784925-58809738 GCF_000325575.1 Pteropus alecto
ATATTTTAAAATAAATAATATTTGATATAAAAATTTTTACTCAATAATATTTATTTAGCTATACCTACAACAGTTAAGGTTATTTACTTGCCTTCAGATTTTAGAAAGTAGAGTATAAGTGGAGATATGAAAATAAGTAAATATGTTCAAACAAAAAAATCAAAGAAAACATGAGCATTCATTTAATCACACAAAGTATTTTGTTATTTGACAATACTTTTAATTAAGACTAAATTGAGAATGCTGCAGAAGGTCACACATATGTTATTTGCAAATGCATTTTTTTAACCAAAAACAAAGAAGAAAAAAAATTTAATAGGAAGAAAATTTTAAAAATGTTATTTATACAACTAACTGAAATGCTGTATATATATAAAATCTATAATATACTGTCTCAATTCACTTTATAACCTAAATTTTAGGGGCTCTCGATTTTTTGTAATATAATGTTCTGTTTGAACGTAGGATTATTTAAAAGGTGCTTAGAAACTCAGTAGTAAAATTCAGAGTTTTAAGTTACAGCATTATGGAATATTTACTGAACATAAAAATAAAATAGAAGACAAATAGGTATGCTTCATTTGTTAGAAAGAGTCACTAAATCCACTAAATTGATCCCACAATTAAAGGGAGGGAATTATACAAATGCAAAAACACCAGGAAGAGATATTTGTACAATGCCATGAAAGCTCCATTCAATGGGAATATTTTTAGAACTTTTAGGCTAATAAATTTAACAATTTAAAAATCAAGTTTTCGAAAAGCCAAAATCCTTTATGTATTAAGGAAATTAAGTATGTAATCAAAATTTCCACACTCCAAAAGTTTAGTTTTAGAGGGCTTCATTGGTGAATCCTATCAAACATTTAAAGATGATAAAAATTTTACAGCAATTTTATTCAACTTTTAAATTCATTTTTTATTATAGCATATCTCTGATACCACACCAGACAAAAACATTACGAGAAAAAGAGTTAGTATCTCTGATTAACAATGCTTCAAATTTCCTTAACAGAATAATAACAAAATGAAACCATTAATACAGGATCAAATGTGGTTTATGCCAATAATAAAAAGTTGCTTTAATTTAAAAAAAAAAAAAAGTCATTGGAGAGATAAATCTCCTTTGCAGAAGAATTACAAATAGTTTAAATAGATCGTCTTCTCTCAAGGAAGTAGACCATAACTCCTCACTTCTTAAGTGTGGCCTTGTGTGTATAGTGGCTTCCTTCTAAAGACTGTAATATGGAAAGGGGCCAAAGATGCAACTCTTCAGTAGAGAAACAATGAAACTACCTTAGCCAGGTAATCCAAGTCAACATCCACAGTGCTAAGTCATGTTGATAGTATGTACCTTGACATTATGGGATATAAGAGGCACTTTTGTGGTCTTCCTTTCAAAAACCCAAACTTCATCTAATCATGAGAAAAACATTGGATAAATCTCAATTAGCATTAATACATCACGAGTAGGCCTCAAAACTACCATGTTCATAAAAAAACGGAAGCCTGAGAAAACGTTCCAAAAAAGAGGAGCTTAGAAGACATGACAACTAAATATAATACAGTATTCTGAAAAAGAAAGTGATGCTAGGTAAACGCTAAATAAATATGAATAAATATGTGGCTTAATTCACATTATTTTTATTTTTTGTTAATTGTAAGAAGTATACTGTAGTAATTTATCAATAGTATTGGAAACTATATATGGGGTATAAGAAATCTCTAAACATTATTTATGGAAAAACTGTTCCAAAAGTAAAGTTTACTTATGAACAAATATGTCATCAATTAAAGGAATAAAAATAAAAATGCTATCTCAAAATACATTAAAACAGATTTAACAACATTCAAACATATCCTAATAAAAACCATAAAATAAGATAAAATAAGGTGACTTACTTAATTTAAAATTATATCTGAAAAATATACAGTTAACATAATCTAATGGAAATGAAGTTTCCTTTTCACCTAAGACCAGGAAAAGGGCAAAGGTGCCTAGTTTTCACAATTGATATTCAATATCTGTTTATCTAGTATGATAAGAAAAAATGGAGATAATGAATAGAAATTCAGAAATAAAACTTTCCCTATTTATGGATGGCATCATCCGTATGCAGAAAATACAAAGAAATTAAATGAAAAGCCTACTAATTATAATAAATGAATTTAGTAAGATTGTAGGATATAGCCAATTTTCAAATATCAGTGTGCCTCTATACATTTGAAATAAAAAAAAGAAAATACAGTTAAGATACCATTTATTAGAGCTTCCAAAAATGTACTTTAACGAAGAACAAATTTAGCTAATGATATGAAAGACTTCTACCCTCAAAAACTATAAAACTTAGCTGAAAGATATTAAAGATTTAAAAAATTTTAGATATGCCAATTTCAAGGATTAGTAATTTAATAGTTAAAACATAATTTACCCCAAATTATAATCCCAAAGAAAATTCTAAGATATTTTTAAAATTGAGTAGCCAATTATAAATTTTATATATAAAAGCAAAGGATATTGAATAAAGAACTTTCAAAAAAATTAAAAGATTTATATTGTTATTTTAAGTCTTATTATCAAGTTGCAATAATCAAAACAGCATGGTATTTTTGGAATCAAACTGAGAATCCAGAAGTAGATTCAAACACACAGTAGTAAGTTTTTAGACAACAGTATCAAAACAATTTAATTAAAATAGGAAACTTTCTGTTTTCATCAAATGATGTTAGAAACCTGGATAATCATGTGAATAAAACATAAACTACAACCTCTTAACAAATGTTGTTTTGAGGTAGAAAATAGGCATAAATGATAATAGCTAAAATTATACAATTTATAGCATAAACAAGAGAAAATCATCATGATCTTGGGGAAAACAAATGTTTCTTAGGACAGAATAAGTACTTTGGTAGATAGAATAATGGTCTGTCAAAATGTGCAAGCCCTAATTCCTCCAATATTTGAATATGTTACTTTACATGGAAAAGGGGATTTTGCAGATGTGATTAAGAATTTTGAGATGGAAAGATTATGCTGGGTTATTTGGCTGAACTCCAAATAATTACAAGGTCCTTATAAAAGGGATGAAGAAGGTTCTGAGCCAGAGTAGGTGTAACAAAGGAGAGGTTAGAGTGATTCAAAGAATAGACCATGAGTCACAGAATGCAAGTAACCTCTAGAAACTGGAAAAGTCAAGGAAATAGATCTCTCTATAGAACCCCTAGATGGCAAGAAGTTCTGTCTACAGTTCTGACTTCCAAATATGTAAAAAAATAAGTGAGGGTAGCTTTAAGCTGAATTTGTAGTAATTTGTTATTGTAGCAATAGGAAACTAATATAAGTACTAACTATAAATAAATTTTGCATGAAAAATCACTTTTGCTCATCAAAAGGCATCAATAAGACTATGAATAGGTAAATCATAGATAGGAATATATGTATTCATATATATTTAAACAAAGAATTCTCATTCAGAACCTAACTCCAATGTTTCAATAATTAAAAGACAAACCAATGAAAAATGAACACTATACCACTACTAACTTTCAACTTTGGCTAAATTTAAAGGCTGACAGCACTAAATAATGATAAAGATGTGGAGCTACTGATATTCTAATTTATTGCTGGTACAAGTATAAAAGGCAACTTCTTTGGAACACTGGCAATTTACTACAAATTTCAATTTACACCTATCTTCTAACCAATAATTCCACAATTATTTTCTCTAGAGAAACATAAACATATGTCCAAAAACCACTTAAAAATAAATTTTCATAGCATCTTTATAACAGCTTCCAATTAGAAACTAGTCAAATTATATACTAACAATAAAATATTACATAACATTAAGAAGTAATGAAGTACTAACACATACAGCAACATGGATTAATCTCAAAAGGAATATATTGAGTGAAAGTGTTAGGTAAGTAGTCAAGCATGATCCCGTCCACCATCCTGCTCCTCCTCCCCAACTCCGCTGGGGCGATGCTGTATTTCACATCATCCCAAGGGTCACAAAAGGAATCAGATGCAAATAGCACAATTTATGATTTCACTGAGATAAATTTTAAGACAGAAGTAATATGTTTTGATAGAAATCAGAGTAGTATTTGCTTCTAGAGTATAGTATGGGTAATTGACTGTGTATGGAAGAAAAAATAATTTTCCCTTTATTCTTTTGGGTTCTTAACTGAGACCTCTCTGTAATAAAAGACAGATTAACAGATGAAAAACAAACAGAAGTTTTAAGAATATCTATAACTCTTGTACTACACATAGGAGATGCCCAGGAAAACTGAGTAACTCCCAGAAATGGCCTAAGCCAGTAATCCCCAACCTTTATGGCACCAGAGACTGGTGCTCCTATGAGAAACTAATGTTAGGTGGTTAGTCAGACATGAACAATAGGGGGAACAAAGGAACAGGGGCCCAGCCTAGAGACACCCAAAGGACATCCCAATGGCAGCAAAATTCTGGATATGCACATGTTATTATAGGCACTCTGTTGCAGCTCTCATCGCTGGAACCACGTGCCTCCTTGGGGTATGCTTTGTCTTTATCCATGTGCCTCCTTGGGGCATTCTTTGTCTTTCTAAAATATATTTTTAATAAAACTATTAAATCTCAATGACCTGTGATTCTTCACTGCCATGATTTGAGGAAGAACCGAGGAAAAATGCTAACTATACATCTGGGTCTTCATTATCTCTCACCTCCCTCCCCCTTACTGCTGGTGCCACACCAAACTCTGATTGGCCCCAATGGTGATGCTAATACCTGATGATCTGAGGTAGAGCTGAAACTGTGATGCTAGTGCTGGGGAGCAGCTGCAAATACAGATAAAGTTTTGCTGGCTTGCCCAGCACTCACCTCCTGAAGTGCAGGCCAGTTTCAGCTGTTGAGGACCCCTGGCTTAAGTCACCACCTTAAATATTATCTCCAGCCAAAGACAAAAGAAGCTATTGGCGGTAAGGGAGCTAGTTATGGGAGGCTATCAAGGAAAGCACAATAAACAAGGGTAAGGTTATTATAAAGATTTAGGTCACTGCCTTTCCATTTGTAAGTTTCTAGAGACTTAGTCATCCTTCTCTTCCTGGCATAGAGAGGGAGATAATCTTACAAATAGAGATTTATTTTATAAACATAATTATCTCTTGCATAAAGATAACTTCTACTCAGTTTTCAGAGCTTTTCCCATGTCTGCAGTTTCTTAAAAATAATGACCCTAAAATAATCTGGGTCTTATTCTGCTAAGAAGATACATTTTGGGATGGCAAATTCTGCTCCATTTTAACTGTGAGGAGATGTAAGAGAATTCTCTCAGGTCGTTGGAATATTTTATAGCATGAATGAGAAGTGGGCTTAATTTGTGTGCATTTGCCAAAACTCACTCAAATTAACTTAAGATCCGGACGTTATCTTAATTATTTAAAACTAGGAAAAATAGGTGCTTATTGGAAAAGTGATTTTGGAATTGGTTAGGTAAAAGAAGTGATGTATTTTATTATAAATCCTGTGTTACTCTTATTTTTAAAAATATTTAATATTTTTAATTAAAAAAGAAAATTAAGAAACATACAAAGTGTAGTATTAAAGTGAATTACGCAAGACAAATGAAATTTTGTAGGCAGATGGGGGTAAGCATTAAAATACTCTAATAGGAGTTAATTGATTTAAAATTACATATTTTTATCCTTTTGCTTTTCTGAGCATCAGACCTTTACCCTGGACTACCCTAGGCATCCATCTGCTTAGAAGATTAAAATTTGTTACAATTGGAATAAAAGGAGAAATGCCTGAGCAATATTAATTTTTTGATATTCAAATTGGATTATGCATAAGACAATAGCTTTGCAAGTTAGGCTATTATCTTGAGAAAGGATTTTCTAAATTCCTTTATTCTTTACCATATCAACAACTGTACTCCAGACAACTCAAATAATTGAATTTCCCTGAGGCGAGGAGAGCATGCAGATTCACCTGTACACCTAAGCAAAAAGAACAGAGGAGTGAAAGCAAATCCAGCTGCTTCCCCAGCTTGAAGGTGCTGAGAGAAAGGAAGAGAGAGAAGTGACTAAAGTAGATCCTGATTTCCTACTGTTCTGAAAAGACAGTGACCCTAAGGCAGGATAGATAGCCTAAGGATGCCATCTCCCTTTCTAGGATATGGCTCCTGAAATGTTTTCCTTTCTTCAGCAGCCAGCAAAAAGAAAAAAGAGAAGCTGAAACCAGTCTTTTTTCAGTTTAGATGCCATCTTTGGCTAAGACATGACTTTTGGCTAATTATAATATCATTATAATCTCATTCTCATTGCAAATACTGCAGCTCCCATCATGCACCTGATATCATGACAGTTCCTAAAACACCATATAAGAAAGAGTGGGAAACTGAGCTCCCTGCCTACTGAGAGGAGACAATGAGGCTACATCAGTACCACATTTCTGGGCCCGGCCCCAAGAACAAAAGTTCATAATCCAGACGTCTTCCTGAGACACTCTCTCTCTGAGTTCACCCGCATCCTCGACTGCACTTTTGCTTTAATAAACCAGGCAATTTACTGCTTGCTGTTCGTCTTGTCCTTGAATTCTTTCTCGCAAAATAAGACAAGAACCTGGTCACCGGAGCCCTGAGCTCTCCAGCAACAATGTCTTCAATAAGTAAAAGAAATTCTGAGGGCAAAGAGAGGTGCCATTGGCCCTGCTATCCATTTAGGATATAAAAAGAGATCCCTTCATCCACAGCTAACAGCTATCTATAGTGTGGTCATAGCAATTCTGCAGCAGAGCCCTAAACTGCCTCTCATTCTTTGTAGTATACAGAGACTGTAGTTCTCCATGAGAGTCAGAGGGGATCTTCACCAAGAAAATGTTAAGATTAATAAACAGAAACTTAATTTAAAGTGGAGTTGGGAAGGTCTGCAAGGGGAGCTTTCACATCCTACCACTCATTGTCTAATTATATATTTTATAATATATACTTTATTATATATATTATCCATCTCCAACTGGAAGATGTCTTTCTACTCTACTTCTGCAGGAAGAAGTAGGATCTTCTCCTCTCCCGGCAACCATTCAGCTTGCGGAAGACCGTTACAACTCAGCCAATGAAAAGTCTCTATACTTCAAACTCCCAGTTTCATCTAATGGATGCTTTCTTTGTTTACAACAGTCGTCTGAACTCCCACTTTCCTCTCTAAAACTATGGCCCTCTCCTTTGTCTTCTGTACTTATAAGTGGAATTGCAATTCTTTGTTGTTCCTGAATAAACCTATCTGCTGGGGAAATATCTGGCCATCTATTTGTTTAAGGTCAACAGAACCAAGGTGACACCAAGTCAGAAGGGGAAGGAAAAACTATCCAAATAAATGAGAATTTTTATCCCAATTAGAGTCTGTTTGCCAAAATACCTAATTATTAAGAGAAAGATATTTTATAACTTATGTGATCTAATATTATTTTTCTCCCCATGAACCAGTGGGTACAAGAGGAAGAACAAATAGATTATAGAAAACTTACGCTTTGATAAACATAAAAAGGAAGTAGCATTTTGTTTTGAAATTTGAAGTTAACAATTCTACTATACATTACTGCTGTTAATATAGTCTCTATAAAAACATTCAAATTATAACATGACAAAATACATAATATTAATTAAAGTCTTATATGAGCTTAGTAAAATGACCTAAACCTCTATTAAGAAGTCTAAAAAATCCTCATATTACTGTATTTTGTAAGCTATTCCTCAGAACTTGTATTTGAAATTGGTCAGTATTATTATCCACATTAAATATGAATAAATAAAAATATAATGATGCTAAATGGCTGAAAACCATATTTCATGTCAAAGATCAAGTTCTTGGAGTCTCAAAACAGTACTAAACAGTAAATTTTATTTTCAATTTCTGCATGTGAATTTATTTGAATCAACTTAATAATAACCATGTTGAATATCATTGCATGAAAGAAGATGTGGTACCACAAGCAATATGTAGTTTTTTTAAATGCTACACTATTTGATAACTGGCTAGATATCTCTTGTCTCTGATTTTGTATTGCTTCCCACTTCCATGTGTTTGTGGCACCTTTAGTTTTGAATAAAATGTAAATAAATCACTTTAGAATTAAAAAAAATAAATCTATATTGGAGAAATATAAGTATTTCTCATATATATATCTAGGGAGAGTATTTAGTTACATTAATTGTCATAATTAATACAACTTTGAAAATTATAGTTATACTTAAATTAAAAATGAGAAAACAGATCATAATTAGATATGTATAAAATGTAAAATAAATGTAAGATCTTACGTAGATAAACTGTAGATGAGTCACCTGAATTAATACTAGAATAATGAAAATTTAAAGAACAATATTGAGAATTTTGTCATCATTGTGGAGAAGAGCAGGACATGCTTTACTTATCTGAATATTCACTTCAATTTTCTACTTTTCTTTATGATGATAAGATAATATATGCCAGAAAAAATAGAAACAGTGGTTTTTTTTAATTAAAAACTTGGTGTTCAATCAAACTATCCATTGAAATCTGGTATCCAACATACATAGTCTTTAAATGAACGGTACTGAATTCCAGCTTCCCCATACTCACTAGAGTATAATCCCAAACTTACTTTTTTATAGCCCTTGACAAATTACTGAGAGGAGAAATAATATTAAATAAAAAGTTTAATTAGTGAATTTATTTGTTCCTTCATGTGGTCTATGTTAATTGATTAATTGCATATACTAAATGTCTACACAACTGGAAATGGAACAAACACTAACACAGAAAGCCACAGAATACTTCTGCTGAGTCAGAGATATACATTGGTACATATTTTTTCAAAGTCAATATAAGTTTAACTTATACAGACAAATTTCATCAACTTGGCTTAAAGTTAAGTAAAATATTTTGTAATGAACTTACTCTGATAAGAAAGCCCAAATTTCAATAAATATGAGTACTTCCCTTTCCTCCAGCTTGGGCAGGAGCATGTTGGCCCTACAGGTTTTGTGCGTGTGTGTGTGTATATGTGTGTGTGTGGGTGTGTGTGTGTGAGAGAGAGAGAGAGAGAGAGAGAGAGAGAGAATTTTTGGAACATAATGGACTTTTATATACAATGTTCATTTTTCTTCATAAACCTTGAATCGTACTTGGTTACTCCCTCATCACATTCAATCAGTCATCAAGTTTCCTTGATTCTTTTAGTCAAATATCTATCTTTCCTGACCCAGTCAGCTCCTATTTCTTTTGCTCCATTTGATATCCTTACTATATTTTATCACAGTTGTAATAATAACTTTTTTCCCAGTCTCCAAATCCCTGTACTGCCGAATTCCAATCATTCATATAATGAAAAAAAAAAAGCCACATCAATTCCAAATACAATACTGTCATTGCATAATTCTCAAATAGATTCAGCTGTTTCATATACCTAATTCCTTACATTCTATCATAGCTAGTATTACAACATCACCATCACCATCATTACCACCACCACCACCATAATCATCATCACCATGATCATCATCATCATCTATTCTGTAAGTCCAATTTCTCTTAAATCACTTTCCAAACCATGCATCTTTATATCCTCCTTCCATTTAATCATTTATCAGCAATGGTCTTCTACATTGTATTTGGTTTCGAGCTTTGTGCTGAGTCCTGCAACCATAATGGTAAACAAAATACCATCTTGTCACGGGGGATCATACAGTTGTGAAATAGAATATACATGTAAATAGAAATAGAAATTTAACAATGTAGTTGATGGGGGAGGAATAGAGACACCAAAAGATCTGAGCTTGGAGAGCACTGGGTGTTTCTGGAACAAAGCCAAGTCCAGAGAAGAACTACAAAAAAGAACACTATTTAAATGCCTGGGAATTGTACTGAATCAGAGTTCTGGAAAATTTTGTCATCCCAAACTACTTTCATCTGAAACTCGGCCACTAAAATTTCTACTCATTTTCGTGATTAGGATCACTGCACCATTTGCACCAGAGCCTCTGACTACAGATGGTGACCATGAGAAGAGCAATAACTTCCAGTTCATGTTTTGATACCCTGATTCATCACCATCTATCTACCTATTTAGTTTGTTACAACTATAACAATGTCATTCAAAATAAAAAGCTTTCAAAATTTCCTAAACGGACTCCACTATACTCAACTTAGTAGTGCTTAAAATCCTGTAACTATATTTAGGATATAATTAAAAACAAAGCAAAACAAACAAAACCCTCAAAGCTAAGACAAATTGCTGAGCAATGCATTCGCTAAAAAGTGATACAAATTTCCACCCAGTTTTCAGACAAATACTGTATAGTGGGCGTCCTCTAAACTCAGTTTTGAAGATATATATTTAAGGAAAAGTTAACATTTACTGTCTAAAATCTTGATGTAAATGACTTTGATAAGAAAGTAATTTTTATTATTAAATAAAAATTATATGATATGATAATATTAAATATTTTAAAGGTGTCTTCTCAAATTATGCAAGGGTCACATGCATAAACATGCTTTGCCAAGTAATCAATACTATGTGGACTATTTGTGTTTACTCAGTAGAAATGTAAATAGCCTAGACATTCTCCTTTTAAATGAACATATAGTCAATGTACAATTTGAAGTCATGGTCTTTACATGCAAAATGTTAAGAAACACATGAAAATTAATTTATTTATCTAGTCACTTGTTTATTCATTCAACTGATATCATAATTAGAAGTATGGAAATAACTATAGGCTCATCACATCCATTTTCTTATAGAAAATTATAACATTGTACTAAGCAGCATGTGTAAAATCATATCCAATGAAATCATACAAAAAATAATTTCCCAGCAACTACTATATAAGGAATAGAAGAAGCAGATCACCTTGGAGCAAAATTTTCCTCTTGTGAGGCAAAAAATTCTTTGAATGGCTTTTTTTTTAAAGCCAGAATGAGACAAATGTCTTTGGACCAATGGTTTGATAAAAAGTCATAACTTACCTTATTTTTAATGCTGGGAAACATTCTAGAAGACATAAGTAAATTTGCATTAAAGTCAAAGAGCTTCTTTTGAGGAAAATGAACTAGATTTTGAGTTTTGCTTTTGTTAGGATCAATATTAAGAGAAACTTATTGATGGGTCAATGATTGAATAAAAGAACACTGATAGAAAAGACACAGAGGCCAAGAAAAGGCAACTCATTGTGAAGGGAGATGGAAGTTAGGTCATGGCCTGATATTTCTTCAAGGAAGACTGATACCAATACAGCAGGTTGCTGATACTTGGGGCCTCCCCAATCCCAGGTATATTTGCAAAAATCAGACATTAAGAATAGTCTGAGCATGTAAGCTTAAACCACAAGAGTGCAAACCACAGAAACTATATTTTCAAAACAATTTGAACAATGCATAAATAATTTGAAGACATTTGGTCAAATATTCTAACCGATATGTTAAATAAGTTATTTTATTTTATTTTTTTTTAAAGAATCTTCTTTTTAACTGGCATGTTGAATCTAACCAATTTATGCAGAAAAGTATTACCACAGAAGAACTAATACTTGATTAGCCATGAGTCAATAATGGATTTCTTCACACACATAATAGAAATGTCCTACTATATGACTATTTCTAATCCAAACAATTCACTGCATTAGATGTTATTACTGTTAGGAATGGAGGATAGGAGGGTTAAGGAAAAGATCAATAATACTGAGAAATATATCTATGTACATTTCTAAAAATGTACCCTTTTTACGTTCCTTTATTCACTGTTTCTAAATACATGTTATTGTTTGTCGACTCAATAATATGTTTAATATATGACTTAATCACCTGGGTTATGGATACTTAATGATTCAAATATATTGGTGGACTAGTAATTGATTATGATTCTTTTAAGAGATAAAGGATGTATATGAAAGAAACATTTTTGAGAGTTCTATAACCTTAGGTAATAAAATTGATAAAAAAAATCCATGTTAAATATTAGTGGTACTTGCAAAAATACTGTAACATATAAAAATGGCACTTTTAATTAGCATTACCTTGGTTTTACCCTGATAGATCTTAAATGGCACAAGGATAAACTACATTAATTCAAAATATAAGGGACAAACAAGGATTACCCAATATATTTTATTAAAAATATACTGCTCCATCAAGTCATTTGGGAAATAGTCATTGTATTAAATTTTGTTTATTCCTTTAGCTACACTACAACTGACTCAAAGAGATTATATAGTATAGCACATGAATAGAAAAGTACTATTCAAAACACATAGTTTTGGTCATTCATGCTACTGGTTTGAAAACAGTTTTCAAGGAACATGATCAGATATCTTCCTAACTAATAACATAAAATATGTTAGAAAAAAAGAACCTCAAGTTTTAAATGTAAAATAATTTAGCACATTATCAAACTGCTCCTTAGGAAAACAGAAGAATCAGATTTTTTCTATTTTCACAGGATTTCTAAAAAACATCATCCAAAGCAGTGCATTAATTTACCATATGATTTAAAATTTATGACTTAGATATTTTAAAGTTCTAGGGAAGAGTCAGAGCATATTTCTGATTTCACAAGACTCCAACTCCTAAAGTTAACTGATTAATTAAATGAGTTCAATATTCTTTCCATTTTTTACCCTAGGGAAGCATCTAGCTACTGGGAGGTATGTATCTTAAGAGGGCTAAATTGAGGAAGCTTGCCTGTCCCTTTATAAAAATGTACAATTTTAAAATAAGATAAGTATGAGAGAACAGTAAAAACAATAAAATAATGAAATCATTTAATACTCAGTGGTATTTTTTTGTTGTTGTTGCTACATAGTCTACAATTTTGGAGTTGTATTTAATTTAACACCAATGAAATTAAAAAATTTAATTTCCTTTGACTAGGTTCAAATATTTAACTTAGCCAATGCTGGGTGTTTCATGAAAACTCCCTTAATAGAGAATAGTTGGAAAAATCAATCAGGTAAACACAATTTTTCATGATATTCCATTTTATTGAATCTTTAATCACTCAAATGTGATCAGTTCGAAATAATTAAGCCTTTTTCAAAGTATTAAAGAGAATGTGGTAATTTTAAGGTAATCCTTGTAATTACCTAAGAGGAATATGTTATTATACCTAGACAAAGGGTAAAAAAATTCAAATTCACATTTATAAAGTAATCTTCCCAAAATTGTACACCAATTCAGTTGAGTATGAATTTAGAAATGTTTTTGGCCATGTTGTTAGACAGGGCTGCCACCTATCTGTAAGAATTTTTTTATGAAAACTGTAAAAAGTTGCCTCCTTTGAATGAAAAATTGTAACAATGCTTTTTTGGGGGGAGAGGGGACGGATTTTTCAAGGCTGACGCAATCCTGTTCGTAGATTAGATTTTGTCCCCAGCTGCCCACGTATCTAGATGCCTTTGTGCCTTGAGTTACCATATCCAGTGGTCCCATTATTCCACTATACTATGCTGCTCTTATAAAGAGTTTATTGTTATTATTCTGAAAAAAGTTTTAAAAATAAAAGTACAACAAACAATATTTAAAAGAAAACTTTGTAGCTACCATTCTGAAGTAAAAATGTTAACTTGAACTAATTTTTGCTTAAGAACATTTTTAAAAAGCAAAACATTATCACAGATAAATGTGAGGTCTCCGATTTCCTTCCATAGTACAATTTTCTTTCCATCGAAAACTCTTATTGTACGTTTGGTGTAAATTTTTCTATTTCAGTTTTTATGAGGGAAAAAGGACCAGAGACAAAAACCAGAGAGAGATAATAAGAATAATAGAAGATTTGTTCATGAGGTGAAATATCATAATAATAGGAATTTCAAGAAAGAGAAAGAGACCTCAGCGTCTGGGTCATTGTAGGTGTTTAAAAAAAAAAAAAAAAAAAGCTTATTAAGGTGATCAACTCATCCCAGTTTGCCCAAACCTATCAAGTTTTAATACTCTAAATCCAACATTCTGGGCACCCATCTCAGTCCCAGGCAAATCAGGACATCTGGTCACCCTACCTTGAGTCTCCCTGCTTATTCTTCCCACTAAGCCCTTTTACCTTCTACACACAGCCCCTCATGGCCCTCAGTGCTTATTTTCGTACAGTACTTTTCATTCAGTACAGGCGACTAGACACTTACTGAAACATTATGAAAACATACTTTTTTTAGTGAATAGTTATTAAATGATCTTAAATAATACTGTAAATCATTCTTAATAAAAGTAAGTTTAGACTTTTTGCATGATCTATTATTGCTAATATTTGTAAAATTACTATAATCTGATATGTTTTACACATGTCTTCTGATTTTTATTTTCAAAAATATGGTCATTTTAATTAAAATATTTACATATTAAATAGTCACAAATATTCAAAATATGCTCTTGAGTGTACATTTGTAATTGCTGTTGTATTTATATACTTATAAATATAGAGTTTTATATAAGTATATATAAATATAGAGTTTTAGAATTTATAAATAAATTCATCTCAAGCCACTTCATTTGATCCTCTTACTAAGACCTGAAAGTTTATTGCTATGATCTGAATATTTGTGACCTCCCCCGCCATGCCCCGCTAAAAAGTCAAATGTTAAATTCCTAATGTGATGATATTAATAGCTAGGAGTTTGGGGAGGTATTTAAATAATGAGGGCGGAACCCTCCTGAAAGCGATTAATACCTATAACAGAGGCTTCAGAGATATCCCTGGCCCCTCCCACCCTGAGTGGACACAGGAAAAAGTCTGCAACCAAGAAGAGGGCCCTCACCTAACCACTATCATCCTGGCCTCAAACTTCCAGCCTCCAGAACTGGGAGAAATAAATTTCCATTGTTTATAAGCTACCTAATTTGTGCTATTTTGTTATTGTAGCCCGGATGGATTGAGACAGTTGCTATTTTCAGTAATTATTAACCAATTTTATCTACAAGGATATTGAAACTGTTAGAAATCAAATGCCTTATTGAAAGTCTGTGATACAATTTGCCACTATACTGCTCCCTTATAATCATATACACCAAAGCATATCCAAAACTTTCTTCCCTCAGATTGAGACTATCTCCTTTCTTCAAGCTCCATGTTTCATGTTGCAAAACAAGATAACAAGGAGAAATGACAAATTACAGCAGTACTTACCTGATAATAAATTTTATTTTTCACCTAGACGGCTTTCTAGCAGTAGATAGTCTATTTGGTTTAGGTTTATGTTCCCACATTTAATGTCATCTTTGCATTTTTCAAAAGCCAGCAAGAGTTGTTATAGAAAAGAGTATCTCCCCTTCACAGTAAGAGACTTTCTTTTAGATAATCCTCAGAACAAGCTAACGCTGAAAAACCTGATGGCTTGAGAGAAGATACCCCTGTTGCAAGGGGAATAGGGGTTGTTTACTAAGAGAAGAAATGCCAGTATCAGGTGCAACACTCATCTAACAGTTGGAATACTTGTTACATTAACAAGATTTACTGACAGACTCCATCTGTGTCTTCTCACCAAACAAGGTCACTCAGTCAGATACTATGGAGCCTAATGAGGAAAGTGCCAAGTCTCTGGAGTGATAATGGAGGTTCGCTCTGACTTACGCCTCAGGCATTGGCAATATTTTTAGTTCTAGAAAATAAAATAAGGTACAGAAAAAGGTCATAATTTTTATCGAGCTGATCCACCTTGAAAAAGAGCTGTGCATGCAATTGAGTATGTTTAGTTTGTTTTTTTTCCTTTATCCTGAGATTCAAGGTTACTTTCCTATTCCTTGAAGTGGCTCTTAGAGTCTTAATACTTTACCTAACAATAAATTTAGATATGTTATTAGGTTAAGGGGTCTCTGCCACATCTTTTTTATTTTTTCTATATCTAAGAAAGGAAATATTTACAAACTGCTATGAGGTGCTTTGTGGATTTGGGGGGATTGGTGCTTGTAACATATTATTAGCTCTTTCTTTGCAGAAAAATCCTCACAAAATTTTTCTGTGCATTGGATATCACAATGTTTCTCAAACTTAGAAATTAGATGTCTAGATTCATGTTATAGCAATTACTTTTAAATAGCTTTCTGACTTGGGCAAATAGCTTATCATCTGAGCCTCAGCATCCTAAATGGAACACATATGGATTTAGAATAAGTAATAGTGGAGGTCCCTTCCAATGTAAATATTCTCCAGAGTCGTTAAATATACAGGACCTTATATAATCTCAAAAGAATTTCAGTGCACCTCTCCAAATACACATTTCATATAGCATGAGTTTATTTCACAATAACATCAAGATATTAGAACATAGTCTACTTCTTGATCTGTTTATCATCTTTGCACTTTAGCCTCAAGCCACCCACTAATTTATTATTTCATATATATTTGAAAACCTTGAAACATTTAGCATCACCTTCTTTATTTATTCCAAATTTCATTTTAAATAAAAATGAAACATTTCTGATCTGGCATCTACTTTGACTCTTTTCTAATATAATTCTCATTGAAAGCAAAACAAAGAAAAAATTATGGTGACACTACTGTTACAAATCAATCAATTGCCTCACTGGCTGTACTAAAAGAATACTAAAAGTATCTGATCTTAAATTTAAAGGAAAGTAAGGATTTACACAAGGACTAGACCATAGATTTATCAAAAACAACCTAGACTTGTAAATTTGCTGACTTATAGCAGTTCAATTGAGTAAAGGGCTCCCTAGAACAATTTGATGTCTTTTATTTAACTAATACTATTGACAAGCTACTGTATGTTAGCTGCTATGCCTAACAAAAAAGACAATTAGTTTAAGTTAACATCTGAATCTGAATTTTCCTTCATTTAGAGCATACCATAGAGTTTGACAGATTAATTTTATTTTTTACTTTTTTTTGGACCGTCTCCTTGATACCGTAGAGCAAATAATCTTGGACAAAGAGGCAATATGCCTGAAGATAAAAAAAATTAGAATAATTATTAACTGTCAAATATTATGCAAAAAATAAAATGATCAGTGATAGAGAAAAAGTAGATAATGAGAGTAGGCAGGTGTTGGGGCCCACTTAGAGGGCGGTCAGAGAAGCCTGGGTAAATAGGTGAAAATATATCAAAGCATGAAGGTTGAGAGAAGTCAGCCCTGTGAAGAATAGTGAAGAGTGACCTCTGCAGCAGTGTATGTGAAAGGCTAGGTCAGGAAATAGTAGGGGTGGAGGACAGCCTTTACCATCTTGATGACTTCTAAAACAATGCAGCATAACTAATTTATTGTTTTGATAGAATGGATTTATAGTTTATTTAATTTATGTAAATCCTGTATGGGTGACTCCAGTTTTATTACATAACAGTTAAATACTATACACTATACTTCTTACACTCAGTTAAAAAAAATTATTATTACAAGAAGCATTTCAAAAAGCCAGTATTTTGTGACAGACCTTTATGGATTGCTTTTTTGTCTCCATGCTTTAGGCATAATACTTCTTTCACTCTCTGTTCCCTTAACATTTCATGATGCAGTAATTTGATATTTCATTTATTTTCTCCCAATCTTCCCACTCCCAACTCCTACATAGACAGATTCACATCTTCTAAATTGTTATCTCCTTCAAGGAATGACCCTTTCTGGAATATGTTATTAATTTCAAGCATCTGTCATGCCTTTGCTTTCTGAAGACTACATTCTTCATGTCATTCCTGATTCTTTATCCTTCAACGCTAACGTAGGGTAAATCCCTCCTTTCTCTTAATTTATCGACCATAATTCTATTGCTCACAGCACATTTTGTCATAGTTAGTTTCCAAGAGCCTGTCTCTAGATAGGAGATGAATGAGAACACCATCGAATCATAAAATAACTCATTCACCTTTTTACACCCAGTATTTATTACATTCATTCTCTTTATTCTAGAACCTCATCAATAACAGTTGTTAGTAAATTTTTCTGAGTGAAAAAATTTGCCAAAAAATATGAGGAAATATGAGATATATTTTTTGTTTCCTGTTAATGTGCCATTTTGATTTGACCAAGCTCTGAAAATGAAGCACTCAAACCACCCTAGATGGCTCAGAAGTCATTAAATTCTCATAGAGCCTGAGGTGAAAGAATGTTCAATCCTATACAGATATATTTTTTTATTTCTCTCTAGCCACAAAGTATTTCAAATTTAATGAAGGCATTTCTTTAAAAAAAAGATCTCTCACTAGGGAAATATGGTTAATGCAGAAAGTACAAAAGCACTAGCATTCGCATAGAATATAAATATAAAATATTTAGGAATAAGATTTGGATTTTAAAATTCTAAGGTTACTTGTTAACTAATATAGTTTCCTCAGATATGTGGCTGTCACTTCAAAACATTTTCTCCAACTGCAAATGTACAAAATTAATTAGGAAAGGCTTAGAATAAAATAACAGGAACTGATAGCAAACTTAAGTATAAATAATTATAAATTTATACACGATCATAGAAAGCTGTTGGTCATACATGATTTAATTACCATTATCTGTATGAATCTAACAATGACTGAGTCTGTTAGTCTTTATGAAAACTGAGAATTTTAAGAAAATTTGGTGATACACTTCAGCAAATACTGAATAAGAAATCTGGAATTGAAAAAGTTCTCCAGAATTGTTTTCTGCAAATTGGCATATAATGTGAAGAAGAAATAAATATTGTAGCTTTTTATTGCTTTGTTCTATAGTTATTTTTCAGAGTAAAGCTCTAAGAAATGAAAACTCTACTGTTCACGGGAAGAAATGGAAATGAAAGATTTCATGTGGATTTACTCAATGTAATATATAACTCAGAAAATAGCAATTTTTTTCATTTTATTTCTAATTCCACCTCGTATATCATAAGGCTAATGCATAGTTAAGAAAGTTCCAAATATTATACAATTAGTTTTCTGACTCTAAATGTATCAAAGTTTATAAATTTGAAAATAATCTACTTTCTAGGTTTATAATACAAATTTTATTTTAATTAACTACGTATATATACATGCATTATAAAAATTCGATTAAATAAATTAAAAATTTGTGCAATAGTTTTATTTTTCATACTTGGGAAAAGGTATTATTTGTACTTAGATTTTAAAATGGAGAACTAAATGGTGCTTACATTAATCATTATAATCAAGGCTACTCCTACATTGAATTGTGAAAGTGACATTTATTTTCACACACAATGCTTCATTTTAGTCTGTTCTTGTACAAGATCTTTCTAAATTAAAATTTTCATCTTTTTTCTTTAAATTATTACAGATATTTTGCCACCATATTAATATGTGTATAGATGATATCAGTTAAGGCATTAGTGAGCCAGATACCACTTGCTTTTTAAATGGGGCTTTCTGTGGGTAAAAGCTTTACCCAAAAGTAAATTGGTAAATTAGTAAGCTCGCAGTATAGACTGTACTTTTCAGGGACTCTTAAGTTAAAAATATAAATAGTAAAACTAGTCTAGAGCATGTTGATATTTCAGTGTAGTCAATCCATAAATGTATATTTTTACTTGTAATTTCAAATATATTTGAGTAAGAAGAATATATACTGATTGTTTGCATAGTACTTGTAGCTATGACAGGAATTAATGTCCATGCCTGGGTTGTTTGTATGAGGATTATGAAGAGAGAAAGGGAGGATGGCAAAGATAGAAAAAAGAGACAAAAATAATTTAATGTAAGAAAAATTAATAATACATTATTGTTAATAGTTTTGTAGTATTTGAAAGTATTTTGATGTATTTACTCTCCCAGTACTTAGAGCTTAGAATAACAATGCTGAATATGCTTGCAATTCTGCAGTTCCAGCTAAATTCAGCCACATGGTTCTTCTGATGGTCTCCCCTAAAGTCACTCATGCAGCTCATCTTGTGGTGGTTCACTGCTGCTGCAGAATTCACCACGGTCTCACTCTCACTCCCATTCCTCTCATGGCAGGAAATTGGTTTTGACTGTTAGCCAGACTGCATCCCTTCTCTTACATGTGTCTTCTCTTCAGAATATTCAGATTTTTTATGTAGCACTGGCATGAATCTAACAGGGCAGAGGAGGAAACTGTAAGGCCTCTGAGGTCTTGCTCATAAGTGACACAGCAACACTATTGTTACATTTATTAGTCAAAGCAAGTCACAAACTGCAACTCAGAGGCCAGGGAAGCAGACTGTATTTGTCGATGGAAAGAACTATGAAGTATTTGTGCTTATTTTTAACCTAAATACAGAGTATATTTTTTATTCTTAGTTCATCAGGGAAATATTTTCGAGTTGTCATTTTCATCATAAGCAAACTGGGTTTTAGAAAAGGGCAAAATATCTTTTGGGGTATGTCTTTTTGTCCTTTAGTGCAAAACTGTTTCAACAAAATGTCATATTTAAATATCTCATTTAAATTATTGAGATTTTAAAGAAAATACTCTTTGGCATTTAAAATTTTTCTAACTGCAAATTATGAGAAAGAGAGAGATATGTGCAATCAATTATTTGATCAGCAAAATCTTTAATGTCACCTAAAAAAAATCAGACATCTTTTTAATTAAATATGTTAATTTAATTCCGTTTTTAATGTTGGTGTATAAAAGACAATGATAAAAAGACAGTTTAAACCTTTTTTAAATAAATAAGAGAAAAAGAAAGTTCTCCATAAAAATAAGAGATTTTTTGTCCAAAGTTTATCTGGTTAAATTTTTTGTCCAGAAGTTTATCTAGACTGTGAAATGATCACTTGGGTTATGGGCAGAACTTGAAAAACTAAATATAAATATATTCCCATGATGGATTGAAAGTAGATTCATTCAACTTAATTTTTATACTATAGACATTTTGTAAAAAAACAAAAAACAAAAAATATGAAATCGCCAAGATAGCAGTGTTTGAGAAAGTAAGACCTGTGACAACAAGACTTTGTTAATAGACTAGTAGACTTGATGTTTTATAAACTATAAATCACTTAAAATCAATAAATAAAAAAATTCACTTTGATTCTTAATTCTCTTTTATGAAATCACAATACACAGATTAAGCTTTGGCATGGCCATACTGAATCATGAAGCGATGAACTTTTGGTTCATTTCCTAACAAAATGGCTCTTCCCCAAGCCAAGTAATTTTGGAAATCAAGTTAGTCAACCTCTTGGTGCAATAATATGGTTGATTATAATTAGTACATTGTGGACTTCTCCAGGTTTATATGCATGATTTTCTAAACTGCGATACCGCCAGACAAGACTCTTGATGAGGCAAGTAGCAACTGATATTTCTAACTCATCATAACTATCTTGATAATAAAACTATTTTAACTTATTTTGTTAGACATGTGTTCAAAACAAGGGCAGCTCTGTGTCTCTATAAATATACACTTATAGATATATAATTAGATGTAATATATATTTCACCTGAGACAGAATGCTTATTAGTGTAAAATTGAGATGGTTATTAAGATATACAAGAATTATAAGTCCAAGTGCAGTCCTGGACCTTTAAGGTAGTCTTTAACCAGCAACATGTTGTGTGATGAGATTCTGTGATTAAGGTAGTCAACTCTGTTTTTCTTCCTTGATTCCTCTCGTTTAACTTTGATGATTTTTGAATTGCGTTCCTATTCCAAAACTTAATTCTTGAATCGGCCACATCAGGTTTGGCAGCTTTGCCGTACAAGGGCAGAGTTGAGAAGCAAAGCTCATTAGCAAAACACATTCACACAACTATGTTCTCTCAAGTCATTTACATAGGATTTTATGCTTGATATTCAAAGTACTCTGTATTACACCTAGTAATTGCATCATTAAGTACAATAAAGGTCTTACGCCTGGGTTAAATGTCACAATGTATAATGATGAGGGAGTCCACTGTCTCTAAAATCCCATCCATTTGCATTGTTAAAAACTATACCCTTCCAACATTCCCCCATGGTTATATTTTAGAGACTGCATCAAAATTTTTTGTATTATTTTCACCCAGATCTATTTATTATTGTCCTAATGACTTCGGTCTTAGCCTAATACATCTATAAGCCTGACCCCAGTACCCTTTGTGAGTTTCTCCAGAGCCATCATAATTATTTATACAACAATTATATACTGTCAGTGCATTTTTTCATGGCAGCTTGTAACTCAATAACCATAAACACTGTGAGAACCACTAAACATCAGTTAAGCTAAAATTTTTTGATTATATGCAGTTTTTAATTACTTTTTCTGATTATGGTAGTAATACATGTTTTAAATATAAAATAGTATAAAAAGGCAGGAAAATATGATCATTCTGGATATTTTGGTTTATTTCCTTTAATGACCCTCTCTGATTTAAAAAAAAAAAAAAAAGCTAATACCAATAGTACTAAAATTATTGTAAAGGAGTGAGAAAAGTTGGAATGAGGAGAGAGAAAAAGTAACACAGAATACTGTTCTAGGCAAGTGGGTTTAAATTGATGAGGACCTTCTGGGCTCATTATGTAAGCACTAGGTACCTCAGGATAGAAGCTGCTGACTTACATGGAACAAATGATCTAGTATACAACTACCTCCTCTGTAGTGGAGGTTGTTTGGTGAACATTGATATGAGTACACAGTATCTAAACAATTTGTTCCCAGTTCCGCAGGAATAGCCACATAAGAAGGCAGAATGATGGCCTACCCAAAAAGGTCCACATTCTAATCCTTAGACCTTGTGAGCACATTACGTTATACAACATAGAAGGCAGAAGACAAAGAGTGTCAGAGTGATGCAGTGTGAGAGAGACTTGACTGGTCATTCAAAGTTTTGAAGATGGAAAAGGACAACAAACCAAGGAATGCAGGCAGTCTCTAGAACCTGGAAGAAGCAAGAAAAACAATTTCCACCTAAAGTCTTCATAAGGAAATATAGCTCTGCTGATATACTGATTTTAGGCTAGTGATATCCATTTCAGACATCTCATCTCTAAAAGTACAAGATGATGCATTTGTGTTGTTTTAAGCCACTGTTTGTGTAATTTGATAGCACACCAATAAGCCACTAATATGACATGCCTTTCTCCCAGATCTCCTTCTTTCCAATCACTTAATCTCATTTCCTTCAGACCTTTGATATGTATCCAATCCAATGGCCAATGCCCAGGCAGACCATAATTCTCTCCATAACAAGGAGATAACTCCGTGCAGCTCTGCCCATTTTCCACTGCTATTTTGATCCACCCTTGAAGCAGACTTAGATAGGCAACACTATTTTCAACTCACAACATCATATCCAGGTGAATCACTCATGAACAGAGTCCATTTTTTTCTTCTCCCAGGACATCATAGGAAAATTCTCCATGAAGTCATAGATGTTGGCTGAATAAAAGGTGTTAGTGCCATAGAAGTAGATGGCATGATATCAGAACCATCTGTCAGTACAATTTATTTAAACACTCTGGACACGCTCGGGCAAAATCCCAAATAAGCCATTTCTGTCATTTAATGAAATTTTGACTTAGACTGACTAAAAATTTCAGCTCATGATAATTTCTATTATGTGGTCACCTGATATTTATGATTAGCTATCCTCTCTATTGAACCCTAGTGCCCAGGAGAGACTTTTCTAAGTAGTTTCCTGCTGCTCAAGGAACTGGTTTTCAACTCCACAAACATCTGTTCCTAGAATCCTGGGATTAGCATGGCCTGAGAGGCAAAGTCTTGTGAGAGAATCTCAACTTGCTACAGAGCCTTATCTTGTATGGTATCACTTAAGACTACAAGCTTTGAGGTCATCAAATATATGGTTAAATCGATATTTCTAAGAGTGTTTTGCTACATTTCAAAGTGTGGTAAATGGTCTCTCCAAAATCCAAAGAGGTCCACCAGTGTTTTTGTTCTTGCCTTAGAGGGGGCATTCTGATGTAACAAAGGTCACTGAACTTTAAAAAAGTGCATCAGTTTGCATATCCCTGAATCTTTCTCAGGTTTATTGCACAGATTTTTGGATTAATTTCTTTTGCAAGGACATCCAAAGTCCTTGCCCTTTCTTGCACGTTAGGTTCAATAAGCACGATGTCATCAATATGTTGATGTTTGCAGAATGTCAAGACAATCGAGATCTCTTTGCACTATATTGTAATAGAGAGCAGAATTAATACAGCTCTGGGATAACCTAGAGAATATGAACTGCTCCCTTTTCCATGTGAATGCATACTATTTTGATCATCTTTCTTGATGGGAATTGACAAAATGTATTCACCCGATCAATAGTCACATATGAAGTTCTAAAGGCTGTGACAGTTTGTTCCAGTGCAGACATTATATCGGCACAGAAACTATGACTGGAAATTATGACTTGATTACATTTTCAGAAGTCAAATGTCATTCTTCAGTAGCCATTTAGTTTTTGTAGTGGTCATCCTGGTGAATGACACACTATTGTGAGGACCACAGTCCCTGATAGGGTGTCAGTTAACTGTACAATCCCAACCAGCATTCAATATTACTTATAATTTAACTTGGCTAATGGTGGATAGGGTAGAGGGCTGTGAATATTTTGTAGAGCTTGCATTTGACCTTACCAAGGCGGCTTTTACTTTATATACAGGAGAACTCATGTAAATGTTTTACATATCCATCTTAATAACGTTCTCAGGACCAGGAAATTGACCACAGGGTGGTCCTTAGAGCTGTTGGCTCATCAGGAAATTTTTTGAATCAGAAATCAATTTAGTGTGGTCTTCATATATCTCTACTACCCAAATAAAGTTATACAAATATCACTCTAAATTGCTGATATCTTATTATCTCAGACTCTGTATCCAACAGCTCTGAAAGGATTTAGATATCTTTTTCTCCTGTCTAGTTAGGCTAGCAAATTGCAATGGCTCCATTTAAGGAACGAGCAAAA
>NW_006442484.1:58809841-58820582 GCF_000325575.1 Pteropus alecto
GATGGCCTCTAGGTCTGAAAAATAGCTCGGATATAGAAACTGGGTGAAGAATTTTCCATTTTGGTGGCTAACATCAGCCTTCTATTCACTAGATTTTGATAGATTTTAGAAATATAAAGGGATAACTTTATTTGCTGCCAATATATCCTGTCTCTTGTACATCATGGTCTATTAGCCATTGCTACAGAGTTTTGCATGCCAATGCCCCCTGGTTGCCACTCTGACCTTACTGGCTATTATGGTAATGATGTCACTTTCCCTCTCAAGTTTAAATCATGCCGACTGGCCTTTGCTCTTCCAGATTCTTATCACCATTATTAAAGAGCCCAGTGTAATAGCAACAAGACCTATCTTCAACCATGACAAAAAAGATAGCTACCACTGAGATTCCCAATGATATCATTATCCCCCAGCAGCACATACCTTAATGCTTTACTTAAGGAAGTTTCCTTGGGTCATTTCTGGGGATCAGTCAGGTCACAAAACAATCTATTCTAATACATTTGCATCTATCTCTCACAATCACCAGACATTTCTTTCAAAACTCCGTCAAAGTGTTTCTGATATGGTCTTTTTATTTCCTCTAAACCACTATCATGCACAAGCTTCAAGATACCATACATACTAAAACATGGGAGAGAGCCCCCCTGCCATATCAATAGTACTCAGCATATATGTTGTTCCTCCCAAGTGTTCACCCTTACTGTTTCCCTTGTTTTCATGATATTAGCCAGATACTGGAGCTCTTTGGTTGAAAAAGTTATTTCATTCTGTAGAGGAGCTGGATTTTTCCATTCACATTGTGTTGTGACTTCACTAGAGTTATTAAAGTCAGTGAATGTAGGCATGAGTAGAACTCGAGGGTTGCAAGTATCACCTTGTGAGGCTTTCATCTTATGAAGCTTTTGAATCTTCTCCAGGTAATAGGAGGCTGCTGAAATCTTATAAGATGAAAGCAGAACCTTTTACTTGTCTGGAGAGTAGAAGAATCTGGGGTCCCAGGTTTATCAGGTAAGTCTATGCAAATATCTTATACTACTTCTCTAGGACCAACTCCTTGTCCCAGGGCCTTAGTTACATATAGAAGATCTTCCAAGTTTGTATTTCCAGCATCCTTTATAACTCTGCAGCCATTATAATCAAATTCTGGTCCTGATTTATCATATAGTCTTCCTTCTGATTAAATGGGATAAAAAAATATTTTTTTAAATAAGACTATAAAGGCCTTCTGTTTTTCTCAGCATGCCTGAGTTGATAGTTGATAATCTAAGGCTGTCTTTCACCTTCTTTAAGAATTCTAAGGTACCCGACAAAGTCAGCCAACTCCATATTTATAATTACAACTGATTCCATATCTTTTATGTGCTATATCAATTTCATAATATTTCCCCTTCCTTCTCTACATCACTCTAATCAAACAAACACAGTGAGATATTTAGTACTGCTGACACTCCAGCATGGCATGCTTTACATGGACACTGATAATATAACTCAAAGTAGATTTTTGAGAGACTTCATTTTATAGTTCTTTTAAAAATTATTGTATTTAAAGTTTTAGTTGTTTATATTGGGAAAAAAGTTGAAATTTTACTAGTCTCCAACATTTAATGGTGAACAAAACTGATTCAAGTTGTTCACTTATTGTAGTGAAGGAGACAATAAAAAAAATAATTAAATCATATCATATTACAGATGGCGAGTAAGTCCTTTAGAACAACGAAGCAAGAAAAAAGTTTAGTGAGCTCTGGGAAGTGTAAGTTTTATTATAATATTAATTAAGTTGGTAGGGATTAAGGTCTAACTTAATTTTTAAGCATGATTTTCCTGTATGCTGGCCTCTCAGAAAAAGAGTCAGGCTCTTGCGAAGATTCATAAAAATAGAGTACAGCCTCGTATGTATGATAATTAATACTTAACTAAAGCTTTTGGAGTGCAGTTGCCCATCATCCTGGGAAAGGGCTCGTGTTTTCCCAACATGAAAACTGGTGTGGTGATCTTGCTGGTAGCTATCATATCATATAGCTGCAATGAAAACACGTGAATCTCAGCAGCCTGGACCATGAGAGGCTAGTAATGCCACCAAACATAAACACTGCCTTACAGAACAGGGCTGGAGCCAAGGTTCTTTCATGTCATGTTGCTATGACATGCTGCTCCCTAATTCCAATGGGGGAAGGGCTAATGCTCCCTAATTATGCACTCCCACGGTCTAAGAATCAATTTACCTTTCAAAAGCTCTGTTGTCTATTTGTACTTGATCTCAAAATGTTTCCCTAAAATGATCAGTCAATGGGGTACCCCCTATTGCTAATAAACCATTTTTCATGAGTTTTTTCAAATTAAAGGTATTCTAACAGTTTCATTATGGAAGGAACCAGTTGCCTTCATTGCATGACAAATTGTCAGACACAGCATGAAGAAATAAATTATTAAAAAACAAAAGAACTCTGAATTTTATGTAGTAATAAGTCATAAAGAGATCAAGAGTGGTGTTCCAAGCACGATAAATATTTCTAATATCTTAGGAGAAAACAATGGGCCCATATGTCGTTAGCCATAGTGAGCCAGGGGAGAGTATCAGGAGAAGTCAGAGAGACAGTAGAGTCAGAAAAAATAGGGCTTGCTAAGCCTTCATGAGAACACTGGCTTTATTCTGAGTGAGATGGTGCTACAGACTAAATGTTTGTATTCCCCCAAAATTTGCATGTTAAACCCTAATACCCAATATAATGGTATTTGAAAGTGTACTTTGGGAGATGATTAGTTCATGAGAGTGAAGCCCTTATGTATGGAATTAGTGCCCTTTATAAAATGCGATTCCAGAGCGTTCACTTGCCCCTTTTACCATGTGAGGACCCAACAAGAAAATGGCTCTCTATTAACCAGAGAGTAGGCTTTCACTAGATGACTAATCCACTGGTGCCTTGATCTTGGACTTTTTAGCTCCAGAACTGTCAGTGGTATTCTGTTATAGTAGCTTGATATCATTAAGACAGACAAGAAATGATTGATGCGATGTAGATAAAGAAATCACATGACTGATAACTTCGTTTTAAATAATCCATCAGTAATGTTAGACATATGACTAACAGGGTCACCAAGAGACTGTAGATATAGAAGTACTATATGAACTCTAACTATTATAATGATTAGACTTCAGGAAGATGAAAAGAATCCAGCAAAGATGACAGAGGAGAAATCAGAGAGCTAAAAAAGAAATCAGAAGAGCTCAGTGTCCTCGAATTGAAGTAGAAAAGACTGATCAAGAAGGAGAAAGTAATCAACTCTCAAAAATAGATAAAACATGTAAAATGAAGACAGGTTTGGCCATTAGATTTAATAACATGTAACTCTGAGTATCTTTACAGGAGCAGTTTAGAAAAATGGGGATGGTGAAAGACTGGGGTAAATGTAAGATAGAACAGAAGGAAAAAAATTGAAGAAAAAGAGTACAGAACATTATTTTAAGGAAGATACATGACATAAAGATCATAATTTAAAATTATGAATATTATTTTTAACAATTAAAATATTATTTAATAGTATTTTCATCTAATTTATGTGTAGTATTAGTTAGGATAGGCTACTTAGGATAGGCTGTGGTGTCAAATACTCAGTAGTATATGTTGGTTTTCATGAACAAAAACATTTATTTCACTTATGCTGCTGATTCACTGCAGATACAAATTTAGTTTTTTTTTTTGTAATACACATTTTCATTAATTGAAATCATCTTGTAAATATCTAATTTGCTTCTATTAGCCTCCTTTAATGAAGAATGATTTTGTAAGATTGGTGATTCTTTCCAGTCTTTTTTATTGCTGCATCTCAAGTTCCTGAAAGAGACTAGAACATACTAAAACATGTTACTACTAAAATCAATAATAAATGCACCTCTTTGAAGCTCAGGAAATCTGCTTTCCCTGAAGGATGTAGTTTTATTAGTCATAGGTTATCTATAGAAGAGATAGTCAGCTGGAGATAAAAATATCAGCACTAGTCATGATAGTTGATAGGAGAATGTGGCTACAGATTTGCAGACAGAGTATGCTAACATTTCCCAGATTTAGGAAGACTCATTCACTAAGCCTCAGGGGCAATTGGACAACCACAAAATTCCACTCAGCTACAGGCTTCTAATTTCATAGCAGAGAGGAGGCTAGAATGAGCACTCTTTATCCACAAGTTAAACTAAAAAATAAGAGACCAAAGGGCCTTAGTCTTTCCTGATCATTTCCTTCTAAGAGATCAACCAATCAGATATGTTAGTCTTCATCCAGTACAGAAGTAAGAAGATAGACAAGGAACATGTCCCTAATTAGGTCTTCCCATATGGAAACTTGAGATAACACAGATGATACCCTGCCTCTCATCATCCCCAGTATACTACTAATTATTTCATATTTTATTAAAAACTATAAAAAATTTGAGTAAATTGAAAGTATATTTGGAAGTGGACAGAGTAATGAAAGCTCTAAACAAATTATAGTTTTAGAATCACTCAGACATCAGAAGGAATTGAACATTAATATGCTTTATTGAATCCCTGGTATTCTAATCATAATTATACTCTAAACTTTAACAGGTTCAATAATATTAATCCTGCCTCATTGTTCTTATGATATAATCTCTATTCTTCTACCTCCAATTGTTGCTTCTTCATTTCTTTCTGCCAGAATAAAATATCTGAAATACCATTTCACCTCTACATCTTTCCCCAACTTCTTTGGTCAAATCAAAACTGAACTCAAATATGATTCTGTATTCAAACTTTTGATAGTTTGAATGAGAAAACTCCATTCAGCAAAGCTGTGTTAGCTGATCCACAGCTACTCACATACAATGTGTCAAGAAATAAATGTCTGTTGTAAACCATTGACGTTTTAGAGTTCTTTGTTCCCGTAGAAAAGGTAACTAATAAAATTACATAAGGACATTTTTCATTTCATTTGTCTTAGAACAACCTATTTGTGGACAGGATACATAATATATTCTATATGATTTACCTCTTTTAATTTGTTTGTGTGTGATCTACGCTTTTAATCCACTCTTTTGAAGTATGGTTTTGCAGAAAGAGAAAACACACACACGTCACTATTATGTAGTCTATTTATTTAATAAAAATATGAAAATTAATCTTAAGAGAAGATCCTTTATAGCAGGTCCACAGGTAGTACATTTTTATGTGGTATTTTCCCATGCCTCTGAATAATCTATGGAATTTATCGCTGCTAAAACCACTATCGACAGGTAAGATGCTGGCAAAAATGATTAAAAAAATTCTTCCTATGCCATTGTTTTTACTTCTTAAATTTACATTTCCTTTTAAGAAAGACACACATAAGCAACATTGATATATGAAAATGTTTGATATTAGGCTTTTCTTGTTTGGGGGCCAAATTTAACATCAGCAAAAGTGCATCATTATCCAAGAAAAAGAATGTCCCCGAAAATGTGTCTTTAACTTTTAAGCAGCCCTGGAAACATGTATTCCCACAAAGACTATTTTATAAAAAGATTAGACACAGTGTAATATGTATTATCAATTTCTGAATTTATATATTTCTTAAGGGAAAGAATCAAGTCTCATTCTTCTCAGAATATTTACAGAGTCCCAAACATGTAACCCCCAAAGCAGTAGGCATTCAGGAAATGTATGTGGAATAAATATATAATGTTAGTTTAATATTTTTTTACTCTATAAGTATAGTTAATATTTTATAACAAGGCACAGCAATAACTAATATTTTTCATATACCGAACTAAAAGGACGCTTAATGGAACAAAATTCTGTGCTATGATATAAATTAGCAAATGCTGTTTGACTATCCGAAAACATAGGACTAGAAATTATATAATTATGAAATGGATTTTCCTTCAAATAATAACTACAAATTTTAGAAAATTTTCCAATAGAGAATCATCACATGATGATAAGCAACAACTTTTATGGAACCACCTTTGCAGACAAGTCTTCATCAAAGAAAACACTTCCGTTGAGTTAATATTAGCTGAATATTAACTCAATATTATCATGAATATTTAATATTCATGAATAGTTAATATTATCATGAATATTTCTCTTTCTTAAAAGGGTTATAGATCATGACTTGGTTTTGTGACCCATGGGCAAACATGCACTTAAACATTTTCAAGCATGAAAGTAAACAACAGAGTGACCCATTTGGATAAAGAAATATTTTTTTAAAAATTCTGTGTTCTCTGTGATGAAATGGTGCTAAATTGGAGTGAAAAAAATTAATAAGATTTTCTTCAGTGATGGGATGTTAGGAAAAAAAAAATCTTGCTTATTAAAACAACAAAGGATGAGCTGGATAATTTCGAAAGTAATATGAGAACTTTTTGTATTTTTTAACAAAATGAGGAATACATTTTTTTCCATAGCTACTCCACTGATACGATCTCTTTTAAAGGAGAGTAAACTTCCTGTCCTCAGACATCTTTGATTAATCAATTAAACCGAGATTCCTGGCTACCTCGCAGAGGCATTGGAATACTACTAAGCAACTAAAAATTAACTCTCCACTGGCCAGATGTTTTTATTCTATTAAAGTTTTATATAAAATATTGTTACCTGAAATCTTATTTATTTATTTATTTATTCATTCATTCATTCATTCATTCATTTATTATTAGAGTTTACTGTAAAAAACTATATTTTTTATTTTATTAAATTTATTGGGTTGACAGTGGTTAATAAAATTATATAGGTTTCAAGTATACAATTCAACAATACATCATATGTATATCAACACTGTGTGTTCACCAGTTAAATTTCCTTCTGTAAGCATGTATTTGAACCTCTATGTAGTAATGCTAACTTCTGTTTTATTTAGTTGTATTCTTTCTAGTTTGCTTACTAAGAAATAGATTTACCATTAGATAAGCAAAAATTTTGTGTAATTTAAAGGGACTACAAACTATTGAATATTACATAATCTGAATAACTATTTTTAGAAAGAAAAATGCGACCGAGAACCTACAGTTAACTTAAACTTAAGCTGCTCTTATTCTGCTGTATCATTACAATGTATATATAAAGAGATAGAAGAATAGACATAGATAGGTAATTAGATGTTAGATGACAATTACAATTTCTAAAAACGTGGATGACAGATACCATACTTTTATCTTTGTCAGAATTTTATCACTGCTACATTGCACTTTCAAACAAAGATGATATCGAATCCCAAAATAGTTTAATGAGTATAAAAAAATTTCATTATACAGGCCAATTACTATTTACATATTTTGTATTTATATATTTGAATTCAAGTGTAAAGGAATAAAATGTTAGCTTTCACAGAGCAATCTAAAAAGAGTGAATTTGGAGCTGAGAGTAAATAGATAACTGGCATACATGCCTCCTAGATATTAGCAGTATACATTTGTACTTTGATCACTTTTAGAATATATTTTGGCATGACATTCTTAATATCAGTAGAAAATTAAAAACATTTTAAGATAGTTTGAATGATTACATAAAATGACACTATTTTCTTTTACAAACTTTTATTCTCTTTTACTCTTTGTTGAACACAAGAAAACAAACACTCAGAACACTACTATTTCCTGTTCTCTTGTCTAGAATTTAGAAAAAGTAACCACATTTTAAGTACATATCAAAGTGAGTACTTTTATTATGCCCATGATAAAATGGCCTGGTCATGTCTGTTTTGTTCTTTTGTAAAGTGAAAACTATTATCTCATCACTTCGGTTTCATCACCTGTAGCTTGTGCTTAATTTTACATTATCTTTAATGATCTGCAAGGTGATATCCAAAGCATTTTATTCAAAAATATTTATATACAAGTACAAAGATATAGAATTCGAAAAAAACGTTAATATCATGAGTAACTATTTCAAATAATAAAAAGGACACAAATATGCCACTTCTCCACAAATTTTTTTTTTCAAATAACAGAAAATAATCACTCAGTGATTTCAATTTATCCTGTGAAAGTGAGTAGACTGTATTAACAATTTTATGGCTTCCCTCAAGTAGTTAATTAAAGTAGGTTACTCACTGACTCATTACAGCAAACCGATGTTTTATTTAAATGTGAATGTGTAAAAATTTTTAAACTACA
Organism: Pteropus alecto; assembly: GCF_000325575.1. Classification (NCBI taxonomy): domain Eukaryota; kingdom Metazoa; phylum Chordata; class Mammalia; order Chiroptera; family Pteropodidae; genus Pteropus; species Pteropus alecto. The sequence continues at coordinate 58,817,954 of NW_006442484.1, forward strand.
AAACTGAATTTAGCCTGATGACTTGAGATGTGCATTGTTTTCTTTCAAGAGACTCATAAAAGAGTGGGCAAGATAAGACATTTTAGAAAAAATTAAGTCTTAATAACTTCCATTACACTAGATGGCAAAAAAAAAAAAATTCTCATGCTCTTTTCATCAGTACAAGACAAGGATTGGATACTAGGTCTTCAGCTGATTAAGATGCAGTAGTCTTATTTGTCTTTGGTGGTGAATGCATGTGAAGGTGGGGAGATTGGGTGATAAGTAAATTCTAAAACTTGATAAATTGAAGCTACCATCATTCAGGCAAAAAATATAATTTTCACCAGCCTCTTTCACCTACCTCAAAAGCCAGGGAAGAGATATATTACAATAATTCCTTAGAGTCTAACAACAACAAAAAAAATAGTGACAAAAGTTAGATATTTAATTTTCGCTTATGCAAGATTTCTATTCAGTGTTCCTGATTGGTGGATGTCTGGGAGGGAGGCTCTCCTACTCTCTCATAGGCCATGATTCTGGGATCAAAGCCACTGCTATCTTGTAGGCCCATCATCTTCGACATTAATTCCAAAATCTCAGTTTGTCTGCAGCAAACCAATGGAAGGAGGAAAGATCATGGAGGATTGTGAGTAGATTTTCAACTCCATTTTCATTCATACTTTATTGGTTAGAACTCAATCACATGACTCCTGATGATTACAAAGGAGACTGGTAAATAGCTGTATGCCAAGGAAGAACAAGAAATGTTTATGGAACAGTTATTTTCTACCTATGAGGACATATATTATATTGGTCTAGGTCCTCATAGAAAAAAAATAAATAAATAAAGAGTAACATTTGATAACTAACTGCTCAATTCGTTGTTTATTAAGGAAATAAATTTAATAAATAAAAACATTCTTTGGGATTTATTAACCACTAACAAACTATACTCATTTTTAATATATTTTGAACCAAATTATACATAACTAACTTTATATCTCATTAAACCTTTGCTACTCTACTTTACTAGCTAAATACATCTATAGAGATTACTATGCGCCAGACACTGTTCTAAGTGTTTTATAGGACTTAGCTTATTTAATCTTCATAATAATCATTTGATTAGTGTTTATGCTTATCCCTGGCATACAGATGGGGCAATGGCCCCAGAGAATTTAAGTGATAGCTAATAAGTTGAAAATCTTGGATTTGGGGGCAAGGATGTTTTGCTCCAGAGTCTGTACTTTTAAAAGCTTTACTAAAAATTCATCTTTCTTTTTTCTTTTTTTCATTCTAACTTCTAAGGTTAGTAATTGTGCATAGAATATTAAGAAACATTCCCTTCAAATAGGAAACTTGTGAATCTTTTAGAGACCACATTAGCTTCAAACACTACTAAGAGTTAAATATATCACAGGTTAAAACGCTTAAAAGTAATTCATAGTCTGTTTCCTTATACATTTGTGGACTAAATGCAAACTTTATCTTAAGATTGCTACTTGATTTTATTACACAGCATTTTGTTATGTCTTAGAAGATAATATACCATCAATATAGCTGTGTGATCCTAGGCAGTTTTAGAAGCATGAGCAATGTTAGCAAAGGTTATAAGACCATACAGCAAAGTTGGGAGTGGTCTGTGGCATGAGGAATCCACATTCACCCACATTTACTAGGGCCTTCGTCCTTTCATCTCTTATTATCAAGGAAATGCATTTTGGAAGAAAGAAGAGATGATTACTAAACTTATTTTCAGAAACCACAGACAGGCTTCTGTCAAGATGCTTGTCTCATAAGAAAAGAATACATTTTTTCAGAGTATTTTGATTCAGGGTTTGGTAAGTTTCCTGTAATTTATCTTAATACAAGCATTTTCTTGCCAAGTGTTACATGGTACACACACACACACACATAATCTTTCCTTTCCTTTTTAATATGCCAGTGCCAAAGCTAATTATTTGTGAAGTCATAAATTCAAGGATTGGTAGTAAATCTAAAGATGACTTGCATGAAGTTTCTGCTAAAGGGATGTTTAATTTAAATATTAGATTTCTCAATAAATTCTTCAATAAACCAAATTTATTTTTTGAAAGTAGCATTGTTTATAAATCTGCAAGACGATTTATTCACATCTGTGTTCTGGAGCTGCCCCACAGCCTACCATTAATAACAACATTATCCATAATGATAAAAAAATATATAATAATATAGGTATTCTTGAGCTTTTGATATGGGTCATGCAATATGTTAAGTAATTTCAAAATATAGATCTTGTATAAGTTTAGAATGGCTAGGATAGATTTGATGGAAATTAGACAATTCCCTTGTTTCTTTTTACTTTGGACATCACTATAGCCCAGTGTTTCCACATAAAATCTCCACAAGAGAAAAGTTATGTGAGAGAAAATAAGATGGACTAAATAGTTTAAATATTACAAATTTTTAGCTAAGAAATAAGTAAATCATTCTTTCAGTCATTAAATATAAAAATTACTCTTGCTCTGCATAACATTTGCTTGAAAATAAATTAAAAATGATTAGTACTTTAAATTTTTTTTTTCAATTTTCTGTCATAATTTGGACTTTGATCATTGTCAACATTTTCTGGATAGCAACCCATCTATTTATATATATATATATATAT
>NW_006442484.1:58820649-58833314 GCF_000325575.1 Pteropus alecto
TACATATATAGGGCTGGTCTCAATGATAAATTATGATCATTTTGTTTATAAATGTCCCTGCATTTTCTCCCTTTTATTATTTCTAATTTAATGTAAGTTAGGAAATTTGATAAACATTTGTTAAAATTGTGTGTAAAATAAGAGTAAAAAAGTATATGAGCTGGAATCTGAAAAACTCTCAATGATTATTTTGTATGAGATTTATCAGACAGGCTTTTGTCTACTTAGTTGTCTAGAGAAATTCAATTTCTTGCAGGTGCAGGTATTTAACATAAATGAATGAAGCAATTGTCAGCAAGACAAAAAATTTGTGCTATAATTGTATTATAGCAAATAGCAATGCCTAATATTACTGCCTTTTAAAACTCTTTTCTGGCATCATAAAACAGCCAAACAACTTGTATCAGCAAGTTATGTGTAGTCAATAATTTGCTATGTTAGAAGAGATGCTTCGTTTTAGTTTCAGTTTTCATTTATATTATAGTTAATGAAGTTGCCATACTCCACTCTTCATTCAGGAAGCTTAGAAGCTAGACTCTGAGGCCAACCTTGTTGTTTCAACTCCTAGATCTATTATTTGCTCATGGTGTGTCTTTGGGCAAATTTATTGATTACTGTTTTAGAATGTAATTGCGAGGATGACCTACTACATATAAAGTACTTAGTAGAGTACATGGAAAATAGGTCTCAAGTGAGTGGAAATTACCGTAAATATATGCATTTATTTTTACTAATATTCCCTCTTTATTGTGATTATATCTTTCTATGGATTTTTACTTTTAAAGTGACAAAAGTCTTTGTATTTGTGCAGATGTTCTGTATTTCCTATTTATTTATTACTATGACTTTCAAAATATTTACATCTCCCATTGAGGACATCAGCAGTAATAAGAAAATTTGGAAAAAAAGAAATTATTATTTTTTCTGTTTAATTGTAGGCACAATAAATTGGTGATTGTCATATGCCATTAAATTGTAAAAACATGTTTTTCTTTATAAAAGCATGAACGGGGATAACAAGAGACGCTATTAATGATTACCATATAACTAAGTGTATATCTGCAGATGCCCTTACACAGTACGTGTATATATTCCTGTAATTGTGACTGTGTTGACAGAAATTATTAACTTGAGGAGTCAGTCCAAGGACAGAAAAAAAAGAGTAGGTCTTTATTTTCATAACACTCTATTCAGATACACCTCATCATTTCACATATTTACTTGTTAAAACAAAAGAAGGAAGAAAATGTAAATGTTGCTTACGACTTTGAAAAGAAGCATATTTTATTGAAAAATATGCGAGAAGTACTTTATTCAACTCAGTGCATTGTCATTATAGGCCTAAATAAACTTACACAAATAATAGAACTAATAGTTCAGAGCAAAAATCTGAGAATGTCTCCCACTGTGCATGATGAATTCAAATCATTTAATTTTAAACATGAGAGACGATATTTATATGAGTTAGTGGGAAGGAAAGTGCTGCAAGACTTACTCTAAACAATACTGTCCTCATACATTTTCAGCATTTAGTCATAATGAGACCATTTCTATGGAAATGAGACTATCACTTAGTAGTTTTTTGCAATTGATTCATTCATAATAGTTCCTTGAGATCAATGATAAATTTTAATGCAACTTCCCAGAAACTTCCTTTGCATAAGAACCAAAGGCAGCAAAGAAATATTTTACAGAGCTATAATTTGCCATGTTCACAAACCATTTATATTCTCAAATCACATTAGTAAGTTTAAAGATGAAATTTTCTATAAATATTATAAGTATTAATAGTGGACACCTCATGAAACTCAACATGTTCACATCAAAATCATATATATATATAGTATACTCCATATGGTCAGGGTGTCAAAATCAGAGCGATAACAGCATATGAATGACTTTGTCAACCTCATACTATAGTTACAGACAAACAGATTATTTTAAATTGATATTTATTTGTTTCTGTCAGTAACAGCACAGCAAGTGTTTAATAAAATAGGTTTTAATCAGGTAGAATTGGATTTGAATTTGGCTTCATAACCTCTTCCCAATCAAATATTCTGAATGTCATTTTACCTTATTAACCTTTGTTTCACATATAAAATGTGGTTGATAATATTTCCTCTGTGTTTATCTACATGAATATGTGACTATGTACCTGAGAATTAAGTGAGTACATATCAGAATGTCTAGAATGTAGTAAGTGCTTGATAAATAACTGTTTTTATTAATATTAACCTAGAGTGTGTATTCCTGTTTTCAATCCAGAAAAATATTATTAAAATAGAAAGACTGATTCCAATGAGCAAACTCAGTCATCTCACTCAGATAGCATTCGAGGTCAAAAAATAAAATTAAATCAAAATATCCAGTTTATATTAATACTCTAAATCAATTTGGTAAAATTGAGTAATACATTTATTAAAACTATTTATTCCTCAATTTACACTAAAATATTCATGCAGACGCCTAGTGTACTATATATTTGTATACTCTACTACAGAATCAGAATGTATATAACACCTATATTATAAAGCTTACACATTTAAACCAGGGTTTTTCAAACTCAGCACTATTGACATTTTAGGCCAGATAATTATTTGTTATGAGGAGGTTGTCCTGTACACTGTAAAATTCATAGCTCCATCCCTGACTTGTACCCAGTCGATGCCCCCTGCCCCTGTTGTGACAATCAAAAATTCTCCAGATATTTCCAAATGTCCCCTGGGGCCAAAACCACTTCTTTCTGAGAACCACTAGCTGGAATTAAGATCCATAAAGCCAATAGATTACAAATGGTTGAAAAGCTTCATTTAATATACAGGCTCCTGTTCACCCCCTCTATCTCTTGCAGACTATTTGTTAAGGAAACCAATGATTTATCTCATAGTATTTTTATAGATGGTATAATTGAACACATTTGTTTGCCTCTTCTATTTTCTATAAATTGTTAGACTTAGAAAGGCTTGATAAGATTCTGTGTCAAAGTTTTATCAACAGAACTTCAGAGTTTTTACTGTGTACTTCCATCAGAAGGCAGATAAGTCAGGTTGCTTCTATGTTTATGATATTAAATCAATGCTCAGGACCAGCATTCTACTCAGGATTGCAAAACTGAGATATTCTAATATTAGCATTCCTTTTTCAAATACATGACTGATTTATAATACCATAAGAATACCAAATATATGACTTTGATTTATAACACCATAAGAATAAATTTTTTCTCAGCAAACAATTTGGTTACCTTAAGGTACAGGGAATACAGAAAAATACAGCTGAAATTCTGGATGTTTATTCTTTATTTAGTGATTTTCAAAATATTAAGTAGGTTCACTAGCATTCTCCAAAATTGACCAATTATTTTTTTTTCTATTTTAAATTATCTTTGGAACTCAAAGATTTAAATATATTGAATATGTTTTAATTCATCACAGTTATTATTTGTATTGATGTTCATGTTTTCCGTTTCTGACCAGGAGAGTCTTTTTCAAGGGGGATCCTAAGTAATATTTGTAACTTTCATGCTTTGTACTCTGGCTAGATGTTTATACTACATGTAAAATAAATCCTTGTACCATATGTGAAGTTATACAGTATCTTTTGAAGATAGAGTCTGTCTAATAAAAGATATATACTATAAACCCTGGGGCGACTTCTAAAAGTGGTAAGAGAATGAGGTCATATTATATATTCCCCCTGCTCCCTCCAAACAATGCTCATTCTATCCTCCTAATGACATGATTGCTCTTAAATCAGCCTTTTCCACAGTTATCCTCTTTTGAGTTTTTGAATCTACTCCTCCTTCTCCTTACATTTGGAAACAGTACTGTCATTAAATTCTTCTCTTATTAACCACTCTATCTCATCGTTATCAGGATAACAAATGATTCAAGGATTATTAGAGTATTTGTTTGAGGAGGAGGGTGGGCAGGTGAACTCAGTGATAAAGAAAACTAAGTCAAAAAATTAGAAGCTAAACATCTAAGATAAAACATAGTTTTAAAAGGAACAGAGAAGGTACAATAGAAAGAAGTGGGAGAGAAGAGGTAAAGACAATACACATTAACTACAAAAGAAATTAACAGATTAAAATAGAAAAATAAAAGGAGAAAATAAACATTAGTAAAGAACATTGTAAAATAAAAGCATGAAAATTACGCAAATATTTTTTTAAATATTTAATTTATTCTCAACAAAGCAAATAACAAAATTGCTATTTGCTACCATACCAAGATAGATATTTGAGGAAGATCAGAGGAAGACTAAACTAATGACCCAAGATGCTCAGCTACAGAATAAAAAATACATGGACCAAAAAAAAAAAAAAAAGGACATGTAAAAAAAACCAAACATAACTGTACAAGAGTTTCAGCAATTAAGACCAAGGTAAAGCTATAAAGTCATAAATAGAGGCTAAAAAATTACTAAGTGAAAGAAACTGGTCTGAAAAGATCACATATTGTATGATACTATTCATATGACATTCTTAAAAAGGTAAAAATATAAGGATAGTAAACGGATCATTTGTTGCAAAGAATTTAAGGATGAGGAAGCTTTGGAGAGAAGATCCACAGATGATTTTTAAGGACACTGAACTTTTCTGAATGATAACGTAATTGTGGATAGACACTCTGCATTTGTCAAATCTGATAGAACTGTACAGCATACAGCAAGGAAGTCAATGTATGCAATTTAAAAAATCATTTAGGATGTCAGAGGATACCAGAATAGAATGGAGACTATGACAAACTAATTGTATTACAAATGTAATAACCTCACTGAAAGGAATTGAGGGGAAAACTGCAGACCTAAGTAATTTTAGAAATGAGTGGAGGCTGTAAGACTAAAGGCAAAAGGGACTGTGTATATGCATTGCACTCTAGTTGGTAAAGTTCTTAACCATGGGAGTATGGTTAACAATTTCAATCCAATATTCATATATTCTAGAATTAAACAATTAAGTAAATAGATGACAGATGCTGGGAGACAAGTTGCTCATTATTGCTGTAGTGATTACAGAGAAGCAAAGAGGAAGGAAGTCTAGCATGATCCATGTAGTGCATCAGTATTACATGGAGACGCCAGTATAAACTTAATATAGATAAAGATGGTTACATGTGCAAATATGCACAGATTAGTATGCACATATATCTCATTGCTTTATCAGTTGAGAGATCCTAGAAGAAAGGACACCTCAATATTAATGAACACATCCATCACCCTGAACTTGATTTCTAACACTGTTCTCCAATAAAAAAACCCAGGTTTCCTTAGAGAAAATGGAAATGACTGATTCTAGGGCTGGGGCAGGGAATAAACAAATGAGTCTGCAGTACTCTATAGTTATTAGAAAGCAAGGAAGGGTTTAAAAGCAGAACAAAATAAAAGGAAAACAAATCTGTGAAGGCATGTCAAAGGAACAAGGCGTCAACTGAAAGAACTTTCAACAGCCAAAAGGAAATCATTTGAGCAACCAAAAAATAATGTAGTGGATTATAAACAAAATGACAAAATAAATAGCATGAGTCCATACTGATATAAATGACCAAAAAATAATAAATAAATTGAAGGAATAGTCAAAATCCATTCTATACATGAGTTTATATTGTCTCAAACTATAATCTAAGATTAGGCAGAATTACAAATAAAATGTAGATAGTGTTATTTCAAAAAGGTAGACTATAATTTTCCACCTGTTATTTGTGGACCGTGCATAGTGACTTCCTTCCAATGGGTACAATACAAAAAGGGCAAGAGGGGAAACAATATTATGATAAAGAATCTTGACAAGCACTATCTCAGTCTTATCAGCGATAAGATAAAATATATATGATATGATATAATGAGACTAGTACTTTACCCTTTGATTTTTTTCCTAAAACAAATCTTATCCCCAGTCTAATCATGAGAAAATCATGACCTAGTGAAGGCCATTGTACAAAATATATGAGCGGTAACCTTCAAAACAGTTGAGATCATGATAAACAAAGAAAATCTGAAAAATGGTCACAATCTAGAGAAGCCTAAGGACTCATGATGACTAAATGTAATGTGTTATCCTGGAAGGGATTCTGGAACAGAAAAGAGACATTAGCTAAAACCAAAAGAAACCTAAATAAAGTGTGAACTTTAGTTAATAATAGTATGTCAATATTGGTTCATTAATGTAAAAATCATACTTACTAATGTAAGATGTTACTCATAGGATAAACTAGGTATAAATGCATGGAAACTCATTAGATTATGAATCTACAACTACTCTAAAATATAAAAGTTATTTTGAAAATATATCGTATGCTAAAACTATAAATTTTGTCTACATTCCTACTTGCTGGATATATCTTTTCTCAAATTTCTATGTGAGGAAACTGAAGTTCAAGTTAAAGTTCAATGATATACTCAATATCACATAGAGTTAGTATGTATCCAAAATAAATTATCTACAAATCTAAAGTCTAATCTCTTTTCGGTGGTAAACTATAATTAAACCACTTGTGCCTATAGAGACACAAGTCTCTATACACAAAAGGGAATTTTTTTTACCCTCAAGAAGCAATAAACATTTGACATTAAGGTTGGGACACATAATCATATCGTGAGATCATGTAATAAGGGAAATGATAACACTAGGACATTATAAATTAATTGGAAAGATAAATATGTCAGAATTGCCATTCTTTGTTTTACAGGATTATCACAGTTCATGAAGAAAAATAGGACTTATGCACTTATTAGTCTTAAATATTCCATGGAACATGAAGAAAGTAGCTCATGTTACTCACAATGTTATTAGAGTTGAATATTTTGCAATTTGCTTAGGCTTATACACTAGAGTATTTGATCTAGTAACTTTTATAATGTGCGTAAAACTATTTTTGACATCTTTGGAATATTATTTTTAAAAAGTTTTAAGTGCTTACAAAATTTAGAAACCTTATGCAATCAGAGTACTCTGTACGTGCTTAGCTTTATATGAAAAAAAATGTAATTAATAAAGGAACTGTGGATCATTATGACTTTTATATACCTAATAACATCGCTAAATTTAAATGTATGCCTTTTACTTTGACTATTTAGAAAAAGGATTCCATTAATTAATGATGGTTGAAATTTCTTTTTTCCTTGTGTCACTCAAATTCCTGAAAGTTATAGCAGGTCAATCTGTGTGGGTTTTTCAGGACACAATTACTTTTATGAATACATTAAGAGGAAAAAATGTTCAGTATATCACCGGAATTTAGTAGTGAATTAAAGTGAGTCTTTCAAATGTTTTCTGTTCCAATTGTTCTTATAAAAGCAAAAAAAAAAAAAAAAACACAAAAAAACAAGAAAAACAAAAACAAAAAAACCCTATAAATATTTGTATTTATGATAATTTTCCTCTGAACTTTGAGATATATGTTTCAAACTAGTATCTTATAAGCAATTTAATGACATATGGATATGTACATTAACCTACACTGATGTCAATATATTTGAGTTTGACCCTCATGTAAGCTCAAAATTATAAAAAAAGATTTATATAAATTTGTCATCCTTTGCTACTCCACTTAAAAGTGAGTACTAGTTAACTTATTAGTTTTATAACCAATAAAATAGGTAACAATACAAAAACATATGGAGGAAAAACAGTTCAATTTAAGGATTTTAAAAGTAGTATTCTCTGTATGTGGCTATCAACTGTTTAGGCAAAGAATTGTAGTGTTGGAACTTTCTAATGATATTCATAAGCATAAGGAATATAACACACATTTGTCAAGTATTCAGGTAAAACAGCCAGGAAAGTCATGTCCCTTCCTGAGGCTAATTCATTAGCACTTCACCTATGACAGTCACCAGCATTAACTTTCAAATGAACTTTCCTAACAGCTAAAAATAGTAGGAACAATTTATTCCTGGAATGGTTTTGCATAGTGAGTATACATTTTAATGTCTAAAATAATACATTAAAGATACAAACAGATATGAACTAGTATACCCAGACCTTTATGTGTCCAGATATATTTGTAATACTTCTTAAAGATTCTGAATAAAAAAATCAAGTTATTAAAAACAGAGGTATTCATATATGAATGATAATCTTCATAAGCAATGCAGCTAATAAATTACCCATGTGAAACTGCCATTAAATTTTGAAGAGCCAATATCTATTATTTGTCCTGTCGTTTAAGCCATTCATTAATTGTGACCTCCATCTCAATATGATGATGCTCACAATGGCATGCACCATTAATTATGGATGAGGTTTGTTCAACACTTTCCCCTGAAAGTGTTGTATCTTCTAACTATACTAATAGCTTTCAATCTAGAATAATTCATAGGATTAAATATATAAGAAAAACTTCTATATGAATAAATTCAATATTTTATGGGAGTGAGGTACAGTCATTATTTTGCCTTTCATTTGTACAATGTAATCATGCTTGCCAAACTGTTTTACATTGTGTAATACATTTAAAACAGTGCATTATGCAGTGGGAGATATTGCTATTTCTATTTTAATATGTAGAACAAAATCATAACAGAGGTGGCTGGAGTAAGAAGCAAAAAAGTAAAAGAGTTGAACAAGCAGCATATAAGGCAAGCTCTATTTATAAGAAAATATAAGTGGGGCCTTAGTGAAATTCTTTGGGATATTCTGCAGGAGAAAATTAACTAATGTTAATTTAAACTAAATCCAGTGGATATAGTTTAAAGGCCTGACTTTTAGGTCTCAGCTTTATGAAATTTCCCTCTTCCTTCCCTACGCCGTCTGTGGAGAAGAAAACCCTAGTGATATCAAATGAGCAGTATTTTCTACTTGCCTGCAGTGAGTGCAAGGGGAACATGTGAAAACTGTGGATACAGCAAGTTGGAACTCACTTCCCTTGAGTTATAAATATAGGAAGTTAGCATTTATTAAGTTCTCACTTTGTATAAATTTCTGCAGAGCTAATATAATCTTTTGTCTCATGCTACAATAAGGAGCTTACAGTTTAAGACCACCAAGCTTTCAATTTTGTTACATGGTGAGAGATCTTAATCCTAATCATTAAACTGACTAATGGAAAGGCAATGAAGCTGTTGTTACTTGTCATTAACAAAAACTTTAAAAAAAATTATGGGATCTTGACTCTAATAGGTTTTTACCTAATACTGTTATTACTGGTTTTACTATTTTAATACCTTTATTTTATTAATAATTTAATATTATGTACTTGTTTTTTTATTATTCTTCATGATTTCTGAAGCTAATAATTGATATATTAGAGCACTAGAAAATTAATTCAGTCTTATTGCCAATTGTTTGCTTAAACTTTATCATCAATCAGAGAGACTGAGTGTAGGAGTAAAACAAAGGAAGTTAAATAGTAACCTATAATTTATTAGCATTAGAATTACTGATTTAAAATTATTTTTAAAAACTACGAGTGAAGTATATGGCTTAAAGTTATAAATGCACATTTGTTTTGTTAACTCAAATCCATGCATTAATTTTAGGTAGTTATTTTATGAGCTTGTTTCCAGGATTTGCTCAGCTTTTATGGAAAAATTTGTATGCTCTAAAAGGTCATGCAATTTTTACTAATTGTAAGGTACATGCATTTCAGAGAATAGTTAGCTTCAAAAGAAAACCGTCTATGCCACAGTAATCAGATATAATAGGTTCTACATTCCTACATCCTGTTGATAAGGCAATCTAACAGTAGTTCTTATTTTTCAATATGTTATGCTTTATTATTTATTCTCAAAAATGCCTAGTGAACATACTTCTGGCTAAATTCTTGTACATATCTACCATTTGTTCCTGTTAGACTAGGCTTGGGTGCAGTATTTCTGATTCCAAGTTATTCAAAACTTTTGACACACTGTCTTTCAGCAAGTTAAACCAATTCGTACCTCATTGAGAAGTATATCAAAATGACTTAATTCCTAGAACAATTCAAAGAATATTCGATACATAGCTACTGATTAAGTATATATATACAAATTAGAATAGAATAGATGATAGGTAGACAGATTAGACAGACAGACAAAATTAGTTTCAGACCAGGATTTTTGTGCATCATTTCAGTCATAAAACTATATAAACACTACCAATAGTAAAAATAATGCCAACACAAATATCCACTTCATTTCTTAATGACTCAAAATTAGAAATTGCGAATTTTGCAAGTCTGCACAAAGTTTTTTTGCTTTTTTAATATTTACTATATTGAAGCTTTGATTTTGAGGTTATCATATAATGAAATTGTTATTGTTCAATAAACCTGTTTACCTGGGGATCAAAATTCTTGTTACTAAAATTGATTTCCCTTTTTTCATAATCCAAATAAGTCCCTTAATCCATTAGCAACCAAGACTGTGCAAATATAAATGTGATAACAGTAGATTTTGAGACAAAGGTTTTAAGGATATCGGAATTGATAGAATCATAGTTGAAAAAATTCTTGATTAGATTTGTTAAAGTAATATTTCACAAGGTAACTTCAAACAAATCATAATATGTTAAATTGCTTTTATGAAACTTTTTTATGATTTTGCTACAAACATAAATGCATATTTCTCTCTAGTTCTTTTAAATGGTTAATTAAACTAGAGAATTAATATTTTGGATAAATAATACAGTATGCTGCATTTTGTAGATTTTCTTACTATTGGCAAATAAATAGCATAGAATGCTCTATATAATAAAAATTATTGATAATCTATAAAAGTATAGATTATCAATAAAACTAAAAATATCAAGCATTTTTATGTATTATTCTTTTTTCTTTATCAGCATCAAAACTAATACCTATCAATGTAATTTACAGAATAGAATTATTCCATTTCCAATATAAATAATACACTCTACTTGATATATACCAAACTAATTTATAAATTACTGGGTTTTAGTACTGATTATGTAACAATGTTAAAATATTATTTCTAGATGTCTTATATGAAAAATTGGCTAATCAACTTCTCCGTTCTTTCAGTGATAAAGGAGCTGTAGCTAGAAATACGACTTGAACATTTTCCTTTTTGAAGTATGATTGGCTGATACTTTAAAAATGAATTATATCTTGATAGCTTAGGACCTGGAATTAAAACTGGGAGATCACAGGAGTTAAAACAGAATCTAATTAAACTGAAGATTCCTGAATTCCCACCTCATGCTTCTGACTGATTTAATGGGGCTGGAGTAATAAGAAGAATTCAAGTTAACAGAAATCCAGAGAATATTTGCTGGTCAGCCAGGTTTGGAAATTGAAGACCTAAAGAACTATAAAATAACATATGTGTGCCAAACAGCCTCTGTATTAAAAAAATAAAATAAAATAAAATAAAATAAAATAAAATAAAATAAAATAAAATAAAATAAAATAAAATCCTGCTTAAAAAAAACAAAATAAATAAAATAAAATAAAATAAAATAAAATAAAATAAAATAAAATAAAATAAAATAAAATAAAAGGGCACCGGTGAAGCCTGTTGCTGATGCTGATGCCCTTCCTCAAATCTAGGAATAAGGAAGGGAATCATTCCTTAGGGTTCTTGGTATGAGTATATGGATCCAAGAAAAAAACACATTTTGAATTTAACAAGTAAAAGAACTCTGGGTAAATAAATACATCTTTCAATCTGAGGATGCAACAGGACAGCCTGATAAAGACTTTTAAAGACAAAAGCACTAAAATGATTATAGTGTTCTTAACATATGTAATTCATATTAAAAATATTAGCCATTATAAATGTAAAAGTACTTTAGGTTCCTATGTTGACTTCATTTTTGTTCTTTGAAATATCAAAAATAAAATTATTAATAATATATTACAATGACTTTTTATTGAATGCCTTGAGCCAAAATTTCTTCAAATATTTTTTTAACTTCCCTTCTTATGTCCTTCATTGACTCCAGGTGCATATGTATTATAGTTCTTGAAGTTGTCCTGAAACTTACTGATTTTCTTTATAGTTTATTTACTTTCTGAGTAATTTTTCTCTTAGTTTCGTTTTGTATAGTTTCTATGGCAATGTCTTCAAATTGGCTAATCTTACCCTCTGCAATGCCTAATTTATCATCAGTTCCCTCTGGTGACACTTGCATCTCATCATTGTAGTTTTCACCTCCCGAAATTTGATTCGTGTCTTTGTCTTCTATATATCTCTAAAACATGTTCAATCTTTCATCTAATTTTTTGAATTAATATACTGTTTCGATGTCTCTTTCTGCTCTTTCTAACTCTGTTTAGTTTGTTGTTGGTTTGATTATTTCATTTTTCTCCTCAGTTTTTTGGTAGATTCTTGGTTTTGTTTGTTTGTTTGTTTGTTTGTTTGTTTGTTTTTTGCACACTGGGTAATCTTTACTTGGTTGCCAGACTGAGAATTTTATTTTGTTGGGCACTAGTTATCTATTTATTTTTTTATTACTCTACATATTCTTGAGCTTTGATCTTGGATGCATTTCCATAACATGGAAACAATTATATCATTGATTTTAAGATTTTCAGTTTAGGCTGAAGCAGCATTTTATCTAGAGCTTATTAATCTTAACTATTGGACAAAACTGTTCTGAGTACTCTGCCCAATGCATTGTGAATTATGAGATTTTTTTCAGACAGAATGGTAGGAACAGGATCTGTTCCTGACACTGTTTGGCCCTGTGAACTGTTTCCTTTAAGCCTTTTTGTTTCTCT
>NW_006442484.1:58833326-58848492 GCF_000325575.1 Pteropus alecto
GCCTAAGCCATTTGTCACATACTTGGTCTAATCAATATTCTGTTAAATATTTTAACAAGAAAGTATGTAGATGCTTGAAGTGTTCTCTCAGGGCAAGTGTCCATTTCCAGTATTCTTCCTGAGAATTTTCTGCTTGGATTCTCCATTTTGGCCCTATGTCCTAGAAACTCTTTCAAGGTAGCAAGTTGCAGCTACTGTAGGGTTTATGAATTTCCCACCTCTCAGCGAGAAGTGTTCTTCATTGAATGATGGCCAATCTTAAAAATTACAGTTTTATACATTTTGCCCATTTTTTAGTTGTTTTACACAGAAAGTAAATCCAGTCGTTGTTATGATACATTGGTTCTGAATATAATTTTTGATGAAAAAATATTCAAAATAAAAAGAGCAATAAAAAAGGTTAACTTT
Organism: Pteropus alecto; assembly: GCF_000325575.1. NCBI lineage: Eukaryota > Metazoa > Chordata > Mammalia > Chiroptera > Pteropodidae > Pteropus > Pteropus alecto. The sequence goes on from NW_006442484.1 coordinate 58,833,735, forward strand.
AAAAACTATTAACTGCATAAAAATAAAAAATATCGTGTTGGGGAGTTTGAAATATATAGAAAAGGCATTCATTTGAAATATATAGAAAAGGCATTCATGTCAAAAGTTTTATTGTGTGACTAAGAACGCAAAGAAAAATTGTTCAAAATAACTTGCTCTTAAGAAGTGATTTTGATTAAATGTTAAGTATCATAATTTGGTTTGATTACATACAAAATGCTACCAATAGTAAAAACATATTTCATGAGAAATACCCTATTAATCATAATTACTTTCCTAATGACTGGTCCCAAATTCTGGAATGTCATTCTTTGATGTGAGTCCTAAGTATAAATGAAAGTGACTAACGGTGACAATTATGTAATAAGGTTACTTATAAGTTTTCCTAATGATAATTAATCAATTAGAAACTTTAATCAAAGTATCTTGACATTTTTGGTTTGTAAATTTAATCAAAACTCTGTCTCTTTATGTGATTAGAATATTTATTCAGGAAACATTTACTAAAAAGATTACTAGGTACAAGGCACATTGTTAAGTGTGAATGGGAAAAAGAAAATAACAAATTGCCTGAAGGGAGCTTAAAATCTAGTAGTGAAGATTATGATAACAAGTAATTACTAACAAATATAATCTAATAGGTGGTATAAAAACCCCAAACATTTTAGAGATTAATATGAGTGAATAATTACTTCCTGCTCAAGAAATCAGGGAAGATTTGGGGATATTTTACATTTGTGATCATTAAAAATACAAAAATCTGAACAAATTAGGGAAATGTAAAATCTAATTGAAAGAAATAAAGCAGGATGAATTGAATGCTTTCTAGAAAATGTCTATGGAGATGGATGCATAAAAAGAGAAATATGATAGACACTTTGCTGTTAGACTGTGGTAGATAAGGACTGTTGAGATTATCTAACTAAATACAGTATTGTTTAATTGAGAATATGGGGTTTAATTTAATAAAAAAAATTAGTTTTCTTTAATTATCTTCACATCAGTCTCTGTGAATTACACAGACACTATTTAGTGTTTACTTGCATGTTGACTTCTGCCTACAACTTTTAAAGTCTGTCCTTTCCTAACAAATAGGCAGTATTTCCATGCACAATCACTTACAGAGTATAGTGAAACACACTGTTAGACAGTTGACAAAGAGCCATGACGACTTTCTACTTTCTGCTTTCAAATTTTCATACTGAAAAACTGCACTTATTTTGGAATAAGTATTAAAATAGCTTCAGTCTTTACTGGGGAGAGATTCAGGGGCGAATTTGAATTACATTTTTATCACTACCTTTTTACCCAATTACTTTAACAAGTAGTTTCAAATTTTATAATACTTTTCAAAACTACTTCTAGCTTCTTACATTTCTAATCAACTTTTATCCTGAAATATTTGTAATTTCTCTTGAGCTTCTGAAGTTTTCCACATTTTGCCTAGAATAATATGTTGGAGAAAATATTTCCTTTTTCCCTCTAGATTTATTCAACTTAAGCTTATAAAAAGTAACTCAAATTTTGAGGAGTTTTTATGAGACTTCATATAAAATGTCTTAATTTTGAGACATATTGGTTGGAAATATATTCAGATAATTGCATCAATTGCATCAATTGATCAACAAATAAGATTTCATGTGTGAATCCCTCTACTTGCTATTGATAATTTTTACTTTATCAATCCTCTTCCATTCTTTTTTGTTTTGTGTTTTTCATGTTTCAAACTCATAACAGTTTCAGGAGGGCCTTTTATTTCTCAATAAACCCGACTGATACTTAATATTTTCTATTTGATAAGCACTATGTTCTCATCCTTCTAGAACAAAAATTTAGTATGATTATTTTACTCTGTAAAGCTATGAGATTCAAGTTTAAAGGGGAACAAATGGGAGTATAAATTTGGCATGAAAAAAGAGAGTAGGAAAAATGTTCCATATATTTGAGAACAACTAGTGTTACTGCAATGGACAGAACTGAAATTCAGTAACTAGCTGTCCACTCTATTCTAGGTATTCAGCAATTGCTGGAAAACACAAATCCTTTAGACCGAGAGGCTATGTGATGCATACCATTTAAATATGCATGCCCACTTTCTGTGGCCCATTCTTCATGTCTTTTAAATTTCTAGGTCAATAACAATTCTTCTATTTTTCCAAATTCTTATTTGATGTGTGGAAAAGAAGAGTCTTTCTTGATATTTACTGGCTTCTTATGTAAGGTTTCCACATACTGACTGAAGTTATAGATTCATAATTCTCTAAACATGGGCATTAGTGGTTTAAAAGAAAAAGACAATAAAATTAGAATTACGAACATCAGTAAGTACAGATTTATGAAATTATAGACAAATATTTACTCGTTTATGGCAATAGGAATTAATATAAGACAAAACAAAATCCCAGCAATCCTCAAAGCATTTACATTCTAATGAAACACATTGAATTCAAGATTGATTAATAAGAATGCCATTCAATCATATAGTACTGACCTGCTTACACAAGTCTACCTAGAAATATATTTTCTATTTTTATGTATTTTCCTCATACACAGCACTTTCAGGAAATATTGTTCTGATAATTGCTTCCATTAAACTGATTCTGAAACCATATATTTTATGTATGAATAAGAAAAGAAGCAAATTAGATTCAAACACATTGTGCTAAATTCTGTGGCTACATTTGAAAATTAAGGAGTATTGAGAAATGCTACTTTCTTTTGGATACCATTGTCAGTTGCATAACTCTGCTAACAAAACAACAGTGGGAAAGATCTGGCTTCACATCTTAAACAACAGTAACACAGTAGTCTTATTGAAAAAACTGCCCGAATGACAATGGACTATAAATATTTTCTGAAACCACAGTTCACTTTCTTTCTCTGAAAGATATTTGCAGCTTTTCTTGCAAGTCAATTTATACTATTAAAAAGAAAATAAAGTTCAAGCTTTGTAATATGACTGAAGTAGGACAGTAACATATACATATTACATAGATAAATTGCTTAAGTCTTTACTTAAGGGTTTTGGATTTATATTTGAAGTTCAGTAATTGTGTAGGTATTTCTCTTATTCCTTTGCTTTGGCCTTAACTGCTTTCTCTCTGTTATTATTTAAACAAAAAAAATATGTTTTAAAAACCTAAACATTATTGCAACCTTAATTCCAATAAAAAGTGTTATTTCATATAAATGTGAGGTCTCCATCTATAGCTAATATTCTCCTTCACTGCAAAAGAGTGAGAACAGAGTGAGAAAGAATCACATTAATGTTTAGGGAAACTTAGGTGACAAAAAAGGAGAGTATCTCAATGGTGTCTGAGTCTCCGTGTTTACTTATATTTGATGTCCAGATTTATCTTGTCTTTTCTGGTAGTTCGATTGTTGACACCTTCCTTAGATTCCATAAGACAATACATTCTTCCTTTTCTTGCTCAAACTATTTTGAGTGTGGTTTTTCCACTTGTGATCAAGAATCTTAAGGAATAGACTAAAATGTTCGGATTTTATGTTAAAGACAGGAGAAATATTTGCAGTAAAGCATTTGATTCAGAACACTATGATAAACTTTAATTTATAAAGGAACCTGGATATACCATAAAGTGTGGCTTGAAGATATAACTAGTTGACTAAATAAAGTTGATACAATAATATACTGTAGTTGAGAGAAGCAGAGTAACAGTGGTAAGGCAGTAGCAGTGGGGATAGAGAGGAGGAGGCAGAGTCTGGAAATATTTAAGAGTCCACAAAAGTTAATGAGAAGTTGACTGTGGTGAGGTGAAGAGCGAGTAACAGAGAATGAGATCTTTCTCATTTTTCAGGCCTTTGGCATACAGAAGAATGACAATATGGTACATCAAGTCTCAGATTGGAGAAGAGTATTTTGAAAATAAATGACAATTTTTATTTCGTTGAAGATGTATGAAGATTTCCAGCTACTACTACTATTATTTCCAGTTATCACTACTAGAAACATCTAGCAAATGGTTATTTAGTTTGGGACAATGAGAAAAAGAGACCACCTTGGGATTTAAATTTTAGATCACTTATCATATATATGGAAATTTTGAAGTATATGGAATCATCTTGAATCGTGATAGAATGTAAAAAGTTTTGAAGAAAAAAAACAGAATCTTAAGTAACAGCTACATTTAAGGAAAAAGTGAGAAAACAGTCAGAAATGAAAAAAAAAAAAAAATCAGCCTGTAGTGGTGTTTTGGAAATCAAAGAGTTGTTTCCCACAGGAATTAGTGATTAACCACAAAGACCTATTGATACAAGGGTGATACCCACATTACTGAGAAAAGAGTTAAAGAAATTTATGCAGTCATGATAATGAGACTCAGCTACCAATAGCACAGGCACTAGACTGGGAAGTGGAAGATCTCACTTTTAGTCCTTGCTCTGACTTTAACTAATGGCATGATACCAAATAAGCCTCTTATTCTCTCTGAGACTCAGCTGGTAATAAAAATATGACCTAGAGGACTTTAAGATTTATTCCAAATTTAAATTCCCATGGCTCCTCTATTATTTCTCCAAAATATACACTAAAGAATTGCAACATTATTTGAATATTAAATCTTTATGACACACATCAATATTTACCCTACTACTAATTTAATGAACAATAATTTTTTTTTTGCCTATTATGAGCTAGTCTAATGCCAGAAACTGGGAATACAGCAAGGAACAAATCCATTTTCTGGATCTTTATTTCTTAAAATCTGGTGGGAGATAATGGCAATAAGCTAATAATCACATAAATAACACTATAATAAAAAACAGTATAAATGAATATTACTCAGAACAATGCAACAGGCAAAGTCATAGCAGAAAAGAATTTATAATAGGGTCAAGTCTGAACATTTGATCAAACATTTGATTAGAAGATGGATAAGAATACAGTGTGTGAAGAGGCTAGGAAGAAAAGGTAAGATATGTCTGGCAGTGGTGGTATGCCAGAAGCAGAGTGAACAAAAAGAATATGGCTTGAAAAGGATGAGGAGATATTCAGGGACAAGAATATGCAGAAATATGTCATGTTTAAGATTCTTAATATCATCCTTAGTTTATTACAAAGGCAGTGAAGAATTTTAAAATGAAGAATAATGCAACTCAATTTGCTTTTTTGTTTTTTCTGGTTACTACAGTAAGGAAGGTCTGAGGAAAGTAAGAGTAGATGTTGAAAGAGGTACTGTCTGTCTAGTAGAGTAGTAGAGGTAAGGAATGATGACAGCTAAGATTAATATGATAGCAGTAACAATGTGGAAAAGAGGACTACTTGAGATAAAAGCAGAATAAAATAAAATAGCACAACTTGGTGATAGGTTGGATGCAGGCAGTGTATATAAGGAAGATGTAAATGATGACACCGGATTTCTAGTCTGAGCTACATGAAAAATGGAAATGTCATTTATTATGATTGGGAGCATTAGATGAGGATCTCATTTAGAGGAAAGGATCATAAGTTCAGTTTTAAATACATTAAATTTGAGAAGTTAATTAGACCTTGTCAATTTTTGTTGCTTGTCTATTTTTCCAATCACGCACTGCTTTGCACTTAAATAGTTGTTGCATTTTTTTTTCATTAATTTAATAACCTAAACTTTGGAAAATTAACCTTACCTAACCAATAATTTAATATGCATTTTCTTTAATTAAATCCATTTTTTTCTTAATTTCACAGATCCAAAAGATGATGAGCATCTAAATATATATAGTCTTCAAAAGTAAGAATACATATTATAAACTTAGATGAAATTTTTATATGATGTTCATTATGATAATCATTTTGGATTTATGCAAATCTGTAATAGACCTCAGATTTGAGGTTAATATTATTAAAACATTAATGAGAAAACTGTGGAAAAACACTTATTTGCTAACAAAAAAAAGCAGAATGCCAGTTGTTCCAACAAATATTATGTTAAAATGGTTTCATGTAATTCCATATAAATATTATACAGTAAAATTAATTTTTAAAAGGCATTCTCCTGGTTTATAAAACTGTAGTAAGTCAAAATCCACACATAAATTCTAATGTATTTAGGATTTACCCTCATAAACAAAAGTAGCTTAGTTTCTCTTTTTGTTACTTTAGTTTTAGTTTTATGTTGTAGTTGTTTTCCTTGGTATACCATCAAAATAGACAGAATTTATTTCAAGTTTATGTTTTACTTTCTCCATCAGAGAAAAAGCAGTTTATTCAATATAATACTGTAAGTTGCTGATTTATTGAGTACATTGGATAACAGCATATACAAACCTTAGGGTTTGTTTTGATTTTAGCATTTGGTCTATTGGTTGAAAGTCAAATAAAAATAAAATTAGATATTTTTTTTGTAGCGTTGTCAAGCCTTCACAATCTTCTTTATCTCAGGCCCTATCCTACCTTGTCTGCATATAAATTTATATTAGCTGAGTGCCAGAAGCTAAATTAAAAGAAAATTAATTGCTTTACTGTGTCTGTTTCAATTATCTTGAATCTCTATGTATTTTTAGTTAAAAGAAAATGCCATCATCTTTTCTGTTTTTTTCTCACTTCTGTACCTCACATGATTATTGAGATTGATATAAACAACAACCAAAAAGAACAGTTAATATAAATGCTAAAACTGGTTGTGTGCTCTGCCTTATTCAAAAAAATTGCTAGATATGACAGACGTTGCTTCACTTGGACAGAGTAGTAAAAGTACATAAGGAATGTAAAGCACTAGACTAAAAGGACGAAGTGAAAAGTTAATAAAGAATGTTGAAGCAAGTGAGTATAATAAATAGATTTTGTGAAATTAGCATGGTGAAATAAAGTGATGCTTGGTAGAAACTAAAAATATGTAGAAATCCATATCATTTAGAAAATATGCCATTAAATATCTAGATAAGCCATAAAGTGTTGATATTTTTCATTGCCAAACATAATCCTTTGTATTTATTGATGACCTGGTTTTGTAGAAAAAAAATGGATACTATTTGAGTTGAGAGAAAAATTAGATATCTATTTTTCTCAATAATTTAATTGGTAAATAAGACTTTGCTTTTATTTTTCCAGTAAATATGTCAGAAGATGTTTTCAGCTTATTTTCCTTCATAGAATAAAATAAAATATGCTCTTGTAAAGTTTGACAAAATGGATACTATGCTTTTTGTTAAAAGGGGAAGATTGAGATAGTTTTAATACATTTTATTATAGAAAATCTATTCTCACCAACATTCTGTACTCACTTCTTTTCATGTTAGGAAAAATAGACTACTGTAGTACTATGAGGGTAGGGGTCACTCCCAGTGATTGATCACCTTGTATAATTCCCTCTTTTTGAGTGTAGGTGGTTCTTATAACTTGCTTCTATCCAACAGAACATGACAAAAGTGTAGGGATATCACTGCTTTGATTAAGTTATATTACATGCTAATGGTGGATATGTTAGAGTCACACACACACACACACACTGCCATATTGTAAGATGCCTTAAGGAGTGAAGAATATGTATGGCAGGGAAATAATGACAGGAGGCATTTAGGAGCTCAGGGTGGCCACCAGCTAATAGCCAGTAAAAAGATGGGCACTTGGTCATAGGACCGCAAGGAAATGAATTTTGGCAATGAAATGATCTCAGCAGGATATTCTTTCCCAGTAAAGCCTCCAATAAGAACAATCTGACCAATATCTTGATTTCTGCCTTATAAAAGCAAGAGACTTAAATAAACCTTAACTGGAATTCTGACCAGCAGAAACTAAAATTGAGATAATAAATACATCATTTTAAGCTAATAAATTGCAATAACTCTGTTATATAGCAATGAAAAAAATAATTTGGAGGACATTAGAAAACTAATGTGGTTCTTATAAATAATCATATACATTAAAACATTTCTATATTCTGGAGTTGTTTTGTGAATTTTTTGTTGCTCAGAAAGCTATATATACTTATTGTAGTGTAAGTCAACACTGACTAATAAAATTTGTTTACATCTCCCACAAATTCTCATTAAGTAAATTAGTGACTTCCCTATGATGGTCTTAGCACAAGTGTTAATTTTAATTCTCTTAAAAGTCATGTAAGACATTCTTCTTTTTTTTCTCTCTCTCTATAGAAATCACAACATTATGGTTTGCTGGGATTGTACTATAATAATATTTGGACAACTGACTGACCTAATAATGGAATCCTGATGTAGAATACATGTATTACTATCTACAAAGTTTCAATAGAAACAAAAATTATGCTTTCTTGTTAAATTTTGCTTTACAGAATCCTACACAGAGAAACCTGATAAGGGGGCTAAAATATTTTAAGGATGGTGGTTCATTTTTAAGGAAAACTATGAATCACTTTTTATAACTAATACTGACTTTTAAAAATACATAATGTGATTGTGACCAAGCATTTTTCAAAGGCTGGATTTAAAAATTGTTTTGGGCACTTTAAATGGAGGATTTGCAAGACAGGAGAGTGCATGCTTCTTTCAATTAGTCTTACTTTATTTTCTGCTGATGACTTACCACGTCTAAATCTTAAGGGAGGAACAATCTGTGTGAAACAACTTGCTGTGGAACTGGATATTTCAATTTACTTGTCACCAGAAAAATATAAGGTAATAAAAAATTATGCTTTCTTATTGAGAAGGGACCTGAATTGGTATTATTTTCATTTTTTAAGAACTAAATTCATATTTCACTTGAAATCACTAAACCATATCCATTAAATTAAACAAATATTTATTGATTCTCTTATATGTCAAGCATCCTTCTATATGCTAGTGATGTAGAGATGAGGATATGTTCTCTGCCTAGAGCAAAGTTCGGTCCAACTAGGGAAAACTGCACATATGACTTAATATAACATATAACTGAATGATGAATATAAAAACATAGGTAAATCAAATAGTTATTGGAATATATTTTTAAATATTGATTTTTAATGGAAACTGTAAAATGCAATTTACTTTTGAGTTTTCTCTTATAGTATTAATAGGCATTTTCTAGAAAGAGGAGGAAGAGACATGCAAATGGTAAATTAACAACCAAATGAGCACATGTGATCAGCTGGTCTAGTAAACTGGCAGCAAACAGGTTGAAAAACATGTTAGGGCAAGATTTTTGAAATATTTAAAGACTATGCATCTTTATGTCTATTGATGAGCATCTACTTGAAGGAAGAAAAGTAGATCTGATGTGTTGGGGCCAGATCAAGACAATTTTCACAGGATTAAAAGACATGATTATATGCATCTCTTCCCAATTCCAAGTTCGGTGGTGACATCACATTGGTAGTTTGAAACTGATCAAGGCGGGACTATTTATTTATCCTATGGAAATCAGTAAATGTTATAAAACGAGGGTTTTATTTCCCAGAAAGTCAGTTAAAAAATGCTTACCAGCATTACACATACACACACACACACACACACACACACGTATATATATGTGTATATATATATACACATACACATACACATATACACACTCAGGCTCATGAATGACAAATCACATCTTATTATATTAGTAAATTAGGTTTTACTCCAATCCCTGTGTAGAATTATAACAAGGTATTTTTGTTTGTTTTCCTATACAAGTGATGTTGTAAAAACTTAGAATCAAAGAAGTCAAAAATAGTTTGTTTTCCCAAGGCAAAGTCAAAGCTTTGACTTTTATTATTCTGCTTTGAGAAATGGCCTATACCAAAGGAAAAGAAATAGGAGAGAGACACCTTACAATCGAGAAAGATTATTTCCTAGAATGTGTAGTGCTGTCTGGTAAAGAAAGGCAAATGAAGTCTAGTCTCCATTGTGCCACAGAGATGAGACATTAGACACTACAAAGATTCCTCAACTCCCTCACAAGATGAGATCTTTTAAATTATGGCTATCTAGGCTTCTAGGAGGAAAAGGATACAGTAAGTGATGAAGAACAGGAGAAAACAATGGCTCATCGCCCAACTTTGAGGAAGCAGGTAATATTTGCTTCCCTTCTGACTGTCCTGAAACAAGAACTATCTTGTCACCATAGTGGGGGCGGGGGAGGATAGGAAATTGAGAAAAAAAGAGAAAATAATAACAAAGCCTAACATTACGTATCCATGCTATTTAAAAGTTCTGTCCACTAAATGTGGCAAATAAATGTCTTTGTCCGGACAACCAGAGAAATGTCTCCTTCATACACAGAGAGGAAAGTCAAGGGAACAGTCTTTAGTGACTTGAGTCAAAAAAAAAAAAGGATGGTAAAACTGCTGATATAAAGGTGTGTACAGGTGGTGAGAATAAATCTGTGAATAAAAAGAAAAATAGGAAGAAGGTAAAGAAAAGAGCTCCAAAAGAATAGCGTACTCATATATGTAACATATTTAGATAAATCTGATTTTTGCTTAATGGGCACTGAAAGAAGAAAACATTTTAATTTTAGTGGCCAAAACAGAAGTCTGATTTTTTTAGAATGTGGCAGTTATAGGGCTGATATGCTGGGATAAATGAGATGGTGGGATTCTCTAATGACTCCTGCCCATCTGTTGCTCGCAAATAATGATTATAAACATTTTTTAAAATAAAATTATTTAGTAGCCTCTGTCTTGTTTCTTGCTCTGAATATAAAATTTATTATCAAAATCAGATCCTTTTGAAAGGCTAAGAAGTAAATAGTCAGAAGAGCTGTAACTCTAGGATTCAAAGTCATTTTATTGATCACAACTTCATTATGCAGAGCTGACAAATGTGTTTATAGCAGCTCCTCATTCTTTGATAACTCGTTTTGAGTTAACATTCTATTTACTACTGCTGAGAACAGCTATCTAGAGGAACTGAATGCCTAGATCATAAGGCAAATACAAAGAGAAGCAAAGTTTAGTGTCTTTTTGAACTTGAATATAAATTCCATGAAGGCGGACATTTTGTTATTGTTATTTTTCACTCATGTTTGTTATTTTGTTTTCTCCCATGTTTTTCTCTCATTTGAGGGAGAGAAATATATTAAATGGCATTCATCAGGAAAAGAAAGGCATAATATTGTTTGGAAAAAATGCTAAGAACCATAGTAAGTGGGATAAGTGATATGTATGATACTGGTAAAAGGGTGAGTTTCTTAACACATTGAACTATATTCTATTCGTTAGTAGATAATCTTTATATACATGATGCTATAGTACATTCTGCACATAAATTAAAGGGTGAACTTCTACCATCAACATAGTTGTATATATACATATATACAAATATTTATATAAATGTCTTTATAAATGAGTACATATGCATTCATGTATCCATAAAATAGATATACATATGTATATGCATACTATATTTAAATAAAATATGATAAAATATGTATGAATATTGATAGATTTCAATAAAATAAAAACTTTTCTTAAAATCTGATTTCTTACACATTTTCTAAATGTATCTGAATATTATCAGGTTATAATTCTATTCCATGGGGTTGTCTTATGAAAAAGGAATTCTATTTAAATGGATTCATCTCAATGCTTCATTTTTATCCAACACTCACCACTGAAAACCAAACCAAATATATACTAGCCACTTTGCTAGGATATTATCATGAATAAATGAGTGAGAGAAAATGACTACCCTCATTAGTTCAATATGGATCTAAAAATAAATGATTGAACTACAAAGTGCTAAAGATTATTAGATAAGGTTATGTTTAAGGTCCTATGGGATTGTTGGTGAATATTCAGATGGCAAAAACAGTCGTGGGAAGTAAATTTATAGCTCGAAATACATAGTTCAAAACTCTAAAACTGAAACAGAACAAACCAAATTAAAAGCTTCCTCAAAAATAAAGGAGATCTTCAAAAAGCCAAGTAAAAGAACTGCCTTCTCCCAAATATAAACACAAATTATGATATGCATACCTTCCCAAATGTTCTGAAAATTCATGTAACTTCAAGGCTGCAATTCTAATGTCATCTTGGGTAACTGAGGCAAAATCTTGGGAACACGCCAGGAGGATAGTCGGATGAGACACTTTCATAAATTCACATGTCTCAAAGGGCTACACACTCAACCTATAAAAATCAACTAGATAAAAGTGGACAGTGAAGAAATGCATTTGCTCATATCTTGTCTCTGAGTTAAGTGGGGGAAATGTCTTCACTGAGAAACTTGACCAGCTTCTCACATGGACTTGAGGCCTAAATCCACACTACCTGCATGGCACAAAACCCTTCAGGGCCGGGTAAGCTTGTTTTGCACTGTTTTGAGTAGTATATTTAGCACGAAAAATCGGTAATATGTGAGATTAATGGAATAAATACATCTACAAAATTCCTTTCTAAATTACTATGCTGGAAAATGTTACCCATTCTTGCCTAAGGGACACACAATTTTTAAGAAGTTAGGTTGTTTCCTTGAAGGGGGATACGAGATTCCTAACAGATATCCATTGGCTTCTACTGCGCTTTACTCACTGAGTTGACATTGCCCTTAGCAATTATTTTACAGTATGGGCTGTGGACCAAGTAAACCAGAATCACCCAGGATAATTTTTAAAACTGCACACACTTGTGCCTGACTCAAGACTTGAGGATGTAAATTCGTAATATTAAAGTTTGAGAGACTGAACCACTCAGTGGGGCTGCTCTTCAACAATCTTCGGAAAAACCAATAAATGTTATTTTTATCATAAACAAGATATATTTATAGGGAGTACAGTGCCAATAATGAAGAAGGAAGTTAAAACCGTGATTAGAAAGTGCCCCTAATTTTAAGGTGGGAGGCAATAACAATTACTTAAGATGATGCCTCCAAGCAGAATGTCATAAAAAATGAGCTGCTGGCTCCTCTCAGACCCAACCCTGAGAGACAGCATGGAAGTAAGAAGGAGAGTGATGGACTCCAGAGCCAAACAACGCTGTTAAAAACACACACACAGCCAACAACAATAACAAAACTTTGGAAAAAGAAGGCAGAATGTGGCAAGATCCTGGGGGATGGAGGAATAAATGAAAAACCTAGTGAGGCAGAGGACCAGGCATCATTAATGTAGGAGTGGTGGCACACAGCTCTCCAGCTTTGTTCTCTCTCACTCATGTCCTAAGGGTAGGATCGCCTGGCTCACTGCCACCAGTAAAGGAGCAGTAAGAGACGAAGACTCTGAAGACACTGCAACATTAGGAGAATTGGGATGTGGCTGGGCTGAGGAGTATTTTAACAAGTGCAGTTTGGCTTCCCAGTCCCTGATGCTTCTTTTTCTATACCAGATTATGCAGTAACTCAATGGGAAGAGGTAATTTGTAGAAGAGAGCAGTGACTTGGTGAAATAATGGGAATCTTCCTCAGGTCAGAAGACATGAACCCAGATTGCCACATGAGTTTATGTGACTCCTAGGGCTTCATCCTCCTTAATTTACCATGTGAGTTAAAAATCTCATATCCCAGCATAGTATCTAATAATTTTCAGATAATATGAACTAACAGGAAAACTTATGAAATCTGTGAGAAATGCAAGCGCTATAAAAAAATTCACAATAAAATAAACAACTTAAAACAGTGGAATCAGAAGAAATGAATCATCCAAAACAAAAACTCAAAATATGCATAGTAAATATTTCTAGAGGGGAAAAAAGTCCTGGAAACTTAAAGACAAACCATTACAAAGAACCACATGAAAAAATTGGATTCAACAATAAATGACAAAACAGAAGGGATGAATTAGAGAACAAAAAAACTGGAAAATGCTCTAGTATTTAAAAGCCACCTAAAATTCATAAAGATATGGAAAACATAAAACAAACTGTAAGATCCATTGAGAGCAAAATAGCATGCAAACCTGAGTTCCAGGTGGAGAGGAAAAAATTAAATGAGGAGAAATACTTGAAATAATGACTGACTGTCACCTAGAATTAAACGAAGATTTAAATGATCAGATTGATGGGTTGCAAAGAGTAAAAAAGACAAATAAGGAAAAAAAGCAAACAAAATCTCACAGTTAGCTTGGTAGAAATTTAAAATATTAGAATAAAAAAATGTCAAATATAGAATAAAAAGAGCAGATCAAACACAAAAGAACAAATCCCATATTGTTGACATATTTAATAGAAATGCCATATTATAGAAATCAAGGAACAACATGTTTTGAAAATATTTAAAAACCTTTAAAAACACTTTAAACAGGTAAAATATTATCTGTAATATGAAACCTTTTAAAATTTATGAAAGATTCTAATTGCCTTCTTTGAACTCTTGTTAAGAAAATTTTACGAAGGGGGGGAGATCCAAAAGGAATCAAAGAAATATGGAAAGTAAAGTATATTCTCTAACATAATTTTGTACTTATTTAATAGAAATGTCTTTCTTTTCTTAGCCTTCCTTTATCCCTTTCTGTAGTAATATCTTTTTCAATGTGACTTTGTGGCTTCACCCAATCTCCTTTCCCCGACCTGTTGAGTTATGCTAGCTTGTGACTTGCTTTAGCCAATAATGCTGCTGAAGTGGCAGTGCCCTCTTTCCCAGACCGGGCTCATCATGCACCACTGCTTTGCTCCCTTGGAATCTTAACACTAGCCTGCTGCAAAAGAAAAGACACGTGGTCCAGCCTTGAATGACCCACTGTTTGCCATCTGACCTAATATTTTCTTTTTACGTACTCATTCACTTATATAAACAGAAGTTTCCAAATCCTTAAAGAGTCCATGACAAGATCATCTGCCATAGTTTATTTCAACCATTCTTCAGTCTCAAGTTTTATACAGAACTTCTTAGATTCTTGGAATTGAAATAAAACTTAAAGGTCATGCTCCATTCTAAACTTTCA
>NW_006442484.1:58848543-58898310 GCF_000325575.1 Pteropus alecto
ACGCTCTTCTATCCAGGGAATTTATCAATGAGCCTGTGACAATATTTCCCAGGTCAGACCTTGGTTCCTGTTCAGAACTCTTTTTTTTACTTTCACTCAATCCATCCTTTATTTAGAAGCAATACCTACTGGTTTTTTAAAACTACTTTTATTTATCTTTTTTTCCTAATATGTATCTCTTAAGTGCTTTTAAGCAATGCTTGTGGTAAATGGCCACAGACTCACAGAAAAGACAAAACACTTGCCTCTTTAAGGTGCTTTGAGAAAATAATAATTGGTTTGAAAATTTGATGTTAGTATGGATGCTTATGTACAATAATAGAAAGGTAGTATGAGTTTCCTTAGGTAACAATAATAAAAGATATTTGCTGGCTCATAAATCCATACTCCAGGAAGAAAAAGGATGAACCAGCAAATTGCCACTTTTTAAATAACAGATTCCCTGCTTCTTTTTAGTCAAAACTAATTTATTTACTTAGAAACACCAATTCGCTAAGGCTAGACTGGGTCAAAATTCCCATAAATCAGCCCCTGAAGGTAGAAACTTGTGATGGAGTTGACATGAATGGGAAGCAGGCTCTACACTTCCTGTAGGGTTCTCCTTGTCGGTGATTACAAGGCATCAGGGAGTTCATATCACTTTCAGCAAGCTGATAGGGGTCTGTGTTTTGGATGTCATTTTCCACAACACAATGAACAACCCTAATGCACTCTAGTGGGCCTTTTATTATTGTCTATTACTGCCTTAGAGCAAACAGAATTAGATCCCCGAAAATCATTGTTATTTATGTATTTACCAAAAATTTATGCTGCTATAAGTAAATGGAAGTTACTTGGCAAAAAAAATCTGATATGCTAAGGTATGACAGCTCTGAGAAATTCCATAGGGAGTCATTTTAAATTAATACAGATTGAAAATCTTTATACTGTTTGTACTTTTTAGAAGTCTGAGCACTTTAAATATTAGTATCTAAATTTATTTGTTAGTCCTGAGTGTTTCTTGCAGAAAATCTGGTGAAAGTTACCTATATTTAATTATTAATCTTCACAGGAACAAATAGATTTCTCAACATTATAGTACCCCCCCAAAAAAGAAAATTAGGTAAAATGAAGGCCCATTGAATGAAAACATCATTAATATAAAAGCAGAGTGCTTATTTTAACAGAACCATACTGTGATAGAAAAAAAAATAAAAATAATATTTGCAGATCATTACGTAACTTCACATTTTAGTGAAGGTTTTCGATTGTCTTTGATAATTATATAATTTAATAAATTAATTCATTTAGATTCATTTTGGATAGATGACTAGCATAATAGAAACATAGGTATTGTGGCTTTAGACATTTCAATTTGAATAAAGAGGATAAAAACATTTGGATTTCTCATCATACCACAATAACTAATTGAATGCTTGATGCTACCTTATTAGTATAAAACTCTTATAAGAATTTAAGATTTTACAAAAAAAAAGTACTATCTTATAATTTTAATTACATTATTAACTTTTTAAGAAAAAAGTCCTAATTCAATGATTAATTCATTAGGAATACAAGGGGAAAATTGCAGCACGAAAACCTTGTTTGATATGATAAAAACAACATGCATGTTTTCATTTTATGTCACTGAATATATATACTATTCTAGAATTTCCTTTACAGAGGGAAGTAGCAAAATATACATTTGATGATGGCAGCAAAGTAGACTATATACTGATCAGCTTATCATATTTTTAAATAGATATATGTTACACACATACAGGTTTTTCACATTTCCTCTTCCTTCCCAATGAAGAAGCTAAATATATTTCATTTACATTGGTTAAAAAATCATTATATGTCCCAAATCTTTGAAGGAATAAAGGTGTTCCAATTTAAGAAAAAACTTTAAGTCAGTATTGCCTCCTGAGAATCATCTAGGCCAAATCAAAAAATCCTATCTCAATTAATATGATAATCTTCTAACTTTCCTCTTTGCTATACAAACATATGAAGGCTTATAAACAGAAAATTATAGAAGTCCTGAAATTTAGAATTATATCAGGAAATGTATAGTCACAGTTAATTGTAGCAGTACAAATAGTATTTTTAAAAGGTAAATGAAAAAGGAAGCATATTTTTTCCTACGAGTAATAATTCTGAAAGCATATCACAATTTTTAACCATTGATATTGCACTTGACTGAACTGTATTATACTCCAGGAGTGCCTATTTTCAAATATGTATTTATTAATTGTAATAAATGTTTATTGGGCACTTGACTCATTAATAGCAGTGTAAAAGTGCTTTTGAAATTAAGGATGAGTAAAAAAGTAGTGTTGATTTCTATATCTTTGACAGTGAGATAAGACATTGACTCTTGTTACTAAACCAACATTACTAACTAGATGGAAAGTAGATTACTGTTTTTTTGGCCCCCACTAGCCATTGAAACTTGATACAGGACTTGATTTTTCACACTTTAGGGAGAAATCAACTAAATTTCAGTAAATTTCTCTAATTGGTATTATTATGGTCAGTCCGCCACCAATTATAAAATTAAACAAATATCTATATTTTTAAGGCCCGAGAATAATTTTATTTCATTGATTTAACTATATAGTACAGTTTCATAATAGACTAAAGTTATGTTATTTAGATGCCCATTTTAGTATATTTTAGATCCATCTCGATTGCAAGTCATATATTTGGGGCCTGTCATAATTAGGACCTTTCTAAAAGATCAATTCATTACTCTGAGAATGTCTAGCATAAATATTAGTAATAGGGTGAAATATATTATTGTAACATGCCCAATTCAAATATCATCTTGTTTTTTTTTTTTCTTTATCCTTTTAAATAAGGGGCCAATGTTAAATTAATGTCGATCCAGTGGTCTCACCTAATCACAGATGAATTTCTGTTTAAAAAAAAAAATGTCACTATCATTTAAGAGTTCTCATGTATGGTTAATTTTCTTAAATTATCCCTTCTCTAAAAACAATTTAATTCTTGAAATTATTTGAAATAAATGGAAAAGTTGAAAGTATGCAATAAACAAAATACAGTAAGACTGTTTCAGTCATTACAAACTTTTTCTTTGAATTTTAAATTGTTATGTTACATGGTCAAAAACATACTGCTTTTTATTTTATTTTTATTTTTTTAAGTGAGTATTTTTATGGCTATTCTTTTTTAAATTAATTTATTTACTTTTATGGTGACATTGGTTAACGAAATCCAATAAGTTTCAGCTGTACACTTTAACAGTAAGGTATATATATATATTTACACTGTGTATTCACCTCCCATAGTTAGATTTCTTTCTGTCGCCGCATATTTGACTCCCTTTACCCTGTCTCTTTTTAAAATATACATGTTTGAGATATTAGAAATATTTTTAGTTCACTCAGTGAAAATTTACATAAACTTTTTATCTTTCTATTAAACTTTTCAATATAATTTTATATCTCTACAATAATACTTTCCAAATATGTAACTAAAAAAATTTAATGTATTCCTTTAATAAAAATATTTCATGTTTATAGCTGTGCTATTTTTCCATTTCCTTTTAACAGAAATTAACTTAAGAAAATTATTTCATTGTAAATATATTTAACATACACATATATATACATATGGCATACATATATTTCTTGCTGTACAAAAAATGCTATATTCTCTTGTCTTGTGAAAACAATATGTACATTTTCATTATATCTTCAAGATGATTATTTCTTTTTTTGGTAACTTAAACAATAATAGGTACTAAAATATTTCAAGCATTCTAAAAAAGTAACATGTCTCTTGCTTTTAACACATAGAGCTTGCCATGAAGAGACAAAGAACTCACACTCACATCATCAGGAAACACTTCATCTCTTTCTTTCAGCTCTGAGTAATCTGCATCTCTAGTTTATAGCAGTAGCCTGTTAAATCTCTCTGCTTCTATTATTGTAATTTCATAAAATGTGTCAAAAATTGAAATATTGGGACCTATTATTCTTTGGATGTTTTGATGAAAATTTTCTAATTGATATTGAATATAATGAAAACAAATTTAAAGATATCATTTAGAAAATTTAAGACACAAATAGATTTATAAAAGAGATCTTCAAAGAATTAAATATTTCAAAAACCCAACTGATGAAGAATATGTGTGTATTAAACATAAATTTTTTCTTCACAAAAATATTCTAAATATCTAATTACTCTAAGTATATGCAAAAATATTTGTAAAATTCAACAATTATAACTTCAATTTAGATTGGTGAATTTTTGCTTCTTTTTTAGATGCAATTTTAAATTCCATGTGTACCACAAATAATTTCTGGTATATGTATGATACAATGGTTTGTTAATTTAAGAAGACTTTTTAACATGATAATCTACTCCATCAAAATTGATAGTGTTATTATAATAACAAAGATATAAATTTATCTTTAATAGTGAACTTTTTAGTAAAAATACAATAGCATTCTCATGAATGTCAGATGTTTCAATTATGACAGAATTAATTTCTATATGCTTTACTTTCATTCCATGAATTACATGAAAAAGTGATATTATTAGACTTCTTTAATTTTCTATTGAACCATCTGACATACTGCTTTAAAATTGCCACCTTTTAACTCTTTGTTAATAGAGCCAGATATCTGCAAATTCATATCTTGTGGTAAACAGTTCACATGTAAAACAAAACTTAGATTAACAAATGAACTAATTAGTATAGAAGTTATTGGATCTAAATGAAAAGATATACTTCACTTATTGATATATAACAGCACACATAGCTGAAACCACATAGCACACATTATGGGTTTTGACCACGCTCTGTCTGCCTTCTTGGGAATTCCTACATTGCATTCACCCACCTAGACCAGGCCTCAGATCTGACCCTCAGGTATCCCTAATGTTGTTAAAAACACACACAAAAACAAATTTAAAAAACAAACAAACAAACATTATTCAGTCTTAAAAGAAGGAAAATCCTGCCATTTGTGACAACATGGATGAACCTGGAGCATATTACGCTAAGATAAATACTGCACATTCTCACTTATAAGTGGAATTGAAAACAGTCAAACTCATAGGAGCAGAGAGTAGAATGGTGGTTATCAGGAGCTGGGGGAGGGAAAAATGGAATGATGTAGATTAAGGGTACAAAGTTTCATTATGGGAGATAAAAAATTTCTGAAGATCTAATGTATGTCATGGTGATAATACTTAACAGTACTGTATCGTATACTTAAAATTTTCTAAAAGGATAGATCTTAAGTGTTCTAACCACAAAGACAAAAGGAGAAGAACGAAATGACTGTATGAGGTGACAGTTTCATCAACTTGATTATGGTGATCATTTCACAATATATACATATATCAAAATGTTAAGTTGTATGCCTTAAGTAGATACAATTTTTATCAGTCAATTATACTTTAATAAAGCTGTTAAAACATTACTGTCCACTAGGCCACTACTTACCCTAGCCTATTTTATGTTTTTTTCACACAATGTTATATAACTATGACTTAGGCTATACAATTATTTGCGTACTTATTTACTATTATATGATAAGTCTGATAGAAATTGAGTTCATTGAGGATTTTAGATTTTCTTATACTAAATTTCCAGTGACAAGAATAAGACTGAATACTTAGTAGATGTTGGCACACAGTATGTGATTTCTAGATGCAGGAAGAGTCTCATTCATTAGAAGGATGGAGGTTAGACTTGAATGGTGAGTCTCTGCTGTCTCAGAAACCTTCTCAACTGAAGTTGTGGCTACCATCAAAATCAGGGAGCATGTAGAAGTAAACATTCAGGGGGCATCTGAGTTCAGGGACATTAAGAACGTTTTATCAGCATATATCACCAAAACGAAGAGCAAAAGAACAACAAATTTAGGAGTGTAGAAGTGAGCCCCCAAGTGAAGAAGCAAGGAAATAAAGGTGGAGAATTAGTGAGAAACAGCCATATAATTAGTCTGAAGAAATTCTGTTTTCCTTGCACACTTTTGTTGTTGCAGTCGCTTCTGCTGTAAATATCATGGGGCAATTTGGAGAAGAGGTTTAACTAGGATATGGTCTGTAGAGATGTTAAGGTATTACTCTCTAATAAACTTAAGTTTTAAAATATATATAGAAAAGCCATAATAAGATTTTAAAACATTACAAGATTGGACCATACAATTTTCTATGTATTTTTTATCTTACTAAATTTAGTAGGACTTCTTATGAACTAAATTAAGCATTTATTTTGAGAACAATGACAGATTTAATTTTTTTAAGGTGCTGTTTTAAGTTACTAATATCAAACAATCAGTAGTTAAACCGCCAAAACAAAAAATTATTATGAGAAAATAATAACTCTTTATGGCATTATGGATGGAAAAGCCACTGACCAGCTTTACTTCTACAACCTGCACAGTGAGGATTACTTGGTTTCTGATGTAGGCCATTCTTTACTATTTTGTAAAATATTAAGGCTTCTAATTCTATTTTATAGTTACATAGATTCTGTACTCAGAAAATTTTCACCTTACATCTAAATCAAAATTTAAATGGGATGTAAATTTTATGATAAATCAGTTAAATTACCATTGCTTTCAACTGATTTACATGGTAGCTATTTGAAGGAGCAAAACATCATCTCAACACCAAAAAGCACATGAATTTACTGCTTTGAGTTCCTGTTAGTAATTACACAATCAGTTAAACTGATTATTCTGGCACTAACTCTGCCAAGATATCCCAAAGAGTGTTCAGAAAATACGCATTTATGAAATTTTACAATGTTCTAATCTAATGATAAAAGTTTTGTCTTAATTGCATTTTACTGCATTTTGTGAGCTTTTAAAAACAACATTCTGTCTCTTTATTGATACTGCAAATTGACACATTAATTTTTCTCAGAATATTATAAGTATTTCCCCAAATAACTAAATGATATACTAGGTAATTATTATCTAGCACACTGAGATATGTAAATGTGGCTGCACCAGCCATAGACTTTTTCAGCAACAAAGAACTAAATAAAAATGCCACATTAAGTATCCATTCTTTCTTTCTTTACTTAGTTTAGTTAATAGAGACTGAAAGTTACTTCGATTTATATATTGATTAAATTTGTTGAAGTAAGAAATAAATTTTGTGTGTTTGGCAAAAACACTAGCATATTACAACTATTTTTTGAATGGGCTAAAATATTAGCAATGTCTTCAAAAACATTTTTTGTACAACTGGAATATTTAATTACATATATATATAATTAAAGTTTTCATCTCTTCTTAATAAATTTCATACATTTTCTCAAAAGATATTTAAAGTCAGAAGTATTGCAGCTAAGTAAAATAATTGGATACACCATTTCTTAGTCAAGGACCATTGTCACATAAATTCTGAAACTTTTTTTATTTTTTAAGATGTTTGTAACTTATGCACTTGTACTTAAACACACTTACAAATTATAGTATCACTATAATTTTTAAAACATCCCATGGATTTTTATTAAAATAATGATAAAATGCCTACCTAAATATTTCTAGGACAGCAAAGACATAGAAACATTGATTTCCTACAGCAACATTCATTCCTCACATATTTCATAAAGCAATTTTAAAACTAGAAAATAGAACAATGAATTTGTCAGCTCAAGCTTAATTTGTACTTGATTCAATGTAGAGAAATTTTATTTTTGGCTAAAGGGGACCCGTGAAGCTCTTACTATCACTAGGAAAATAACCAATAAAATGTGCCTTTTTAAATTTGTTTTCATTTTATAGCAAAATTTCAAGCTTTTTTCAATTTTGTTTTTGTTCCAATTTCATATCACTCATGATAACCCTGATAAGAAAAAGGCACACATACCCAACTAAGCTGGAAGAGTCTGCAAATCTGGTTAAATGGAAATATTTATGGATGCTTAGGTAGTATTTCCAGAGCTTCTCTTTTCCTAGGCTCACCAATGTCTAATGTATCTAATGAATAGACTTATCCAAAGTGGCCCCAGTTGCTCAGTCTGTACTCTAGACAATATGCTGGATTGCAACAGAGCTTCCTCTTTCTCCCAGCAGGAGGGTACTGCAAATGAACTCAATTTCCTAGATATCAGGGTAGCTTCCTCACCCCTGTAAGGGAGCACTGCAATTTACCAAAGATCCCGATTTCTCCAGGTACTACAAACACTAGACCATTCAAATAGCATATGTCTAAACTAAATCACATAGCTCTCAAACAGTTCTCCAAGTAAAAAGTATTTTTACAGTTTAATATAAAATGAAAGAAACAGCAGGGCAGGCTTTCCTATGGAGAACAAGCCCATTGAACGTTTGATAGTCCCTGGCCAAAGGATGCACCTTGCAGGCTGATGGAGGAACTGCTGCACCTGTGCCCTCCCTTGCTTCTCTGTGGCTTGTAAGCTCCTTCAGTAAAGACAGCTTCTTAAACCATATCATTAATATTATGGATTTTTCACTAAGCCCTGTTATATGTCATTTTGTTGAATTATGATTATTAAGAAAAAGTTATTTTCAAAAGCCTATAAATTTTTTCAAAGACCAATAATTGATTATTTAAAAATGTAGATTTTTTTATCCAGCAGTCTTATGTACTTTTTAAATATATCAGAATAATTCATAAAAATGAAAATAATCAAATTATTTTTATCACTGTATAGGAGATAAAACATCTACCAAATTTTGTTTGATATACAATTAAATAATCTTCAGAATTATGACATCAATAAACGAAATTAACTGCTAGAGATAAAACATCTTTACATTGATTTTCTATTTTTTGTGACATTCTAATTTGTATCTTATAACTTCTTTTGTTTTACAAATAGATTTTTAAATAGTACATTAGTAGTTTCAAAATTTATGTAACAAAACTTTGTTTCAAATAAAATCTTATATACAATCAAAATATATAAAGTATTAACACAGTTTGAGATTTATTTAATAGAAATTACTCCCAATTTATAACCATAAATTTATTTTGAAGTTAATTTTCTAACTATGCCTTTGCAATGTCTTCTGGAGATAAATTATGAAACTTTCCTAAATATATTGAATTCTCATTTATTTATTCTAGCAGCAACCATTAAAGATCTCTCTAGTTAATATTGGGGGCACTAAGGCAGAGCCAGTGTAAAAGAGTGTCAGCTCTAAAACCATATGTCCTAGAGTCATGTTTTAGCTCATCTACATGCTCACTGGCTGAATGGAGGCAAGAGATTTAGCTTCTGCATGCCTCTGCTTGAGTTGTGCTAAGAGAGGTCTACTAAGTGACTACTTAGAAGCACGTTTGGGCTTAATCAGTGTTCTCTGAGGGTAGTATCATTAGCGCAATGATCTAAATCACAATACTTTTGAGATAAAAGGGTATTCCATTAATAATTATTCCTAAACATAAACCGAAACTCTCCCAGGATAACTGGAATGTGTGATCAACTTAGCTAACAGACTCTTGCTGACTGTAAGATGTCTAAACTATCTCATAAGAAATGGAAAAATAACATTAATAATTACAGAGAGTTATTTGAGAAAAAATGGTCAGATATGTAGAAATTTGTGATAAATTCTGATGAAATTATTGTTAGGAAAATATTCAAATTGAAAGTAATTGAAAATGAAGGTATGACAGAGTTGGGCAAATAATAAAAAAATCTACAAAGAAAGTCATAAAATATATAAGCATGTATACAACAAAAAACAATAATTTGTTAAGACCGATGAAACCCTCAAATATTTTTTACAGAAATACTCTTTTTATAATCATACTGTGAAAGTAAAATGAGAAGTAATGAATGTCATGTTCTGTTGTCATATGCTACTGTCAAAAGTTGTGCCAAATATTATTCAGCCTAGAAACTGGCATATAGTGGCAATTACATCCTAGATTTCATTAAATGAAAGATTAACATATTTTCATTCCAATTATTTTTATTTTCAAGCTAAATTTCCAAAATATTTTTAACATTAAATATGAAACATTGGTTTCAATTTTAAATGAATTTACTTTAATTTTGCATTTTCCAATGCCAAATATCCTTGACTAACAAGGACCTCCTGGCCCTTCCTGAAGAAGGCCACTGTGAAAATTAAATAAGATGAAGCGTCAGCAGCACTTAGCAGAGTGCTTTGTGCGTATAATGAAATTGAATACAGTTTTAATATTTTATTTAGCTTGTTCCCATGCTAAATGCTGAGATTTAAAAAAAATGAATGAAATATAGATGCTGCCCTCTGAGTGCTTACTCTATAAATGGAGATTTTGATATTCCAAATACATATTACAAAACAATCTTGTAAGTATTATGATAGCGATTAGCCAAGGATCTGGTTAGGGGTTGTGGAGACAGACAACTCACGGAATGATTTTAAACCACTTTAAATCATTAAAGTGTGATTATCAAAGAACTGGTAAGAACTGCAGAACTCACAGCACATACAACTCTCGTTCAAACCAAGAGAGTGGACCAAACACCAGCACGGCTTCTAGCAGCTGAAAGCCATATTCCTAGAATGACCCGAGCACCCCGCAAACGCTGCCCCTTAAAATGCCTGTCAGGAGAATTTACTGTTTGTTCCAGCCAAAACCTGATGATTGGCAGATAGGCTTCTGAACCCTTTCTTAGAGTAGTTACTTTAGAAAGCTTGTAATTATAAATCCTTTCTCAGCCCTTAAATAAGTAAATCTACCACTTAAAACAATTTCCCCAAAGATATGAGAGCTGTTTCTTTGAATGTAAACATTCAAGGAGATAATTCTCCCCTTCCCACCCAGTCCCTGTGGAGAGTAAGGGCCTACACTGACCCTGACCAGCGCAAAGTTCTAAATTATTCCACTGCTTCCTGTCATAAAGATAGAAATTTGTTTTTCCTTCAGATAAGTGCCAATTAACAGACCTGGATGGTCTAGTCACATGGATCAACCCCCCTGACATCCCTTAGTGCCTTCCCTTAGCACACCTCAGCTTTAAAAAGACTTTGTCCTTTTGTTTCAATGAAATTGGTTTCTATTCATACTGGACCCTCTTTCCTATTGTAAAAGTTATTGGAAAAAATCTATCCTTGCTACCTAAGAGCCCAGCTTTGTTTATCTTTTACATGGGAATACCAAACAGAATTCCAGAAAAATTCGGGTATATTCCTTAACTTCTCTGAATGGCTTTATGAAAATCTGTCATTCCCTTCTACATATTATCTTTAGGGAACAGAATAGAAATATCTCATGGGCATAATTAGATAACTTGGGCTTTTGTGTTTAAGTATTCTAATGATTCTGTTCACCATTGTGTCATTAAGGGAAATCTATTAGATTGTTCAGTTCATATATTATCAATCTTTAATTTCTTAGGAAAATATTGTTTCCAAGTTGAGAAAAACTGTACTTTCACATCACTCTAAACCTGATATTTTCTTTACAAAGGAGTCAGAGCAGAATCAGAGACGTCTATGCAGAAGGAAAGTGTAAGTGCACATCCTGAGCTTTTCTGTCCTCAAACCCAGTTCTGCCCTCCTTGCCCTGCTCCACATCTCAGGATAGTTGATTCTTGGCTCAGACACTGCCTACTTATATTCAGCACAGGCATTTGAGCAAGGTTAAAGGGAAGAACTGAGGCAGAAGCCAGGATTTTTCTCCCTGTCCCTCTCTGCCTCAGGCAGCGTCTCTCCAGGGTCTGGCCATGAAGAGTACACCACGGTTCCTTCCTCTCGGGGGAACCCAGACCCTGGTTTCCAGAAATACTATCTCCCCTTTGGTTCAAAACTCCTGGAGTATAGTAGTGGCTTCTTGCTTTTGCTAATCTCAGTGTGGTCTCAGCTTTTTCATGACCTGTGAAATCAATTCCCTGCATTACATTTTCTCTTTTAAAAATATAAAGCTGTGTCTGTTTTTCTGGCTAAATCCTGACTGATACAAAACCCCCTGGAGGAAAATTCAGTTAATGATATGAGCAAGCAGTAGGAGATAACCAGAGGTGTCTTAAACTGTAAAACAAGTCAATTCTTATTTTAAAATAGTGATTTGTGTCTTATAGTGTCCCTACAATTATAAGTCTTCATTTATGTACCATTTTAATAAAATGAATATAGTTAATTTTAGAAGAGAAAAATATAAAGTGAATTTATGTGTCTGAGATCACAGCTTAGTTTATCATATGTATCATTTTATCTAAAATAGCAATGCTAATAATAATCATCATAATATGCAGTTATTACATCTCCATCTGGAAGTTTCAGAAGTTCAAAAACAGCAATGATAACAATGAAAATGTATAGCCTAAACTGTCATTCCCCTACCAAAATCAATTTCTAATTCAGCTTCTAATTAAAGCTAATTATTTTCAATTTTTCCCTCAGTACAAACACGCTTATATAAACATTATTCATTCATAAATATGTATTGTCACCCAGAGCAGTACGGAAGAGTATTTATCACTTAAAGAACACTGTATTAATTTGTATCTTATAAATTACCAAATGTAAAACCTATTTTCTTATAAAGAATTATTTTCTTTATTTGTATTATTTAACAATTAGCCAATCTTAGATAATGATTTCTAAAAATAAAAAAATTGAAACACCCTATATCTGTTTTTTTTTCCCCAAAAAACATCGTTGCCTACAATATGCAGATTTCTTAAACTACAGCCTGTGAAAGACCTCACAAAACAGACAGTTGAAGTCTTGGTAAAATTACAGATTCCTGGGCCTGATCCTACATTGGATAAACAGAATACCTGGAAGTGGCTTCAGAAATACAGCCGACCCTTGAACAAAACCAGTTTGAACTGTTCTGGTCCACTTCCTATTACTAGGTTTCGAATCCTCAGATTCAACCATCTGCAAATTAAAAACAATATTTTCACATTCCCAATTGCAGTTTCCCAACAGCAGATGGAAACTATTTTCCATGTGCATTTAGTTGAATCCACAGATGCGAAGAGTTGACTGTAGCTAACTTTGGGGGCAGTCAAAAGTTACATGAGGTTTTGTAACTGTGTGGGGGTCAACGCCCTATCCCCATCTTTGTTCACAGGTCAACTGTATGTATGTTTAAGGATTTCCTCCAGACATTTGCATCATGCACATTCAAGTTTGAGAACCAATATAGAAGAATGAAATTAATTTACCCAGTTCCAGCTGTAGATCATTTCATAAAATAGGCTATACCATGTTTGTAAAATAACAATATGTATATATCAATATAGAGATTTAATTTAATAATAGTGAATAGTGAAGGACTTGTGGATATTAAAAAATGTTTTGCATTGAAATATAAAAGCCTTTTGATGTGGCTACCAGCCTATAAATTTAGATTAAAAATTTTTTAAATGGAAAATAAAGTGCAAATGCAGGACACAGGACTGACACAGAATCTTCTATCCTCAAAAGGAATCACACTATGTGAATGTTCATTTAATAAGCTAAAATGGGCACTAATCAGAGAGAAGATTTTAACATAAGTGACACATTAGCAAAGGCAGTCAGAACATTCAGTTCCGATTTTATTTAGTGCTACATAGGGATTATACAAAACAAGTTTCAACAGAAATAGCTTCTGTGTTGTCAGCTTTTAGTTTTAGACTATTCCTGGCAATTGACCTATCCAACTGGTGTTGAAAATTTTAATTTGACTATTTGGGCCATGGACCATCCCTAAGGGATAAGCATGAGGCAAAGTAAAACTTTAAAAAATTGTAAATTAGGTACAGTTTGCAACTTAAACTAAGGTTCAGTATATTACCTGGTGGTTTTAAAAACATTTATTTCAAAACACTCTTATGCATGCCTTTCATCTTTGATACCACACACTTCTACTGTCATATTATACTCCAGTAACATGGAACTAATTGCAGTTCCTGAAATGAGCACTGCTCCTTCAAGTATCCACTCACTTCTACAGGCATTATTTTTTTTTAAGTGATATTCTTTTCTCTCCACCTGATTCCTCATGAATGCCACCTCTTCTGTGGTGGCTTTTCTAAGACACAAACCATAAGCAACACTGTATTTTATCATTTTTCTCAGAGTACTCAAATATTTTCAGTAAAATAAGAATATTTTAAGCATCATTTAGAACTCATTTATGATAATTTTATTTGCTCTATATTTGTCTTCTTATTTTCCTTTCTGTTTCATGGTACTTTATAAAGAAAGCATGGTGAAGAATTCACACTTGATAATGTCAACCAAAGCAATGCTTAATGATATACAAAGATATCCATCCTCTACCCTATAAAAATTAATTAATTTTGTTTAGCATTTAAAACTGTGAAAAAATAAGACATAGGTATTTGGTGAAATGAAGAATAAGAAGGACATCATAGAATTTGCATATCATAACAAATCTTCTTTTGACAGAATTACCTGGTAAAAATGAAATTAAAAGTGTTTAATTCATGTGAATTAAATATATTTACAAAACATGCCACAGGTTAATAGTTATATATGTATTAGTTTGGAGAAATTAAATATTAAATAGCTCAGTTAAGTCGATTTGAGTTTCAGACAATGAAGCCAATTTTATGATTAAAGCATGGAAAAAAGCATAATTCTATTGTCTTTTTTGAAAAAGATAAATAAATTATATACTAATATGTTAAAATGTTTCAAAATGGTAATCATATTGAACTGACTTGGCCAGTGAAATATCATTATTTTTTGTGGGCCTGGAGAATGTTCCTAATGCAACAAGTATGTGAAACTCGATAGAGTTTTGGCATTTAGGCAAATAGTCCATGGGACTTTGTAGCCTATTAATTTTATTCAGAAGTTTCTGCTTTACTTCTATGTACAGAAAACATGTATGTAATTCATTTTCTTCTTAATGCTCTGAGACACAATTAAGATGCTGATATTGCAATGAATCAATTTTTCAGAACACAGAACATACCATTAAGTTTAATAGACAAACTTACAACAAAACGGGTTTTGTAGCATTGAGGATATTATGCATAATATTAGAAATTATTTTAAGTAAAAATGCACAAAATGGTTATGATCATTGACTTCTCAAAACATCTACCATGTATCAATGTACTATACTTCACTAGTTTTAACTGCACCCGTCAAAAGTTTCCTTATAATAGATACTTTTAGTTTGCAAGGACAGGACATTCTTAGAGAGTAATGATTTTTCACCCCATTTGTACTGATTTCCAAGTGCCTAATGTCACTCAGAAATAGTGAACTAAACTAAAGAATGTCAAAATATGTTGGGATTATATGGACAGTTCTGTCCAAATAGTACTGTAAATCAGTTATTTTTTCCCCTTTTCTTGTAGAAAATCTGTCAAATATATATTCTTTAAGGAATCAAGAAACTTAAAGTATATTAAAAAGTTTCAAATTCAAAGTGTATCAATGTGATTTTTGAAGGACAATACTTAAATTGTCCTTCAGGAAATGTAAAGTGAAGCAATTTTGAATTCAGTTAGATATTTTATAACACTACATAATTCTTATAAAAGTCAAGTACTTTTAATTTTTTGCTAATTCAAGCAATCTTATTAAAAACAGAATAGAAAACTGCAGCTCTTAAAATAATATAAAGAATCTCCAAATTCTTACACAAACCTAGTAAAACTTGCATTTTAGTGTTTACATGTTACCATATACATAGATGGAAATTTTTATTTTGTTGCATTTCTTTAATATACTGAGCTTTTAAAGAATTAACAAATACCATATTTTTATGTTTCTACAGTGTTAAACTATTTTAATTATTGAATACAGAAATGAGTAGATTTTTTCATTTCATATTTCATGCACGGAGGATCTCAATAGATAAACTGGTAAAGGAGATTATAAAGACAATGTATATAAAGAAAATGTAATTTTTACTGGCTTATTTAATGGGCTGTATTTGACAGGTCACAAACAGAAAATGATTTTAATTGTACTCATAGTATGGCCTTTCCATTTTTTGTCATGTCCCGACCATGAACATGGTAGACATTTGGAACAGAACCCGCAAAGCTTTTTTAAACACTTTCATGTATAAACAGTCTCATTTTAATTCCTAAAACTGAAATCAAAATATTAATCTGTAATCCATTTCAATGACTCCACTACCACCAGCAGCAGTTTAAACTCCCTGGAGAACTCTGAAGACTAGCAGGCGTGTAGTGAGTTGAGATCTGTTCTTTTATCTCTTGTTCCACCTCCTTCTTCCCTCACTACAGACTCCAGTATTCCTTCACTCCATCTTTCCTATATTCTCTTATTGAAATTTCTTCTTTTATAGAAATTATTAGGGTAGAGGGATAGAAGAAAAGGCATTTTACTTATATTATGTTATTTGTTGGTTCTTCTTAGCTTCTGAGTGCCTACTTTCATGTCATGAGATGTTCTATGGGTTCTTTAGTGGAATCTTGTAGGTATTCCAAACAAGTTTCATTAGGCACTGTTCCAGCAGTCAACATTGATGAAGACAGTTATATTTGCAAACATTTAAATATGACCCTCTTTAATAAAAAAAAAAATATATCATTCTCAACTCCATGACTGTTTGTTTACCTCTCTCACAGGATATTATTTAACTTAATGCTCTGAACAGTAAATGTACTCACTCTCTTCTGTATCTTTTAGATAAGTAAACATTGATTATCCAAGTGATGTATGTAGCTTCTCTTTCAGTCTTTATCTATGGCTGACATTTTTTTCATACTGTGGGTGTACTGGAATTGAGACAAAGACCTGATCCCTTTATTGCTAAATCTCTCTATGAAAGTGTTAGATGTGAACAGAAAAGAATTGTTATGATGGTTCATTGGTCTTCTTATCATCTACAATTTGAGAGTGCCAAATCTTCACACGTGATTAGACACAAAACTTAGATATTGAGATTCGATTTCCCTGAACATACAAAAGAATATATCAAACTTAGTGGATTGGTAGTAATGCTAGATCTGTGGGAAAAGGTCTATGTCCATGTGATACTCTTAGTAGATAAGGCAAAG
Source organism: Pteropus alecto (assembly GCF_000325575.1). Lineage (NCBI taxonomy): Eukaryota > Metazoa > Chordata > Mammalia > Chiroptera > Pteropodidae > Pteropus > Pteropus alecto. The sequence continues at coordinate 58,865,489 of NW_006442484.1, forward strand.
ATAATTCACCCCATTAGGCCGTTATTTACAGTGTGTCTTTGACATATCTGGACTTACATTCAGAATCCCTTTTAGCAAGCACTCTCAAAATCCAATCCCAATTATGAGATGCATTTTTATGGCCACCACAACAAATACAAATCCAATTAGAGGAGACAAAGAGTATTACTTGACTCTAATAGAGTTTCAGTATGAACCATTGCCAGTGATGCTAACTGCTGTAACGGATAACCTAACAAGTCTCAGAGGCTTATCCAAATAAAATTAGATATAACACCACAGAATAACATAATAGAAAAAAGAGAAAAGTTAATTCTCAACACGTACGTTGGTTCAATGCAAGAGTTAGGTGAATGGCATTCCATGCTGTGATTTGGAGTTCCTGGTTTCCCTCATTTCACAGCTCTGTGATGTGAGAGGGCCTTGGAGTTCTCTGCTTCTAGTCAGGTTATTGCAAAAGAAAGTGAAAAAGGTATATCATTTTTACAATTATGGCCCTGAAGGGATATCTATTATTTTGCTTCATTTCTATTAATACTAATTAGTTATATACCTCCTCCTAAATGTTCAAAGTTGTGGAAAATGTATTTCTTTTGGGCGTATGCTTTCCAGCAACAAAACGTGACATCTTACATACTGTTATCACTCTTTCAACATGTGTCTAATAACACGAGCTTAGCATAGCACAGAAACATACAAATTAAAATGTAATCATAAAATATCAAACTCAAATATATTTCAATTATTCAGTATATCATACAAGAAATTGATGCAAAAGTAATGGTTGCATAAAGAATTTTAATATATATAAATATATACTCAAATATGTTTTGTCTAGCAAAATTTCTTATCCAATGTTCATGAAATATTTCCTTTAATATGTTTCTAAAAGCAAAATTTTCAGGTTATTCTGATAGATAATTCTTAGATAACGATAAAATTAAAATGGAATAATATCTAATATTTATAAATTATTTTATGTGGTTTATATATGATACACCATAAAAACCTTAGAACAAATATATGAGGTCCTAGTAATATATCTATTTCACCAAAAAGAAAAGTAAAGCCAAAGTGTATGAGTTTTCTGTAAGTGATAAATTTGGATTCACCCTCTCTGATATCACAATCTTCACTTTATTGACAATGCTATGTTGTCTAACTCACATAAGATGTTAAGTTAAAACAAAAATTGGAAAACCATATTTTGGAATTTAAACAAATGATATTTGAGCATATTATTTTCAGAATGTGGTATATTAATATTACACATATTTTTGTCCTTTCAACCCAAATTATTCAATAAACACCTGAGAGCAAAGTAAGATAATACAAAGGGTAGTAAAGTCCTGACTAGAATCGAACCTCTTATCAAACTACTAATAATTAAATCAAGACTCAGGGAGAAGTCCAGGATCCTCAGATTGGTTCTTCAGGTTCTTTTCTTCCACATCAGATACATTAGGCCCAAGCTCAGTTTTTTAGGAGAAATGTGTGGTCAACCTCATTCATGTAAAGGAGCCATGGAGGTCATAAACCTCTCTACTTTATACTTAGAGATTTACATAATTTGTGTAACATTTTCCAGGGAATCATTCACCATAAACCATACATTCTAGCAGTCCAGAAATGGCATTTTTCTAATGGAATTTATTTTGTGGGGGGGATGGGGATGCCAATTGATCTGCCATTAGTATGTTTATAGGCAAGACAGGATCTCCAGAATTATTCCTTCCCAAGGGTACCACTCCCACTCCTCCAGATAAAAAATGAATTGTATAACTGCGATTTTAAACCATTTATGTCTCACAGATTAAACTGCTTATGGGTTCAAATTTTAGTTCTGAATATATATTTTCAATAAATATGTTTTGACATTAAAGTTAAAAATATGTTGATGACAGGAGAATTTTTTGATATCATTTTACTAATTTGGAAATTCACTTTTAAAAATTGTTACATTACATGCATTTGTAGAAACCTATATTAAAAACAAGATTTTTTTTTTCTCCATTATTCTGGCTTCTATATTCTAACTCAATCTCATTACATTTATACAGCTCTTCTCTAGTTGAAGACTTCAATACTGCCAGTAGGTTATTTTAAAAAATCTATAAAACATAATAAAAAAAATATGGAGCATATGATTATTTCAAGAGAGAACATCTAGCAATACTGGTATTTAGTATTATGTAGTTCTTGTCAAATATAAAGTAATAGTTTGTATAAACTAACATGATAAATGGGCTAAACAAATAATCATCTGCAACATTCAATTTAGTTTTCACAATATTCTTACTAATTTTTTTCCTTTGGAGATAGTCATCTGAATTATTTTTGCTACACAAAACACCTAAATTGTTATAAGTATACTACAATGTACACAATATTTAAGTATGTATTATATTAAGATTATTTGTATCATTTCAGATGAATTTCTCTTTTTATTGCTCTTCAGTGTTCTACTGATGCATTTTTAATATTTTTCCATTTACACGAAACTAACATTAACAAAGCCTCAGTTAATTAAATAACACTTTTGCTAAATGACTTTTATTTATTTAGTATGTATATACTAAATTGTATACTATTTTTCTGTAGGTTTGTAATCTTTTCTACTCTATAAGTCTCTATTAGTGAAATATAAATGAATGACAATAAAGGTCTCAAGCCATTCTCAAATAACTTCTTACATTCACAATATTTTTGCAAATTGCATAAAGAATCTAAGGGTAAAGAATCAAAAATAGCATCTAACTATTTTACTCTTTTGCATATGAAATCAAAAAGAAATAGAGCGGATGGAAATCAAAAGCACATTTTTTGACCCTTATAGTTACTCCTTTATTATTGTTGGATATTAGAGAACAAAATACAATTAAATTTTGAAAATTAAGCTTTTATTTCACCCTTATAATGGAAAATAGGTGCAACATTACTTGAATTAAGTTGTTTTTGAAAGTGAGCAATACTTCCCAACAATTTAGCCTTTTGGCATCTAACTTGACAGGAATTATTTTATAATGTACTGCTAAATTCAACTAAATATTTTTTTCTAAAAAGTATTTTGACGTAATTTTTTAAAATTCTAACTAAAATGTAAAACCTTACAGTTTACAATATCTTCAAATAAGTATTACACTTTTCCTTTGCACATATGTGCAAAATGATGCATGAGATGACTCCAGGTGAATACTCTCGTGGAAGGAAGTCACATGCTGGCTTTCTGTACACTGGAATGTAGTATTAATTTTAGTCCTGCAGCTATCGAACTGCACTAGGGTATACAGACATAAAACTGAAGGACTTCATGACCCTGAACTGCTCTTCGAGTCGTATAAAAGATATGCGAGTGTGTATATATGTATATATAAACATGCATGCATACATAAATATACATAAGCACACATATACATACATATTTTAGTCAATAATTTTATTGACTTGTTCTTGTAACAAAAGAAAAATTTTTACTCTAATTTCTCTCCTATACAATTAAACCGTCACTTTGCTGGGTGAATAATCAGTCCTCTCTGAATCATAGATTTTGCTCTCCAATCCCCTATCCATTTCAGTTTCAAAATTCACTAATGCATATAGTGAGCATAACTAGATCTAAGTCTCATGGGGCCAAAAGTTGGTTCTACCCAGTACAGTGTCATCTGTCAGAAAAGTGGAGGCTACCTCAACTTCAGAGACCTACTGGTTCTTGGCATTACTACCTGTCTCTACTTGAGGCTATAAATAGCAATTTCCTGTCCTCCATGCCCTGTGGTGCTGCCATATGTTGTTACACTCAGAGAAAGCCAAAATAACTATAGCCCAGCTATTGTTTATCAGCTTCCAACTGGCAGAGATGAGACTACAGCAATCACTATGCAACAACAGATTAGATTTTCAGGACACTCCATTGGTCAATGCAGCTTTTACTACAGATGCCATTTATTATTGTAAACTAGTTACAGGATTTGAGTAGTGTAACAGCACTGTTAATTACCTATTCAACACTGACTTCCCTCTTCTTTCTTTTTAATTAAACCACTGACTTGATACAGGTAACCAGCTTTGAGAAACCCTATTTCCAGCTCAGAGGTTAAAGTCAGTCTTGGCAATCTCATTCTCATTGCTAATGATTGCTTTAGCAATTAGAAAGTTAAGCAATTCCAATCAATTAGATGAAAGAGGACAGTTGCTAGCTGCTTCTGGAGAAGGTTTCCAGACTCATAAAAAGGGACATACACAGGAATATTTGTTTTTTTTTTTTCCTTCTGTGAATACTATCGTGTCAGCAAATGATGCCTGAAGCTGTAGCAGGAATTTTAGTACAATAAGAGGAACTAGCCCGAGCTTAAAGTTGCCAATGGCAGGAGAGAAAGATCCTGGATCTAGATCAGAGTTCAACCTTCAAATGAATCACTCTTCCTTTGGACATCTTAAGGAAAATTATTATACATTTTTCTTAAGTGATAAAAAGAGGTGATAGGGAAGTTTTGTTGTTGTGTTTGCTGGTTTTGGTTTCTTTATCTTCCTCTCTCTTTCTTGCCTGTTGTCTAATTGGGAGATGAAAGAATCTTGCTACCTAGATGCCTTGGTCTGTGCAAGCCTTCTTTTCTGAAGGTTATAAGGTAGTATAAATTCTTAAACATTTGAAACTTTATCCATAGGGTCTAATTCCACAATCTATTGACTATGGCAGCTATCAGGTTTGTTATATATATAGACCTGATCTTATGTAAAAGTTGAATGGAAAAAAGTATTAAAACCACTTCTGAAAAAATTTCAGGAGGTTGCTTCTTGATAAAATGATCAAGGGACTTAATTTCCTTACCTTTCTTGAACAATTAGAAATCTGACAGAAATCAGAGACATGGATCCACACATATCTACCTACCTTATCACTCCAGTAGGAGTGGAATATGTGCTACTGCCATTAATTGTTGGTTCTTTTTGGATCCTTAATAGAACAGACAACTCGCTTTGTCTGGAAATCTCAGATTAGGTAGAGGCCAAAACTCACTTTAATTCATCATCGTAAATGAATATAATAGTGTGGTTATAGAATCCCTTTTCATAATTGTCACCATTCACCTCTTCAGTACCCTTCCACAAAAAGGAATTTTTAGATAGATATTTCTCTATTTGTTCATTTATTTGTCATGGCAGAAAATCTTAAATTTCTTGTATAAAAAATCTTTTTTGGGTGTGTTGGGTTAGAGTATGGTGGCATAAGATTTAGGATTTTTTTTACATCTTTCTTTGAAAATTTTTATTTCTACGACTTGTTTATGTCCTTAATTTCTATCTGGAACTCTAATGAAGATTCACCTCTTTCTTCAAATCAGGATAGTTTTATTCTTTCATTTAACATTTTAAGTTGTTCTCTCTTTTCCATTCTGTTTCTTATATATAGATAGGATCTCCTAGAAATGTTCTTCATTTATACAAGTTAAACTTTTAGGTTTCTTTTGTTTTTTTGTTTTTTTTTGAGTCCTAAGCGAGTATGTTCCACTTTTGTTCTTTGGTTTTCTGTACTAATCAGTCTACTGTTTACTGCTTCAATCAAGGATTTGCATTTACTAATCAAGTTTTCCATTTACATGCAATTACTCTTTATCTTAAATTGATTTTTCTTCATAACTGCTTTCTCTATTTTTATGGAAGCATCATCTTATAAAAGATATAAATCTTTTAGGGGAATACAAAATAGAATTTTTCTATAGTTGCCTCCTGTTTCCTTACATATGTCTATTTGAGAAAGAAAGGCTGAAAGAGAATAAGACAAGAGATTGCTTTTCTGAAATTCAAATGTTTACCTAGGAACTGAAATATCTTTCATATTTTTAATAATTCTTGTGTTCTTTTTCTGCTTGATCATTTGCAAATCAATTCAGTTTCTTGATCTTGGGGGAAGTTAAATGTTCTGGATTTTACTTAACAATCTTTTCAAAAAATACTAGTGGAATATTTTCTGTGTGCCTGGAACTGTTCTAAGGTTCTATACATATAACAGTAAATTAATGGCAAAGGTTTTTTGTTTTGAAGTTTCCTTGATATCGTAGCACTCTCCAATAGAACTTCCTGTAATGATAGAAATAATCTTTTATGTCTAATATGGTACCTCTACTTCTGTTTGGATACTGAGGCAGAAGAATCTTAAATTTCTACTTAATGTAACCAATAAATTATATTTGAAATTTTATTTAATTCATATTTAAATGTAAATAGCCACAAGTGGTCGAATTCCACAATGCATTGACTATGGCAGCTATCAGACTTGTTATATATATGCCCGATTGTATGGGACCGTCCAACGTATAGAGGGTAAGAGAGCGATAATACAAAAGAAATAAAAGAAGAAAAAGATATTTTCAGATAAAGGGGAGTTATGAGAGTAAAATAAACCAGTGAATGAGGATAGACAATGATTGGGGTGGAAGTCACTGTCTTTAGATTGTGTAGTAAGAAAAGCCTCTCTGAAAAGGACTAACTGAATTGACACTTCAGCAATATGAAGGAGTCACCTCTGCAAATATTCACTGTAAAAATTTTCAGAGTAAAAAGCAAAGGCAAAGGTCTGAAGTAGAAGCAAGCTTGGAGAAATGTAGAAACAAAAAAGACAGTGTGGCTGGAGTATATACATGTGTGTATATAACGAACTTCTCTCCATAGCATTCCTATACTCAAATAATGAATTGTCAGAAAAAGAAATGAAAAAAAAAAATAAAAGTTTTGCAATTGTAATTGCAGAAAGAATAAAATACCTAGGAATAAACATGTGAAGGACTTCTACAATGAAAACTGTAAGATTCTATAAAAAGAAATTAAAGAAGACACAAAGAAATGGAAAGATATTCTGTGTTCTTGGATTGGAAGAATCAACATTGTCAAAATGACCTTATTACCTAAAGCATTACACAGATATAATGCAACCTCCATCAAAATCTCATCAGCATTTTTTTAAAGAAATAGAACAAAAAATCATCAGATTTGTATGGAAACAAAAAAGACCCCAAATAGCAAAAGCAATCCTGAGAAAAAAGAATGAGGCTGAAGGTATCATTCTACCTGACTTCAAATTATACTACAAAGCAACAGTAATCAAAATGGCATGGTATTGGCAGCAAAACAGGCATACAGACCAGAGGAATGGAATTGAGAGTCCAGAAGTAAACCCCAATTTATATGAGCAAATAAATTTCAACAAAGGAGCCAAAAACATACAATGGAGGAAAAAAATCCTCTTCAGTACATGGTAACAATAAATTGCACAGAAGAAAATATAGGTGCTAAACTCATGGACCTTGGACTTAAAGAGGATTTTATAAATTTGACCGCAAAAGCAAGGGAAGTAAAAGTAAAAATAAATGAATAGAACTATATTAAACTAAAAAGCTTCTGCACAGCAAAAGAAATCGTCAACAAGGCAAAGAGAAAACCATCTGAATGGGAGAATATAATTTCAAAACAATGTCTCCAGTAAGGCCTAATATCTAAAATATACAAAGAACTCATTAACAACAACAACAACAACAAAAAACTATGCAATCAAAAAATGGGCAGAGGAACAGACATTTCTTCCAAGTAGACATACAAATGGCCAACAGACATATGAAAAGATGTTTAATACCATAGCTATTAGGGAAATGTAAATCAAAACCAAAATGAGATACCACCTCACACCTGTTAGAATAGCTATTATCAATAGGACAGGTAATAACAATTTTGGAGAGGATGTGGAGAAAAAGGAACCTTCATACATGACTGATGGGACTGCAAATTGGTACAGCCACTATGGAAAACAGGATGGAGTTTCCTCAGAAACCTAAGAATGGATCTACCATATGATCCAGCAATCCCTCTACTGGGTATTTACCCCCCAAAACTGAAAACATTTATCAAAAAAAATATATGCACACTGATGTTCACAGCAGCATTATTCATGGTGGCCAGGACATGGAAGCAAGTGGCATGTCCTACAATAAACAACTGGATAAAGAAGATGTGGTACATCTATATGATGGAATATTACTCAGCTATAAGAAGAGATAATGACTGCCATTTGCAAGAACATAGATGAATCTTGAGATAATCATGCTAAGCGAAATGAGTCAGACAGAAAAAGTTGAAACCACATAAAATCACTCATATGTAGGATATAAATCTAAAAGCAACAAACAGAGACTCATGGACATAGATAGTGGGATTACCAGCGGGTGGGGGAGAGAGGGGAGGAAAATAGGGGTAAAAGGGATCAATTATGTAGTGACAGAAAGAAATCTAACTATGGGTGGTGAACACATAAGGCAATATACATACAGTTGAATTGTATACTTGAAACTTATTGGATTTTGTTGATCAATGGCACCCCAATGATTTTTAATAATAATAATAAAAATTTCTAATGTATAGTTGTGGGAAAACTATTCTAACATCTACCTTTCGTTATAACCATGTCCAATGATGTGCTTATTTCTATGCGCTCTACCATATAACTACAGAGCTTCTCTTGAACAAGTTTCCTACATAATTACAAGAGTGTTTGATGAATTTTAACTGTTCATTCAGGTGATCTTTCACAAGGGAAATATGCAAATATGGATGTTATTTTTATCAGATGCTAATTTGTATAATTCTAGTAATGATGAACACATTTTTACGAAGTGTATAGCAACTCCACGTTACTTGTCCTCTTTTCCATTATCTAGACATGTGTGACCACTAGATTATATAATGGGGAGAACATTTTTTAAAAGAAATAATAAGAAATTATGATCAAAATTAACTACATGAATGAAAACCTAATTACATATTTTCAAAGCTGGAAAACACTTAAATATAAAAAACCCTACAACATATATTAACATTATTATGCTTTATTGCATCTCCTATAAGCTTAGAGTATTTTTATCCTAAAATTGTTGCTTGTATCCACTTTGGTTGCCTCTTCTAAAACAACAATTTTGTAATATTATATTCCATAGAGAGAAGAGAAAATAATTTAAACTTTTGTTTTAGCTTTTAGCTTGTTGATTTTTATTTTTTTAAGGGCAGTTTAGGGGAAAAATAATAGCACAATGATTTGATTTTGACAATGATACATTCTTAATTTACTCTTTCAGTTTTTACTCAGAATGAATTTCTTTTACCAAAGCCCACAAATCTGCTAGGTTCTCGCCACTCACACTACCCTCAGTACTTTTCCTGGAGGTAAAGCATTGGTAACAGGAAGCAGAGAGGTGGTTGTTGAGAACTGGGCAAATACGGAAGTAATTCAAACAGCCTACCAGCCTCATTCTTTGTTCAAGACAACTACGAACCTCTGACACTTGTGTAGAGCTTCTGCTTTCTTCTGAAATCTATGGAAGAGAATAGAAATAGCCTTGGGAATAACCTATGTGCAATGAAGGTCCTTCAATGAAAGTTTCATCAACTTCATGCTTTACTTTTTCTAGTTATCATAGTTCATTCCCTCTTGTCTTAAAAGACTATTTCAGTACTTGCTTGATTTTGTAGTTTCATTATTTTTTTCAGTATATTTTTATTCTTCAGTAAAGACAGTAGTTTTCAAAGTTATCAAAGGTATTTTATTCTTGTAAACATAAGAAACATGAAGTTAGATGTTCATAATTGGGCAATGGTGGTATCTGAGTCTTGTTCAAAGTTTTTATAATTTTTCTTGATTTCTGGTATCAAGAGTGGTAAAATGAATAAAGAAAGGAATAAAGAGAAAAGATGGAAGGGCCAATAAAGTACTAAGAAGCAAGAACGATATCCTTCATTGATACTATTCTGGACCAGAATTGACTCTCTCTGAGCAGGGATGGTGTATAAAACTAATGCTTTCTCATGTGGGGTTGTTGGAGGCAGGCATTGACAGTGTTGGCCTACAAGCTGAACCCAGGCACCTCAAGACTCCTCCTCCCCTCCTCTCCCCTGGAATGAATGTTCTGCCCATCGTTCCCTCCCACCCCCATAGCTGGAGCTGGTTCAAGGATGCAGTCTTGAGAGTAATGTGTTATGGAGACCATCTAGACTGAATATGAACCCCATTAAGGACTCTATATAAACTCAAAATTCTGGCAGGCTGGTGCTAAGATCTACTTATCTTGCAGCAGCCAAGAGAAACCTCATTTGTAAGTCCTCTTGCTATTACAGAAATCTTAATAAGATTGCTATCTACCACTCTGACTGGTCTGCCTCTTTCTTTGGTTTCTCCTTGCCATTCATGTACCACTTTCAGACTTTATCCAGGGAACCCCTGAGGTCGTAAAGCAACAGGGGTACTCTCATAATTATCTCAAACATTTCCCCACTGGAAAGTTCCCCAAGTATACTGTAGCTTGGGTTTTGTTTTTCATCTAGCTGCCTAATTCAGACCATTGCCACCTCAGATTCTATATACAGTAGGAATTTCCAGTTTCTTCCTGCTGATGTGCTGATGTCAACTTACTCCTGGATAAGATTCTTTTAAAACAACCTAATCTGATCCCTATCTGCAGAACCCAATTCTCAAATGCAGGAATGAAGCTACACATTTATTATTCCTGCACTTGACCCCACTACTGAGGCCACTTCAGTCATACTCTTTCTTGAATATTTTTTCAGACATGAATTGGATATTAGGCTCCCCTGTAACCTAAACTTCATAGGAACTATATTAAATTCTCTCTGGTCTACAGCCATGCCACCCTGAACAAGCTCGATTCAGTCTGCTCTCGGAAGGTAAGCAGGGTCAGGCTTGGTTAGTACTTGGATGGGAGACCACTTAGGAAGACCAAGTGCTGTATGCATAAAAAATAATAATAATAAAATAAAAATAAATAAATAAATAAATAGATAGATAAATAAATAAATGATAAAATTTTCTCTGGAGTTCTTATAAAACCAAATGTCTAACAACTATCTATAAGAAGCTAGCCCCTGCACCTTTAGTCTTTTTTGTTTTTCCATCAAGGTGCAAGGTATTATTCCTATTGATAGCTATTAGTTTTATTCTTGATCATGAGTTATATTGTCCTGATTTTTTGCATAGTGATGATTTTTTATTGGATTCCAGATATTGGAATTTTTCATTGTTGACTGCAGATGCTTGTTATGTTCCTTTAAAGACTATTGAGTTTTATTTCAATGCATAGTTCAGTTACTTATAGATGTAGTTGATCTTCTGAGACTTGCTTTTAATTTTTTTTAATAGTGGATCCAGAGCAGCTTTTATTCTGAGTCTAATTTAATTCCTTTTAGAAGGCATATTTCTGAGAACTCCACTCTGTTCCCTATAGAGATATTTTAAGATCTCTACATTCTAAGAACACGAATTATTCTCAGCCTTGTTTGATCTATGAGAAATTTCTCACCCTACTGTTTTCTGGTAGTTCTTTGCCCAGCTGTGAAGGTTTTCTCCCTCACATGTTCACATCAGTACTCTGCCGACATCTTCAAGAAACCCTCAAGAAGATTTCTAGAGCTCTTTAAACTGTGCAGCATTTTTTTCTTTTACTTTGCCATGCAAATTCTTAGTATCCTAGAGTTCCTGTCTCTTTCTCCTCAACCCAGGTCAAGTTGCAGGCCTCGTTTAAATTGTCCCTGAAACCACCTCCAGGCAATAAACTGGGCAAGAGTAGTATCTACGATGCTTGTTTTTCTTTTCTTAGGTATCAAGCTCTTATGATATATTTTTGTTTGATTTTTTTGTCTTTTGCATCATCTGCCACCTTGAACATCTTTCTTAAATAAAAACATTAACAAATTCCAAATAAATAAATAAATTAATTAACAAATTGTTACTGCATATATTTTATCTAGTTTACTATTTGTTTATGGGAGGGGAACACTAAGTCCTGTGCTAGTTAATTATTCATGGGTAGAAGCAGAAGTTATATCTAATCCGTTAATTTCTAACAAGTAGTTTGTTCAGAAATAAAGAAGATTTTTTAAATTACAAATTCATCTAACCAGCCAAATACAGAAGACAACGCAAAATTAAGCTCTATAAAAATATTTAAATAAAATTAAATATTGTGTCATATTGTACCAAAGAGTGTTTCATCACTTTTATTTATATTAAGTAAATATTTTTAATTAACACTTTTTCACTGTAATTTGCTTAAAGCAAACTTACCATAATAAATGAATAACAGAGCTCATGTAGACAGTTTTTTTAATACTAATATAGCCTGCTTAAATTCTCTCAAAATTATTTTTGCACACAGGAACATAAGGAGAATTACCAATGTATGTATTTCTAGAAATTGCCCTATTCTTATAATATTTGTCTTTATTTCTGGATGGCATATAATAAAATAATTTATAAATAAAGATTTTTTTAAAAAAATTGTAGCATCCACTAATATTGAATTTTTTATTTGTGGTTTGTATATGTGTATGGTCTTTAATATGTCCAAGGCTTTGACAAGGAGTGATATTTTTCCATTGACTCTCTACACATTTAAAAACATCTCTTTTCTTTCTAAATGAGTTGCTCTATCTAAAGTTTTTCATATTACTATAACAAAAATACCATAAATTAGGTGGCTTGTAAACACCAAACATTTATTTTCACAGTTCTGAAGGTTGGAAAGTCGAGATCATGGCACCTGCAGCTTCAGTGGCTTCAATGTCCCCTGAGGGTCTTCCACCTAAAAAGCTGTCTTTTCATCTCTGTAACCTCATGTCACAATAATTTTCTCTGGTCTCTTTCATAAAAGCACTAATCTCATTCATAAGGTTTTTGCCCTTGAAACTTAATCACCTTCCAAAGGCTCCACTTCCTATTACTAGCACCTTGGAGGTTAGGATTTCATAATATGAATTTTGGGAGCAACACAGTGAGACCTTAGTAGCCTCTAACAATGTAACTCAAACTAGCTCCTTTTTTGTTATATATATATGCTTAAGGTGTACAACCCGCTGATTTCATACACATACATTGCAAAATGATTTCTGCCATAGCACTAACACCTCTATTTTGTCATATAAGGACCATTTCACTTTTCTGGTGAGAACATTCAAGATCTACTCTCTTTAGCAACTTTCAAGTATATAATGCAATATTATTAGCTATAGTCACCATGTTGTGTATTAAATCCCCAAAACTTGTTCGTTTTGTAACTGGAAGTTTGTGCCTTTTGATTATATCTCCCTATTTCACACCCCCTCCTCAGGCCCTGGTAAACACCACTCTACTCTCTGTTTCTATGATAGCTCTTTTCTAAATTAAAAAAAATATATACTAATAATAATTGAAGTAACTTCACATTTTCAGCTTTTTAAACAATACGTTTATTTTAAATTTAACATCATCCAATGTTATGGAGATTTGCATGATCTAATGTAATCTATTACATTGTAGCAGATACGAAAGCTTTTGCCTCCTCATTTACAAAGATGAAATTCTAGAATACTATATTGCTAGCCATGGTGCACTTCAAAGTTCAACATGATGTCTCTAATCATTTCTGGGAAACTAGATTGCAAAAAGATTCTCTTAGTATTTATTTTTATCATTGTTTTCTTTACCTGTAAGAGAGAGGACAATAGGAACTCCCTACTTCTCAAATCCTAATGGAAGTGTCCTTGTGGCAGCCTGCCCAGAAGATTAGAGACAACATGTACAAAGGTGAAATTTATAACCCCTGCCAGGACAGTATATTTCAGAAAGGAAAGTTGTCTCTGCTCCTTCAGCAAGGATTACTGTTTCCAACACTGTGTTTTCAAAACGTCGTTTCTATGACTAGTATTCCCACTCGCTAAACTCGCTAAACTATGTTCGTCCTTCTATCAACAAAGATACAGTATATTACAGGGGTGGTTTCCAGATAATCTTCTTTATCAAGATTCAGGAATAATTGAATTACTCTACCTCATCCTTTCTCCTCATGACGGGCTAAAGAATGCCACAATGTGTGTTGATGGGATTCTTTATTATTTCAAAAGTGGTTCCCAAATTTTGAGGAAGGAAATATATATGCAATAAAATCACAGCTCATGAAGAAAAAAGAAACAAAGCCTATAAAAAATCAGCTCACCATAATCTTTTTTGGATTAACTCTGTGCATTGTATGGAACAGGTAAACATACATTTAATAGTAGTTTATTTAGATATTCCAGCAGAGAAAACCTAAGTAAAATATTCAAAGTAGGCTCCCTCATTGGATGTCAGAAGTAAGATAAAGTGCTGAATTTGCAATATATTCATAGAAATATCCATAAATCAAAACCTGATTAATATTATGTAGAGTAATGATAGAAGATAATTTTATCCTTTATTTAACCAATAATTTTGGTCAATGTCTTCATATCTCATAAGTTTAGGACTTAAATTATCCAAGATTTCTCCTACAGACACATATTTGGAAAGACAAATATGGGAGAAGATATCCTCAGAAAATGATTTCTCTCTGTTTTCTAATATGGTTCTATGCTCAAATTTTAAAGTCAAACTCATGACCCTAGTGAGCTGAGCTGAACTCTGTGAGCCCCCAGGGCTGCTTTTTCCAAGCGAGGAAACCCTAAATTGCCTAGGATGAAAGTGTGCTGAAGTGATTCCAGCCTCTTCCTCAAGGCTCCATCCTAAGCTGGATATGTAATTGTGATATGAAAATTTTTTCCATTGCTCATAAAGGGGAGATTGAAGAAACAAAATGAAATGCTTACAACTCTGAAACAAGGAACATAGAATATATCATTAATTTTATTTGCTTTTTAGATGTTGTTCATTACAAAATAGATGTCCCTATGGAAAAAAGAAATACTCTCTGCAAAGTCAGTTGATGAAAATGAATTACTGCATTTCACAGATGTTTTTACTTTAAAATGGAATATTATGATGGTGCTAAAACTTTTTACCACCATTACTGTAATTTGCATACCATTACAAGTGATGTTTATATTTTCAGAAGTTGAAATGTTTTTGAGCTCATCATAACCTAGTACTAATGATTCTCAATGCATCTGTGGAAAACCAACATCTAGGCAGTTTTCTCCAGCTCAATCATCTTTGATGAGTTTGTACTGTCTTCAAAATATTCAACTAGGATTTTGTATGTACTTAAAGATTCTGCTTTATGTATACACAATCCAAAACTTAAACTGAAGGTAACAAATCAAAATTATATGGCAGCATATGAATATACTTGAATTCTGGCATCTGTTTTAATAAAAGCATTTAGTGGACTTATGCTCTATTTTCAGAATAGCCAGATCATTTTAATTTTGGATTCATAAGAAACTGATGCTTTGTTTGCAAACAATGAAGTGAATTAGTCTTAATTTAGACTCTGAGGTTTAGAAAAAATCTAAATGCTGCAGGTGCCAGTAAAAGAAAACTCTAAAGGAAATAATTTCAGATGTAAAATATTGCAGGAAAGAAATAATTAGCAAAATTGATGTGGAAATTAAAGAATGAAAACCAAAGGTAATAAACAATTAACAGATGTATTTTTTATAAAAAAAAATAAATAAATAAAGTGAAACCCAAGCTCTCAGTGCACAGTTTCATTATCCATTATCTTTAAAATAAGGATAATTTTCAAATGCCTCTGAACTGTTCTAAGTGCAACTACATTTTTCAGTTTCCTATTTTCCACATAATCATGATAATATCTTATCATTAACCAAGCACATAATAGTAATGCTGAAATTATCCAAGTAGTAGCTTGCATTATGTAGCATTTCCTGTATAAACAAAGTTTCAATTGCATGAACCTTCTACTTTAGTTCCATATGAGTTCCATTTGATTAGCTTTAAGCAAAATAAAAACTCTAGCTTAAACATGTTAAATGTGAATTATTTTTCATGTAAAAAAGTTCAGAGAAGTTCAGAGTAGGCAGTCCAGAGCTAGTATGAAAGTTACCCAATGATATGAAGGACCAAGCTCCTATCTGTCCTCAGTATATTGTTTCCATTGTTTCTAAAGGTTACCTCCTGTTTGAAGAAGAAACTGGTACGGGAGCAACCTATCAGATTTTCAGTAAGAAGGAAAGGAAACAATATATGCCCTCTTCTTCCTAACAAGATTGCCTAAGTGTCCAAGTTAGCATTTTCCCTTACATTGTACAGGTCAGAATAGAATCCCATCATCACACACAGCTTCAAAAGTTCTTGGGGGATGTGCAAGAATAAAAGTGGGGTTCTGATACTAAAGATGTAGGGGAGAATGAATATGAGGATTTCAACTAATAGTCTCTGCCACAGATACTATTTGATTTTATTATTCTGGGTCAAAATTCTGGGGCTGGAATATTGGTGCCCTGACTCTGTAGTGAAAGATCTAGAGTCAAAATCTAGAATTTTATGACAACATAATAATATAGATTCTAGAGTTTCCTAAGTGCCAAGTCACCTCCCAAAGAC
The DNA here is from genome assembly GCF_000325575.1 of Pteropus alecto. Taxonomy (NCBI): domain Eukaryota; kingdom Metazoa; phylum Chordata; class Mammalia; order Chiroptera; family Pteropodidae; genus Pteropus; species Pteropus alecto. The sequence goes on from NW_006442484.1 coordinate 58,881,840, forward strand.
TCCAAATACCATTGTATTAGGAGTTAGGATTTAACATATGAATTTTGGAGGGACACAAACATTTGTCTATAGCAATCATTTAGTAATTATAAATGACTTTGGTATTATTCATCAAAATAATGCCCTACTGAAACTTATATCATTTTCTTATTTACCATAGAGCTAATATTGTTGTTAAGCTCACAACATATTCTCTTAAAGTCCTCCATGATTTTTAATCAAAATTAATGAGGAAAATCTTATTTCATAATGGTAGTGCATATAATTAGATACATATTGAATGATAAGTAATAGGATGGACTATGATCCAGGGTTGCAAATTGAGTGAAGAATGTTGGGGAAATATTTTGTTGCTTAAAGTAAAGTTGAACAGGATTAAAATAGGAAGAAGATATTTCATCAAAACATACACAGAATTTTAAATTAAGAGAATGCTTTGATGAGAAGACATTAAATAAATATTAGCCAATGCAGGCAGAAATAAAAATTCCTTAACATTTATAAACTCCATTTTTCACGAAATTTATCTCTAGTCAATGTCACTTGCATAGAGCGTTTAATTTGTTACTATTTAAAGTTTCCTTAAAAAATTAAAAATATAAATATATGTACTTTCTATGTGATTATATAAGAGTAATAATAAAAGTTAGCAAGGAATGCCAGTGGTGTGATATCAGCATTTGTTGTTAACAGGACTCATTATAAAGCAACCTATCTGGGCCACATATAACCTACATCCTTATAATATTGACTTATAATATTAATTTTTCTTAACATTTGAGAAAAAATTAAAAGTTGTACACAGTGTCTCTGAAAGACCCATTAACAACCACTGAGATCAGGGCCATACCAGAATTTTATTGTTTTTAAAGGGAAGTACACCTAATTGTAACATATTTTCCCCTAAACTATATGTCACAACTGTCACTCACAGACTCCTTACCATTGAGTCTGATGAAATATATAAAGCTTTTTAAAAACGTATTTGATTGATAGGAAAATTTGTTACATTTAAAGCTGACACCACACATTGAGTATAAAAAGGGTTTTGCTGAATAGATTAACGGAATTACTCTCCTAGTGTCTGTATTGCTTTATAACATTTGCAAAATTGAATGAAGGATTCCAGGATTCTAATCCCTGTAGAAAAAGAAACTGTTTTGTTTTTGTTTTTGTTTTTTGAGAAAGGTAATAGGTTAAAATCAGAAGGAAAAGTAGATAAAATTATAAGGTTGAGAAGAAACTATTTTGTTCAAACTAGTTTGGAAAATTAATTTTTAAAGAAATTTTCTGTTAGAAAAATCACATAAATTATTGTATCATAAAAATTAAACAGATCAAAAGAACAAAGATTAACTGCCAAACAAATGAAAAAGAAAGTTATGATAATATCTAGATTTTTAATGTAATGTTTTATTTTTAGATTTATTAGTAATAACCTCATTTTAATTAAAATTTAGATTTTAGTTATAAAAAATTTGTAAAATATTACAGAAAAAAATAAGTAGCAACTGCCCATAGACTATTTCCACTAACTACTGTTAATTCAGTTTTAATGCAGATGCTTGCATTTTAGTTTTATTACTGATAGAATGGAAACATGTTTTACTTTTATACCCAATCACGTTCCAAAAGAAGAATAAATGCTATATGTTATATACAAAAGTAAACTTCATAATAATCAAGCATTTTTTGTGTAAGAACTTCAGAACATATAATTTTGTTTTAATCAACAACTGTGTTTTCACTTGGCATAACTGAATTGACTGGTATGAATCACTTACAATAATGGATAATCCATGTTATGCAAAAATTGGATGAATGAATGTTCTTAGAAATAAAAAACAAAGAAATTATGTCACTCTTCAGAATAAAGAACAAATAATAAAAGTGCTTTGCTGAAAAAGTAATAAAATATAGTATATAAAATATAATATATTTAAAGTTACATTTAAAAAAAAAACAATAACACTTTTCATTGATTTTTTTTGTTAAAAAATTAAACTCTTTTCCCCCATAGAGTCCCCATGTTTTCTAATGTTACAAAAGGTGGAATTTATTGAAAAAGGATTAGGGATTCTCAGACCCTTTGCATCATCCAAATTAAGTTCATCTGTGAGTAGCAGTAAGCCCTAAATAAGAGTAGTTTATATTTTTTTAAAAAAATCAAGAGTTGGCTTCTGCCTCTGAGAAATTTCTATCATTGGTTTACATAAAAATAATTCCAATACTTAAAGAAACTAATAATATTGGCTCAAATTTTCTTAACTCTGGACTATAAACATGCTTATCTCCAATAATTATATTCCCCCTTTATCCCCCCATTATTTTGCTCTGAATAAAATATGTTTATAATTGCACTTCTCAAATTTTTATATGAAGAACTAGTAAATATAAACAAAAACAAAAATAGACCTTACTTAAATACATCCCTATATAAGCAGAAAAAGATAAAAAGGACTAATATATGAATGTTTTCAGGAATATTCCAATATTTCAAGGTACGTACTCCAGTTTCTTGGATAGGAATAGATATCCAAGATATAGGAATAGATATCCAAGATATAAGAATAGATATCCAATAGATATCCACTAAATAATTGTTAAATAAATGAATGAGAGTTTGTATCTTAAGAAGAAAAAAACACAAAATAAACAAAAATAACCTAGCATATGACTGAAAAGCAGTTGATGAGAGAGAAGTCACCACCAGCAAATAAAAGAATAAAGAGCCTCTGCCATTATTTGTATATGACAAATATTCTTTAAAACCTGATCGCACTACCCAGAAGTAGACTTTCCTTCTTGTTTCCTCACTGATTCAATGCTGTTCTTTTATTTATTTATTTACTTACTTACTTACTTTCGTTCTTTAAGAAATTCACCTAAAGGTACATTTTATCTGAATTCATGGAATTAAAATATTTACACTTATAAGAACATTAGGAAAGAGCAGGGGTAGAACACATTGTGACACTGCTTTCTAACACCTCTAGCGATAGTTATAGGTGAACATGCACTTCCAATAACTCTGAGCAAAGAGAGATTGAGATATTTATTACCTCTATCCCTCCAGTTACTCCTCTTCTATCTTGGGACAGAGATAACAGCGTTGTGTTCTGTGGGTACAGTTGCTGGGAGCAGGCTTCTTCCAGGCTCTGTGGCCTCTCCAGTCTCCTATTACACTGTCCCTTTCTCATTTCAGATGGTGGCATCAGCTTCCCTCTGCTACCAATAGTTTGCCACCCCTTGCATGCTCTCTTTTACTCTGCCCACATCTCTGTAAATAGGCCTTCCATAAAATTCTCCTCAGTTAAGCCACTGGAGGCTGCCATCTACATCTCCATTAGACCAGTCTGAATAATTTTTGACATATGTATTTTATTAAATGCTTAATGTTAATGCCATGATTTCTCATATGTGTCTCACTACTCTCTCTCTCTCTCTAGAAACTACTAAAATAGCACTTATTTTCCTGTGCGCAATGAAATAATTGAATATGTATTTTTAAAAGAAAGCTAAAAATGATAAAAAGAATAAACAACTTCTCTTGAGATTGATAGGGAAAAAATACACACTACTCAAAGATTAATGCCATAATTGTCTAATGAATTATTCATTAATACATGTTACTATGGTGTAGCAAGTTTTACATGAGTTAAAATCTCTCTAATTTCTAGAAAAGAAGGTAAGAATAGTGGATATTTAGTGTTTGTGTGCATATTTATGTGTGAATATGTGTAAGTGGGTATAGAAATACTAGTAATTTAAAGTAATGTGTTAGAAATTTTATTTTCATAATAATCACAAATCATCTGATTCCTAACAGAGGGATAAAAGTTTGATATATTGCAAAATCATTAATGATGAATTGAGTAATTTAAGTATTGAAATTCATTGAAATCGAAGTAAACAGGAATATATTATCATTAGATTAAATAAATTAAATACTAACAAAGTGATATAGTAAGAGTTTTAAGAAGCACAAATGTACAGATAATGTCTGTTAAGAGTTTACACTTTAGAAGTGTAGATGTCAGACAGCAATTTGTGATTTCTTAGCTTTACATGCTTTACTTTGATAAATCCTTTCGAATGAGGCAGAGCAGAGAGTTCTTCCAATTTAAAAGAGATTAAAATCAATGGTTGCATTTCAAAATTATTTCTGTGCAAGATCACTTCCAGCCATTTTTGCCCTTTATCCATAGTCTCTAATGTTGCACTATAGAGATTCTAGAGTCCATTGTCTTCTACATCTGGCTAGACATCAAAATTACCTAAAGTGCTGCCTCTCCAAATGCAATGTGCACAGGAATCACTTGTGGATATTGTTATGCTGCAGATTCTGACACAGTAGATCTAGAGTGTGGTAAAGATTTTGAATTTCTGAAAAATTCCCAAGTGAAGCTGACACTGCCAGCCTACAGATCATATTTCAATAAGAAAGACAGAAAGGATCTGTAAAGAAAAGACTCCTGGACCACCTCAGCAGAATGCTGATTCAGAATATCTATGGGCGGAGCAGAGAATCTTTTTGGCAAACAATTACATACTCTATTTCAGCCAGTCTGTCTTCTATTAAGCTTCAGATTCTCTAAAGAAAAATTAGAGATCTAGTATCTTTTTGTTATCTGAATTTCCAATTACCTACTCAAAGGTCTAACATAGAATTGCCTCAATTAGACCCCAAAACTTTAAAATGTCACAAAAAAAGCACAACCTACACACTTTCCTGCACATGATAGATAATAGTTTCCAGGAATAAGAGTATAAATTTTTAATACTGGAAAATCTCACACAGAGTTGGATGCAATTTTAATATTCACCTTTAGGTATATTTAAAAATCAAGGTTACTTTAAGGATTACATAAATAAAATAAATGCAATCTTTTTAAGGCAATTAGTGACTATTTAAAAACTGTTTTCCCATATCTGTGTGTTACGTGTGTATATATGTGTACACACACATTGTATATATCCAAGGGGGAGTTGGAGAGTGAATGGATTAAGTTCTCAGCTCACGAGAAATTTTTTGTTTTCATTCTAAATAAAGCTAGGAGGATTTTGAACAGGATTTTTAAAGGACCATTTGCCTTCCTTGTAGAAAATAAACAAAGGAAAACAATAAGTAAAAGCAAGGAAATATGTTAGAAGACTATTATTAAAAAATAATAAAGCAGGGGAGAGATGGTAGTATTTTATAATAGAGTAGCAGTATGGGGGGGCGGTTGTTGAGAAATAGTCAGGATTAAGACATTTTGAATAAAATAGTTTGTTTAATTTTTACTGTGAGATGAGAGATGCCTAATCATCAGAACCTTTTATATATCCTTACCAGAAAAGAACCTTTTGATGGCTATCTGTTGCATAGGCATGTAGTTTCAATAATTAAAAATATAGAATATAACAGAAGACAAAAGTAATACACACATGCTATTTTTAAGCATCTTTGAGAGTAATTTGATATTTCCTTTTCAGAAAATTGTAAAACAAAAATGGATGTTCTACATTATGCTCTGGTTTGAAATGTTTCTAATTTAACCACTTCATAAATTTTATCTGTACAACTTATGAAGGCAGGAAATAATTTTCTCCCTAACTTAAAGAATACATGGGCAAGGTTTTTAACTGATTATTTTAATTATTTTAATTATAATAAGATGAGTCAAGTGGAAATTAGTAAGTTAAATATCTCAAGACTGGAGTATTTTCAAATATAATTCCTTTTACAATTTATAAATTTACAAAAATAATTCCAATTACGGTTTCAATATTAAATAAACAAAAATACTATACCACAAACATCTTTACAAATGTAATTTCAGATTACAAACATTTTAAGTATCAGATTTACAAAAAAATGAATATTACAAGGAGAATCTGTCTTTTTTATTAAACAGCTTAGAACAAATTCAATGTTATGAGGATAAGATTCAGAGCAACTATAGCTCTAACTTAAATTTTCTGAAAATATATCTAAATATTTACCAATCTTAATTATTATTTTTCTCTAAACAACAAAAAAGGAATACCAAGTTCCTTCAGTGAAAACTTCTTGACAGCTTTATTTAACTTTTTTCTCAAGATTTTATTTACTGCTAGTTGAAACTTATTGCCCCTGGATTCAACATAAATTTAATTAAGGCTGAAATAAGGAATCTGGCCCATATAATTCATTACTTCTACATAATGAATTCATCTTTGAGCTCAAACTCATAAAGAATAGAAGAGAAGGGGAAATGAATATTAACCAAAATAGAGGAAAGCAATGGAAACTGGAACCATGTTCTTAGTGGTTATATTCACCATTTTGTATAGTTACTGAGAGATAATTAGAAAAATATTTCATAAGAAGGCTCTTGAAAAGTTGTATGTTTAATATAGAAGATATAAATCTCAATGTACAATGACAGAAATAAAAGAAATAGAACTTTCTTTAATTTTCAACATTTCTATGTTATTTCTATTTGGAATCCCACTTCATTAGGATGGCGGAGACTTAATCTCAGTCAATGGAAAATCCTTACATTTCTCTGAGTACTTTTTAAAGCTACTAGCACATTGATATCCTGACAAAGGACTGAGTGAGAACCTTTCTGGACAATCTCTCCACGTATGTGGGCTTTGAGAAGACACACATCCAGTTTCTCTGGTTCCTTTGGATAGCTACAAAATAAAATCTTTAACCAATACATATAATTTTTGTATGTTCTTTCAATAATTCTCAGAAAATTTTTATGACTCATTCTTTTGTTTAATCATGACTTCTTTATATTGATACCATAGAATCATGCAATTATGTTCAATTTCCTAATGTAGTATAATGAAAAATATTCTCACAGAATACTCTACATTTTCATTCACATATTCATAATTAGAGGATAAATGTATAATGTCACTAATCTATCAAGGACTCAACTTTAAATAATTCCTTATCAAATAATGACTAATACTTTAACTGTTTATTATCTGAGGGCCACAAGCAGAGATTTTTCTGTTTAGACCACTGTCGCTTTTTAGTAAAATCTTCAATATCACAGTCATTAAATGATCTCTAAGATAGGATTTTGGCACCTAAATCACAATTTTACTTCTCATTCTTATTCTCTAGTTACTTCTGTGAAAAGTTGACATAAGTGGAGCCATTTTAAAATGAAGCCAAAGCAGACATTCCAGAGGAATATCTTGCTCTGTGAAAATTTGAAATGTTTGAACTGGGCAAAATAACCTATGGATCAGGCCAAACCAACATTGCCTTAAAAACAACTGTTTGAGAGCTAACAGGAAAGCAGACATCTTGACTACAAGGACTGATGATTATAGAATCTCTTTCTAAAGACAGAATTAGTAATCAGCCATGTAGATCTAAAGAGTAACTCAGCTTGTTAGCACCAATAGGAATTTCTTTTCTGTTCATGTAATTTTTTCCTTCTTTTTCTCATAAAACCACTTGCCTTCACCCTATCATGGGACACTATTTGAGTTTCTGCCCGAATCTGTGCTTTTAGAACTGCAATTCTATTTGATCGCAATTGTTACCTCTCAATTAGCTGTTTATTTTTAGGTTAACAATTCAATGCCTGTGTTGATGGTCTTTACAACACTCTCAAATAAGTAGTTTTGTAGTCTCTTCCTCAGTCTCAACAACCCTAATTATGGAACACAGATTGAACCCTATCATCGTTCAGAAATACCTCAAACTTCAAGATTTTAAATTCACTTTTGCATGTTAGGCTTTCTTCCAAAGGAACATCATCTGCAATAATGTCTTTAATTATAATCTCCTTATGAATAATTCTAAACCCCACATATATGTTCTTACTCTTTCTCCTCCATCTAGACATCTATTTTCTAGTTTTATCAGGGTTGACACTGTTAATCTAAAACACAACTGATAACCTTTCTTATCAAAATTCCTTCTCCATTTGTTTCCTATATTGGTTAAATTTTCTACCATATTTTTAGTCACAAGGTAAGAACTTTTGAAAATACCTTTAACTTTCAATGTACCTTTAATATTTTCCCTACTCCATGTTCTGCTAAAATAAACTAGATTTTTCCCTATGTTCTAGCTCAGGATCTCATCTTCCCTAATCCAGACAATTACAGACATTTTCTAACTTTTCACCTATTTTCAGCCTCTTTTCTACATACATTATTTCACATATTGCTATTATAGTTATTCTTCTAACTATAGTTAGATCCTATCATGCCAGACTCAAAAAAAAAAAAATCCAATGACTGCTTTTCCTTGCTGATAAAATAAATACTAATTCCCTATGATATTCGAAGGACTCACTGATCTATACCCTTCCTTACTGTGCTATAACCTCAAAACTCTCAAAATGTTTCTCTTAACATTTTATTTAATTTCTAATCTTGTAAATATATTCATGATCCTCACCTAGACTGTTATTCCCTTTCCCCACAGCACTGTCACAGACCATCTCACTTTAATAATTCTATAACTTTAAATAAGACACACACGAATATACATGAGGTGCACATACACACATACACATACAATTTGTCTTTTTGAAAGAAGTGTGTAAAATAGCTTCTGTAATAGTCAAAATTACAGACTATCATATTCATCTGCATATTTTAAAATAACTAAGTACTTTTAATACAAGCTAATTAAAAAAAAGAAGCAACTTCATAATTTAGGTGTTTTGAAGGAAAAAGGAAAATCTTAAGTTGCAGTCTAGTGTCCCTATTCTCCAGCCTCTAGTCTCATGATATAAGGCTTTACAGTCAGACATGTATTTGTGCTCCAAGGATGGTTGTGAGCCACCCTTACCACAGATGCAGTGCTTGGTTTCTTGTAGAATAAGACAAGGTTCTGCAGCTTCCTCCAAAGACTACTGTTGGGGTGAGATTTTAGGGATGGGGAAGCAAAGTAAGAGGGATAGAGCTCAAGAAAATATTCTAACAAAATGCAGGTTATTAAAGTTTAGTGATCTTAATATGTGATTAAAACTCAAAACTTTTTTAGAATTTCTTACTTTTTTCTATTTCTTCCACACCAGCACAAGGATATCCTTAAAGTTAATACTTCCTGTTGGTCTAATCCTTCTAAAATCTCTGTCAGAAAGTATAAATCAAATTACCATTGTTTCAATTATTGTATCATACTTAGGAAGATATTTTATTAATTGTGACATTCTTTTCTGTAGGTTCAGATGATTTATATAAGCCAAACATATTGAAACCCTGCACATGGACAGTTTTTAGGATCCATATACTCTTGGGAGAAAATTATGTTAATAGGCTGCAGGACAAAAGAAAATATCATGTCACTGACATTTTGTTTTTATTTTTTTTCTTTTTCAGTGGCTAAAATAAACAAACAAGGAACCAAATAAAACTAAAAATCTTATAAATTTTGTTTTTCATGAAACATTGATTAAATATCAATAAAGTGTTTGAATCATTAGATTGTTACAGTGAATTTGAAATATTCAAAGGAATATGTCTGTCAAAATTCCACTATGAAGTAAAGATTTCAAACTGGAATTAGGTCAGTATAGCTTATATTTATCATTCAATGAAGAAAGAAATGGTTACTTATCTCTGACAGTATAAAAAGTAAGGAGACAAAATTGTTATGTGAATTAAAATTTACTAAATCTCTGTAACATACTTGTAGCTGATCTTCTTGACTCTCTTCTCTTGTTAAAGCAGGACTATATACATGCCACTAGGAAAAAGATGTACAATATATAGAGAGACAGGTAGAACAATAGATGCACAGACAGAAAGATGGAATGGTGATAAAGAAGAAAAGAAAGAAAGAGGACTTCTAGGGAAGACCTTGGCCCTAAGATTATTAAACAAAGAAAAACTATAAAATATTATAAAACATTACTTTATTTCTTAGTTCTAGTTATTCTTTATTTGAAACCACATTTCCAGCTTGTCATATGAAATTTACCATTTGTAAGTTGTCTTACAAATACCACTAGCCATATGTGGCTATTTAAGTTTAAATTAATTAATTAAGATTAAATAAAATTAAAAATTCAGTTCTTTCATCACACTAGCACTATTTCAAGTGTTCAATATCCACATGTAACTAACTAACGGCTACGACACTGCACAGCCATGGACAGTACTTTAAAGACTATGAGATCTTATAGAATTCCAGAAAGCACCCTGAATTATTGCATTGAAACAAGTTCTTACTTTTTTTTTCTTGAAAGGACTTATAATTTAAAAAAATAGTTAATGTATTCAGTTAAAAAGAAACATTTCACTAACTTTCAGGTCTTATTCATTTGGTAACCATAGTTCACAGCAGAGTATAAACACAAAACAGAAATAATCCCTTGTTCAAAATTGACCAATTATTTATGAAAAAGCTCAAAGATAATAAGAAACAAGACTTTGATGAGCACAAAAATTCTTCACTAATTTGTAAATGTGCTTATGATTTAGAAATACCTGATGATCTTCCACAATTTGAAAATGGAATTACTAAGTAGCATTTGTAGGTTTATAAGATGTTTATAGGATTAGCTCCTTTTCGATTTTTCAAATGGCATAGACTGAGCCACTTAAAAGACTTAACTAATTTGACAGATTACTAAATTATTACGGTCTGTAAGCTTCATTAAAATCACAAATCACTGTCACATTTTTGTTAACTCTAGAAATTGTACTTTAAAAACTAACAATTATAGTTTATATTTATTGAATACTTACTATGTAGATTATCTCATTTAGACCTCTTACAACCTTATGTTTATTATCTCTATTTTGTGATGCAGAAATGAAAACTCAGAACATTTAGTTAACTTGCTCAAAATCACATTTCTAGAAAATGGTGAAGCTAGATTTTGAAATCTGGCAGATTATCTCCATTGCTCTACTTGAAACTTTCTATGATAATACTGATGTTTCCTTTATTTATTCGATGGAGAATTTTTAAGCATCTCTTTATGTGCACATGTGTGTGTGTGTGTGTATGTGTGTGTGTGTGTTTGTATACACATAAACATACTAAGCACTGTTCTTTTCTTCCCTGGGGATATAACAGAACACACACACACACACACACACACACACACACACACACACACTTGAATCTGCATTGAATCTTTACTTTATGTCTTTTAATTTATGAGAAAATGTAGATATGAATATAAAATTTAATATATTTCTGAAGATATTCTTCATAAAATGTTTTAGAGCTTGGATTATTTGAGTCCCAGTAATTACTTGGCTTGATTATAAATGAATCACTTTGTTTGTATATAGTTTCGTAATTTAAAAATAAAATCTGATAAGCAATGAGAAAAAAGGCATATAAAAAACAAATGAAATATTTTATTTTTCATAATAATAAAAATAATGAATGAAAAAGAACAAAATTATTTTCAAAAGCAATTAATTACACATATATAATTTCACAAGATGCCAGCTTTGCTAAAATTCTGTCATTTGAAAGAGAATTTTTGCCTTCAATCTGAAAGCCTAGTACCTAACATTTAATATGCATATGACATATTTGTGAAGATTTAACTACCTGAATAATGTATTTAATCAAGAAACTTAAATGTAATGGTTTTTCAAAGACTGCTGATTAGAAAAATACATTATCAGCTCCCTAAAATTTAAAAGTAAGTGCTAATAGTATTCATAATGCTCATTTAGAATTTAGATTTAAGCCCTGAAATAAAAGTTGAATATAAGAACTCAAATATGCTTTCTGATTTAACTCATAATGCATTCATCCAATTCCATACACAATAGTGAATAAGAGATAGCTTCAAATTAATAAAAACAATATGTAAATTTTATCATACTTATAATAGATGAATAAAATACTTTTTTTGAAATACCTTTCTTCTTTTCATCTGAACATTCAATAAGCCTAATAAGTATGAAACTTTGATACGGAACTGTTGTACAGTATAACACGATAACAAGTTTCCCAGGATATTACAGTTGGGGAAGAACAAGTTCACAAGTGAGAATTTTGTGATAATCTCCCACCAGCTAAATTATTTGAACTCTACTTTATTCTTTTCTCTTTAGTTAGACATTCTCTTTCTCCAAATAGCTCAAAGGATGAGGGACTGAAATTGTTACTCGATATCACTCAAAATAATTGAGAATGTACAATGTTGTCTCTTAAATAATTGTCATGGCTGCTGTCAAGATGTCAAAAGTGTATTTCCCTCCAAAACAAGCCCTTCCTTCTGAGTGCTGTGTTCATCCTTCAAGAAGGAACACTGCCTTTTCAGTGTGCACACTAGGAAATCCTACCGCAAGTTATTCCCATTAAAAAGGTCTTTCCCAATCTTCACTGTGGAGTTGAAACTTTCTGTATTTGAGATTCTAGCCCTTATTTCTTTAGAGGGCTTTAGTACGAACCTCATATAAACAAATGTGAGACACATGCACTTGTCACCTGAACTTCAAGGCATTATCTACTTCCCTACAGTATAAGTAATTAATTAGTTGTTTCTATCAAGATTTATTATATGTTTACTCCGTTCCTGGCACTGTGCTTGGAATGGTAAATATAATGGTGAACCACATCAGATGTGTCCCTGCCCTAATGATGCTTAGTTCAAAGGGACAGAAACAATAAACAAATAAGGGCACAGTTGACAGGAATACTTCTTTGCTTAGAGGTTTTGCATGTCCTCATTCAGGAAAACTTTGCAGCACTTGCAATGTTCTGAACAATATTCCTGACATTGGATGGAAGACAGAGAACGCAAAATTCCTGGTAACATTCTTGACGTTCATCTGAAATGTAACATGCTTCCTCCTCTGTTTATTATTGCTCAAACTGTAGTGCTATCAACATACATTTTTAAAATCTAGTTGAATCTTTTAGAATGTTAATCCACTTTGAAGTGGAAATGGATCGAGTATGCACTTCAATGTGCTGGCCAACTCGAACAAATCACATGGTATCCAATTCCCTCGATTCTTCCCATGAGTTAGTGAATTCCACCTATAGAACCCTCTGCGTACTGCTATTGTGCAAAATATATTTCCTCCAGAGTACACAAGTAACTACTGGAATCTTTTAGAAATGGATAGCAAAATCATATATTAGCATGTATATGACATCAAGATTTCTACTTTATGAATTCAAAGGCAAACATTCTTAATCAGTATTCCCTAATGAGGTAGCACATCCCAGTGACTGCATGTTCTTTGAAGTAAAAGTTCATGAGTTTTAAAACAATTTTCACAGTGAATATATACAATCAAGTCACTTCAACTCTCTGTGCCTTCACTTTCTCATTTACAAAACAGAGATAACATTTTGTAAAATAATATAATCCATGTAAAACACTGGAAGCAGTGTCTTGTACATAATATATATGCAATTATATTGTTTTATGGATATTAAATGCAATTTAACTAATCTATAACAAAATACTATGTACACTAATTCTAAGGTTTTGCTGCAACGAATAGTTCTCATATATGTTAAATAAATTGAAATTGATTTTTATAGAAATACACCTTTTTAAATTCCCAGAAAGTCTCCCATAACATAGCAAATATCTAACATGTAACCAGATAATAAATTTTTGAAAAAAATCAACTGTATTATTGTAATATGCATTGTCAGGATAACATAGAAATCATCGCCTTTTATACACACTCACAGCAACCACTTACAAGAAATGACTATTCTACATTTTGAGTTCTACTACAGTTCTTTCCATTTGCCTTGCCTAGAATTTCTTAGGATTACTCCTTAAACATCTTAAAAAATCAGCTCTATTCTCATTTACTTTGGAATTGCTATGAAAAATATCATGGTCAGTAATGACATGTTTTCAACATCTGTACAGTTCCTTCACACCAGTTTCACTTACATTTTTCTGATGGCCATGTTTTCCAGTCCTGTGGTAGGTGTTAGAAATGCAAAGATGAATACATCACCTCCTTACTGTAAGAACTCCAACAGGCAGATGCCTATGAAAGAGCATCTACAATAAAAAGAGAAAAGTCCTGATTAGCATTACAAAAAAAATGCACAGAATATAGGACATAATTAAATCTAACTGATTGAGTCAGGTCACTTTTAATGAAATAACATTGGAGATGTACTCCAGAGAAGCTAAGCTGAAGGGAGCATTTTTAAAGAAGAGGAAACAGTCTAGTAAAGGAAAGAAGATGTAAAAAACTGTGTTGTGATGGGGGAAGCAGTGAGCACTTCAGTTTGGCTCAATGTCGAGCACCTTGCAAAAGGGACAGAGAATGAAGAAGCAACACAAGTTAAGTGTGAATTCTATAAGGAAAGGGTAACATTTGTAAAAACGTATTTTATATGAATTAATATGAGTAGACTATACTGTAGAGAGCATGAGGTGAAAACAGAAATATGGAAACGGATTAAGAAACAGTTGAAAAACTAGAGATGGATAAACTAATATGGGAACTGATGTGAAAAATGAAGGGGTTAATGAGAAAGAAATGGAGAAAGATTTTACCAGATTTGGAGACTTATTGGAGCTTGGAAGAGAAAGAAAATGGAGAGAGGTAAGCATAAGGGGAATTAAAATTTTACACATTAAAATAAAGTTGTTAAAAGAAGTAGGGAAAAGTTTATGAAGCATCGTTAAATGCAGAGAACTTCGGATTTGATATGAAAGGCCAAAATGGTACATTATAAATTATTAAGTTGCAGTAGCACTATGAAAAGAATTGTCAGTTGCAAATATTTCTTTCCCACTCTTGATGCTGTTTCCTATGTGAGGCAACCTCTCTCTGCCCCTCTGCTCTTTTACCCCAAGAGTGCTGGAGTTTATCTGAGAAATGGAAAGAGAACATTTCACGTGAATTCATTTCTTCTCTTTTCTCTCCTGGCAGCAGTATTAATTTTATTCTCTTCTGTCCTCTGGAATGCAGCTGATACATGGAGGTCTGTGCTAGTCTAGCACTGCCCCTGTCTCAGCTGGTGAGTCTGCAGCATTGTTGAGTTCAGGTGTCAGCCACAGTTGACTGCAATATTAACTAGATAATCCAACATTGTTTTTATTAGTATATTGATACGTTGTTCTCCTATTTGTTTTATGCTTTTGTTTTATTTTCCAATTGTTGAGAACTTAAGAGAAAAAAAGAATATTCATTATTTACTCAGTTAACAGACCCCAACATCAATGTGTTACAAAGAACAGTTGGTAAATTGAGTAAACTGAGCCAAGCAGGGAATGAAGGGTAAAAAAAAAAAGCAGCTATTTAATGAAATATTTCAGTGTTCAGTGATATGTAAAATTGGACACGGTAGTGAATTTAAGAATAAAGATGAAAAAGCATATTTGAAAAAGAAGAAGAAAAAGAAATCCCAATGTATGAAAGAACATGTAAAAATTTAGATAAAGATATATATAGCTCTGTGCACTTGAAGAACAGCAGTTCATTAGAGAATGAAATTTCAAATCCTTAAAGTTCTAACTTTTTATTTCCTTCTATAGATATGTCTTCACTTACTTTTTAAAAATTTTATTAAATGTTTGGGTGACATTGGTTAATAAAATTATATGTTTAAAGTTTACAATTATATAATACATCATCTGTCTATCGCATTGTGTGTTCACTGCACAAAGTCAAATCACTTTCTGTCACCATATATTTGACCCCCTGTACCCTTTTCTCCCTCATGCCACTCCCTTTCCCTCTGATAACCACCATACTATTGTCTGTGTCTGAGTTTTTGTTTGTTTGTCTTGTTCATTTGTTGCTTTCAGTTTTGTATCCCACATGAGTGAGATCATATGGTTCTTGACTTTTTCCATCTGACTTATTTTGCTTAGCATGATGTTCTCAAGATCCATCTATGTTGTCACAAATGGCACTATTAGAATGGCTATTATCAGGATAAGTAATAAAAAGTGTTGGACAGGTCATAGAGAAAAAGGAACACTCATACATTGCTGGTTGAGTGTAAATTGGTGTGGCCACTATGGCAAACAGAATGGAGATCCCTCAAAGAATAGAGCTATCATATGACCCTGCAATCCCTCTTCTGCATATCTTCCTGAAAATTTGAAAACACATTTGTAATGATATAGGTACCCCTATGTTCCTTGCGGCATTATTCACAGTGGCCAAGATATGGAAATGAATGCAGTGTCCTTCTAAAGAAGATGTGATACATATACAATGGAATACTACTCAGCCATAAGAAAAGACGTCTTCATGTAGTTTTTATGTTAAGTGAGAAGAATACTCTTCTTTACATTGGTTTACGCTGATCATTATTTTATAAAATAAAATTTATAAAGTTAGTAATGAATGGGGTGATTTCTCCAAACCAAATTGTTTCCCACGGGTGTTACCTTTTATAATGATTCTCTAAATAAAGCAGATAGGCTTTGTGATGTTAACAGGATAACTGAGACCATAAAATAATATAATAATAATAATAATAATAATAATAATAATAATAATAATATAACACCAAAAATAACAACACCATTAATAATAATAATAT
>NW_006442484.1:58898453-58981619 GCF_000325575.1 Pteropus alecto
ATATATATATATATTTTATTTGAAAAAGACACTATCGACATAATATCTGGATGGAAACATGCATTTGTTATGAGAATATAATGGTATATAATTTTTTTTTCACCTTGTGACATTGTTTTCTAATAGATTTACAGAAGATAGAAATTTTCATTTCCTTAAAAAACACTCTAGCTTCTCAGTTTGTAACACTTACACAATTGTACTGGTTAGCTAATTAGATGAGTAAATAAATGAATTCTATGAAAATTAGGAAGGGCTGATATGAAATGAGAGAGAGTAATTTACATGTTAAACTGAAAGAAAAATGCAAGCTGGAAAGACTTGTAGTCTATGACAACAGACACCAGTAGCACCTTCTGGCTGTAGTCTATTTTCCTCTGTCACATCTTAGTGTTATCAAGAGAAAAGCAGTCTGGCAGCAACATAAAAATTCCAGAGATTTACCTTAAAGGGCAGGCAAGCAGATTAATATTCTGCCTTGTAGCATATTGTATATCCCAGTCAAATAGAAATCCTGGAATGTTTGCTTTTTTTTTTCTCTGTAAAACCATAAATATTAAAATGTAAGTTATCTTAACTCCAAAGTTCCATAGAAGAGAGAAAAGAAAAAGCATAAAAATTGAGTAAAAATAAGAGGTTGTAAATTAAAACTGACACTTCATAACACTGATTAGAGGTATAGACTCTTGAGGAGCCAGACTACCTGAGGTAAAATCAGAGCTCTGAACTACTAGGTTGAATAACACTAAGCAATTCACTTAGCCTCTCTGTTTCTCCACCTCTTCATCTGGAAAACAAGGATAACAACAGCACCTACTTATAGGCAGGAGATAGTGAGGGTTAAATGAGTTATCAATAACACTGTCTCTTTATGACTATCTACAATTAAAACTTGAATAAAGTTTTTCAGATATATTCGATTACTTAACTCTCTATAATGCCTAAGAACCTCACAAAACCTGATTCATTTCAGTCATTGGTGTTAATTACAAAGCATTCTCTACTTTTTTAAAATAGAGAAACAGATCTATCTCCAATGATGTTAAGCCTTGATATTAAGCAGTAATATCTGTTCCCATAACTCAAGGTTATTCATAAGAAATCGAAGAATTCAGTAAAAGTCTCTCTAGTATATTTTCTGAAAATATTGGAAAGGCCTTCCAAATTTATAGACTATTTTGCATTTTCAGCTGCATCAGTTTTATGTGTAGAGTGATTATCAGGGGTTAATTGGCAGTATGATTCATATATCAACCTATTACTGAGGTCTGCAATATAGAACTTACATGCAACTTAAAATCTTGTTACAATATTAAATTGATAGAACCTTAATGAGAAATGAAATGCTGTTAAAATCAGCTCAAAATGATGATTACTTTTCAGGACCACTCTGCTTTCCTGATATTAGATTTATTAGTTCAGAGTTCCATTTGGATTTATAGCACAAAAGATTTTTCCTTTTTATAGTTGTATAACTTGAAGGCAATGATACAATTAAAAACATGTAACTTACAATGAATGATTGTTAGTCAACTATGGACACTGAAAAAGAAATAGAAAGCATATATATATGTATATACACACACACACATATAGTATTCTCATGCTTTTTATTGTAGGAAGCTAGGTCATTCAATCAGAAATCAGAGTATAGTCATCAATGCAGAACAGCCAGGTTTAATGTATACTTTCTACAACTCTTAAAGAATATTTTAATTGAGAAACCAAATGAAAAAAATCCTCATGATTCAAAAAGCAGAGTGCTTATTAATAAATTATATTAAAATAATAAATGTTTCTGTGCTTCATAAGCATTTTATGAATTTTTCTTTTCTTTCATTTCATCATTCATTGGCATGTTTGATTAATATAAAACTGATGTTTCCTCTACTGTTTTGGTCAAGCCCGAGGTAGGCACATATACAGCTGATCAAAAATGTTAATTTTCAGATAAAAGATATTTATACAAGGGATGGCAAAGCATTCAATCCTTAAGTTCTTCCTATGGATCATATTAGTCCTATCATTAATAAATATACACTCTAAAGTTAAAATACACATCAGCAAACTTTATATTAATATTTTCAAAAAACAAACTGTGAATAATATTCTGCAGAGAGAAAAGATTGATATTATAAACTTCTTTATAATACTAATAAAAGCAGTCTGAAATATGTTATAAATGAAAAAGTCACCTCTGATTATTCAGAGAACATATTCTATATCTTGTAATACAACAAATAGATATAATCTTTTTATAGACTTTAAGAAAGAAATTGGAAGAAAATGACTACAATTTTTTTATTATTTCAGTGGTAGGTTTTTCCAGTAGTAGTTTATGCTAAAATTTGGGCAATTAGTGTATGTTTTATTTTTCCTCCATCTCCTGCTTCATTTTGATTGAGGAGCTGCTATGACAGAAAAGAATGGAGCTCCTGGCACTGGGGTGTGGTGACTGTCATTGCTGATTCTGGGTTCTGGCTTTGTTTTTTTTCCCTAAAAGCATAGTGAGAAAAAATTATAAAATCCATGAGCCATTATAAAATACTATGCTACCAAATGGTTATTTTGAAGAGCTTTTCCATCTTCTAGGTCTCTGTTTATACTTACAAGTGGTAAATTGTTTCATTATTTTCTCTTTAATCTGCAGCATAGGGATGAGAGATTGTTTTCTGTCCTAGAGGAGGCAATCTTATACTGAATACCATTTGTATAACTTCTTATGTTGACCGATCTCATCACATCAATCAAAAACCTTTTTGCACCTTGTAACTTCTGCCTAAAATCTTCCTTTGTTGACTTTGCTGAGATGGCCTCTTATGAATTTCCATGTCAGAAAAACACTAACCTTTTTGAGAAGATATTCTGGTAGACATAGTTAGTGTTCACCAGAATTCAGTTCTCATTTTCTTTTCTGTCACAAGAAAGACTATACTTTCCAAGCCACTTGTATATGTGGAGGGTTCAGAACACTATTCTGACCAATAAAATATTTGGAAACACGACATCTATCACTTCAGGACTATGAAAACATCATAATGATTCTCCATATTTTCTCTCCTCCTGCCATGGCAATCAAGGAGGTCAGGTGTACTGGTGATGCAGCTACAAGTATGATACTTCCAAGAGCCTGTATAAAGCTGACACACATTGCCCTGCCCAGACACACATACCATTATTTATGCATGTAAGACATATACTGTAAGTAAGTGATTATTTTTTGTTTGTTAAGCCACTGAAATTTGAGCGTAATCTGACCCAATACTGAATAGCTATTTTGCATTTTTCTCAAGAATTCATGTCACTAGGCAGTATGTTATTAACAACCGAGAAACACTTAGCAGGATATAAGGGTGTGGCAGGACTAAAATGTCCCACTATTTGCTGCCCTGCCTCTCTCTACAAAGCAAATTTCTAAGATAACCAAAATGCAAGAGAATAATGTGTGCGTGTCAAAAAAAAAAAAAATACAGACAAGAACCTAACCTAGATTAAAGGCGGTGAGACAATTTGGAGGAGTAGAGGGTTTAGATTCTAACCCTACTGAATGAATACCATGTTCTCTTCAACAAAGTTCAACAAATAATACCCATAGTTTGTTGTAAACAATTCATCTTAATGAATGCAATGTAATTTGCAAAGTGCCAATAAGACAGTGGACACTCAAAAAATGTTTGCTATTATTCTTATTCTTATTAAGCTAACAGTTCCATATGTATGCTAAAATGTATAGATTTATTAGTATAAAATAATAACATAAAAACTCGTATCCCTTCCCAATGGTAACCTTTTCTACTAACTTAAGATTTCTTTTAACAGAAGTTTGAGTACTTTGAGGTTTAGTATTTATTTTAATGTTTCCTTTAAGGCCAGCTAGCATATTATTGAAAATAATGATGAGTTTTAACTTAGTTGAACTCTCCAAGGAACTTCTAACTCCGAGAAGAAACCCAAAATGCCAAAGGACTGCTTAGAGTTCAGACTGACTGGCTTGCTGCTGGTCCTAACTTACCTTCCAATATATGCTGCTGTGGACTAAAATGAGTGGAGGAGAAAGCAGCTCAGAGAGCCGCTATAAATTCAGGACACAAAAGCACATTATGTATTCCTAGAGGATGAAGACCATACATTATTGATATTTGTACCTTAGCATATAACACTGCTCACACATTGTGATAAATAATAAAAATATTGTAAATAATTTTGCAATGCAGTGTACATTTATGATATATTTTTCATGATTTATGGGTTATTTATTAAAGTTCCTCATCTTTATTTTAAATGCTTTTTAAAAATTCTATGTAATTAAAATGAGTTTTATTAATTTTTATTAAATGCTCTTGAGTTTACTTTTATATAATCTATATTATATAATCCAAGCATATAGATAAATATAATACTAATTTCAAAATAATCTTGTTTTCTAAATATATGGGATTTTCATTATTATTATCCATTTCTCCAAATCCATATTTCATTGATCAATTTCTATTCGAAGGCCTTTGCAAAAAAAAAATAGAATTAATTTTCTATAAAGCACAAATAAGCGTGAGAGAAACAAAAAATATGAAATTTCACCAGATGTTTCCCATTAGCAATTCTTGGAATCAATAATGCAGCAAAATATATATCACATTATTAGTGATCAAAGTTATGATCATTCCATATCTGTTTGTATTTGCTGAGAAATCTTGGCAAAAATAATTTTGCATTTTAAGTCAAATTCACAACAAGCTCACATAAAAAGTCACATAAAAAGTCTTATTTTGAAAGTTTTAACAAAAATTTATTGACCATATTGAATTATTCTTTTTTCCTCTCAACATATTTCTATTTGTATTTGAGATATTGCAGTAAAGAAAATCTTAAACCTAACAATCACTTTGCAATGAAATAGTTTGTTCTCCATACTGGGAAAGGAATTCCTTTTAATAGTTTCAAATAGGATAACAAAGTAACTTGAGTCATCTGACATAATGTCCATAACTTATGAAGATGCAACTGAGATTTGTGATAAATTTAGTTGCTTCTAAATTTTTCTCATTTTATTTACTTGTTGAATATTTACATTGGAAGCCCATAATTCATAATGACATTAACTTGATTGAAAAAGACTATTTTGCCAAAAGGATCTTTTTTCTTACTTGGGGGATAGATGATAGATAAATGATGATGATAGATAGATAGATAGATAGATAGATACATAGATAGATACATAGATAGATAGATAGATAGATGATAGAAAATAGATAGATGATAGGTAGATAGATAATAGACAGACAAACAGATAGTTATAGTAATGATATATCCCAATTTTTACCACAAGGTTTCTTAAGAGTATGGTCCATAAAGTCATTATGTTCTAAAGATGAAGACTCAAGAGTATTATTTGTCTCCTAAGTCATTTTCTGGTTTTAGTTATTATTTTCATAAAAACTGATAAACAACTTTTTGAGTGATTGTACTTTCCTATCATATATTTTCTATTCATATTGGGTGTTATTTATGTGTGTTTGAATATATGTGTGTTTCATGAATTTAATGCTAGCTCCATCACTTAATATTTTCTTATTTTGTACAACTTGCTCAAACTCCATATGGCTCAGTATCTTTACTTATAAAATAGGGATTGTCAAACTGGCCGACCAATAATTTTTCATGAAAATTAAATGAGATATGAGTCAAAATAATTCATTTTATAGGATGTGGGAACACTGCATCTTAGCTATCACCATGATCATCATTCCATTCCTGAACATCAATAACGACTAAATTTTCACTAAGGTTCACAATGTACATACAGTTTTACAATGTATGACAGATGGTCGCTTTCTTTCAAATGCTTTCTCTATCTGGTGTTTTGATTTTCAATTCTAAATTTCTCTCTAATATTTCAGAGATTTCAGCTTTTGTAATTTTGAAATTCTGAATGACATTATCTTCTGGACCCCAAAACAACAAAAATGTTTATATATTTCATAGCTTAATGACTTATTTATTAATTTTTGCTAAATTTTGTGATATTATCAAAAACTTTTAAAAGATATTTGAGTTAATGTTGATATAGGAATATTTATTCTTACATTAAAATATGTTATTTACTCCATCTATTTATTTACATAAATAAACAGTTGTACGTAATCTTAGCTGTTAGACTTGTCTATCAACTTGTGTAGATTCTTAGATAGTGCAGAAAAAAAAGAATAAAAAACCAAGCACCTTATATTCACAAAAATAATCTTTCAAAACTGTGGCATAATGCAAGTTCCTAGATAGAGAATTCATTGCCAACAGATTTACCTTACAAGAATCACTAAAAGAAGTTCTGGATAAAAAACTGACATAAGACAATAATTCAAATCTACAAGAATAAACACAGAGCCAGTTAAAGTCAATATTCAGGTAAGTATTAAAATAGCAGATATAAACACAATGCTAACAATAACAACATGATATGTGAATATATCTCTGACTTTTGATTTAATTGTTTAATATATTTAATGTTATTGTTATGCTTGGATTTTCATCTGTCATTTATTTATTAGTTTAGATTATTTTGAC
This sequence comes from Pteropus alecto, assembly GCF_000325575.1. Taxonomy (NCBI): domain Eukaryota; kingdom Metazoa; phylum Chordata; class Mammalia; order Chiroptera; family Pteropodidae; genus Pteropus; species Pteropus alecto. The sequence goes on from NW_006442484.1 coordinate 58,905,015, forward strand.
GTTTGCACAACTCTGTGAATATATTAGAAACCATTAATCGGACACTCCACAGGTGATTTATTTATAGGAATTCTATCTTCATAAAGCTGTTAAAATGAATATATTAATAAATGAAAAGGAAAATATTATGACTATTAGGCATTGATATTTAATAATAATGTAGCAATATAGGGTAATATGTTTACAGTTTATAGTTTAATAATTTCATTTTAAGCAATGTCTCATCTGCAATATAGTGCCTCTAAGTGTGGGACTGCATGTAACTCTGTGGAAGATGAAGTGGGGCGGGGTGTTCTTGCATATTTGATTTGTTTTATTTCCAGAATTTTTTTTACCTCGTAATACTCATTTTCCTAGCTTGTTCAAGTTTCTTCAATTTCTTATTCATCTTGAGAATTTTAATTAAAATATTTTAAGTTGTACTCAATCTTTGAATTAACAATTATGAGGGTATTTCCTCTGATATCTCAGCTTGAAACTGTTCTCTCTAATTCTATATATACCTGAATTTCTCTAATTTCTAAGTAAAAATTCTGTGCTAAATAAAACTATGTCATGGTACATCCTTGCCCCAGTTTCCTCTGCTCTAAAATTGAGAATTGTCCTGGCTTCTAGTTGAAAAATTATCTGATTCATTCCCCTCTTATGTTTCTTTTGACTGATGTCTCTTCCTTTTTGTTTATATTTTCCAGATTTTCTTAAAAGTTCTAACCAATTAATTATCCTTAGCAGCATTATCCTTACCATCACCTACTACAGAAATATTACTTAGTATGTATCAGGTACTATGCTCTATTTTGTTTTTTGCCTTCATAATCAATTTTAAGTATTGAAATGGCCTAGTAATAAAGATACTTAAAATTCCATTTGTAATTTGAAAAATTTGAGCTAGAGAAGTTAAAGATCCTGTCCAAGATAACATAGCTGTTAAGTAGTAGAGTTGGTATTCAAGCTTGTGCCTGTCTGATTATAGAGTTCAAGCTATTTACCACCATTCTGCTTATGAATTTGTAATATACTTACATTATCCTTATTTTATGCATTCTAAATTTTTTTCATGGGCTTTTGGTTAAGAATAGTTTCATGGGCTAAACTCTTCATCTGGGAATCTCATATTTTCCTGTTTCTCAAGTCTTTGGGGAAATAGCTTATCCATAAGTTAGTGGAGAAATTTGCAAATGAAGATCAGCGTTCCACTTGCCACTCTTTCTGAAATGTAAATCCATGTCCAGATTTAATTAAATTCACACTTCAAATTTATATTAGACACACTGACTGATTTAAGGAGATTGACCATGCAAGAATGAATGAATGAATGAATGAATGAATGAATACAAGTAGGGTCAAATTAATCATTGTGCAGTTATGCAGAAATGAGAATGACTCACATAAATTCACTTGGGTTAATTTTAATATAGTATATCTATATAGCACAGCCTTAAATTTATAGTAAAGTAATTGTGTTCAAGTTGTTGCTGTATTAAAGACAGACCATTCTTGTATAGTCAGCATAAATATTTTAATTTGAGTTATGTCTCAGCATTTTCAAATTTGAAGAGAATGAAAAGACTAATCTGCTAAATTGTTTACATAAGAATATAGATTTTAATTTTCTTGATTTTCTATTTTATCTCTAAACATTTAACTGCCTTTGTGTGAGGTCGATTACTTTGGCCAAATGATGAAATTAATTTAATTTCATTTCAATAGGTACACTGAGTTTCTGAAATTGTGACTTTTTAAATATTTGTTATTAAAACATTTATATATCTTTAAAGTAACTACTTTAATCAGCCCTTTTGGAATATAATATAAAGCTATATATGATTATAGATACTTTTAAATCACTTTTCTTACTTCATATGTCATAGAAACATATGCTCACCACAACGATAACCATCAAGTATAATTTGTTTTGGAAGTTAGCCACTGTCTCACCTGCTCTGAACACAAAAACTCAGACATAAGAAAGCATTATTCTATGTGGAGTGACAATAATGGATACCTGTATTTACTAAATCTTAAAAAACAAAAACAAAGACTAGAACAAACAAAAAACAGCACTGCAGCTTCACACGGATCTCCAATTTAAATAAGGTTCTGTGGTTTATTATTATTATGTTTTGTTTATGCTTTATTTATTTACTTATTCTTCATATCAGCTTCAGGACATAAATAAAATAAATATCCAGCTAGTTTTCTTAAAACAAATACAATGCAAACCCTTTTTTAATTTTCCAAATGATGTCTAAAGTTACCTCACAATCACATTCCAGAACCTCTTTGAGAAAATAACTGAGATGATCGATGTTTAAAATACTTGTTTTCATATGATTGTATGTCACTGTGCAAAAGCCATTTTAATAACTGCATTTTGTATATTAGAAAATATGAATGTCTGGTGGAAAATTCTTAAACAGAAGATGCAATATTCCTTTAGAAGAAGTCTGATTATCTTGGCAATTCTCTTATTATTTGGTTTGATTTATTTCCATTCCTTATTTTCATTCAATTTCTATGGTTTTGGATAAGGTTTATAGCTTTTGGCAGAAGAAAAATAAGTGAAAATGACTTAGTGGGACTGTAATCTCATGAAAGAAATAAATGCTTGTCAATCAAAAAGTTTCAACCTTTACCATGTCTTGACCTTTACATTTTCAAGGTGAGCCTATTATTTAGAGAGTAACATAAAACTCCACAGGAGGGTCTATAATCAATACGATCAACAGACCTTCACATTGTATGTTTAAAGGTGTTAAGAAGATAAATAAATACATCAGAATTTTACCAGTTGGAACAATCCTATATTGGATGTTTGCCTCATCTGAGGATTTAAAATTGATTGCTTCTCTATCTCCAACTCCACAATGTTATAGTTCTCAATAACTCTACAAAAGGATAGACCTTTTACTTGTTAACAAATGTTTTGCAGTTTAAAGTTGAAAGCAACTTGCATATTTATCAATTATATCAACTGAAAGAAAAGGAAGGCAAAATTACGTATTTTTTTTGAAATTACATTTTATAATCATGCTTCACTCTTTATTCATCTATTAAAAATTTTTAGTGGCTACACTAAGTGACTGTTCTGTTTTATCAGGACATCATGATGTCAAAATTACATTTTATAATCATGTTTCCCCTTTTATTCATCTATTAAATTTTTTTTTAGCACCAACACTATTTGACTGTTCTGTTTTCTCAGGACATCATGATAAACAAAAGATATATTATCTTCCCTTTTAGATCTTATATACTAGTGCAGAGATCAATTTTAAACATTTAAGAGGACATTAAAGTATGTCATTAAAATTATGATAATCTGAAAGGAGAGAGATATGATAAGAGCATATGACAAGATACCCTGACCTAGCCTGGATGGGTATAAGAAAACATACAGAAGAGTCACGTGAGATGTCTTGAAGAGATAAAAAGAAATTAAGAGCATGGGAAGTATGACTTAGGTGGATTTAGGAGTAGAAGTTTCTTACTTAACCATAATGCCATTATCACTTCTGAGAAAATTAATACTAATTACTAATATTAATCAATATTCTGCTCATATTTATATTTTTTCAATTGCTCACAAATATATATTACATACATTTGTTTGTTTGTTTGAATCAGGATCCAATCTAAAGTCACATAATGCATTTGATTTCCATATCTCTTTATCCTCAATTTTTTTCTAGCTTTATTGTGGTATAACTGATAAGTAAAACTGTTAATATTTAAAGTAGCCAATGTGATAATTTGATGGTGCAAATATATTATAAAATGATTATTGCAACTATGTTAACACATCTATTACCTCACACGCCTTTGTTATCCTAAGATCTTCTCACTTAGCGAATTTTAAGTATACAGAACAGTGTTATTAACTATGGTCACCATGCTTTACATTATATCCCCAGAACTTCATCTTATAACTGAAGGCTTGTACTCTTTAACATCTTCCCACATTTTCCCCACCCTTTTGCCCCAGGCAACTGCCAATCTACTCTTATTTGTATGAATTTGGCTTTTATAGGTTACACACATGAGTGAGATCCCATAGTATTTATCTTCTCTGGCTGTTTTCACTTAACCTAATATCCTCCAGTTTCGACCATGTTGGAGAAAATGACAAATTTCCCTTCCTTAGAATAATATTCCATAATATGTGTGTGTGTGTGTGTGTGTGTGTGTGTGTGTGTGTGCATCTTTATCCATTTATCCACTGATGAACTCTTCAGTTGTTTCCATATCTTGGCTATTGTAAATAATACAATAAACATTGAAATGCAGATATCTCTTCCACATCCTGTTTTCACTTCCTTTGGATATATACCCAGAAGTGGGATTGATGGATCATATCGTATTTCTATTTTTAATTTTTTTAGAAACTTCTATTGACTTCCATAATAACTGTAATACTAATTTCATAATAATGTAAATACCAATTTACATTCCCGCCTACAGTGTACAAGAACTCCCTTTTCTCCACATTCTCGCCAACATTTGTTATCTTTCTTTTTGATAATAGACATTCTAACAGGTATGAGGTGATATTGTTTTTTTGATTTACATTTCCCTGATGATTAATGATGTTGAGCATCTTTTCATGTACCTATTGGCCATCTCTATGTCTTGTTTGGGAAAATGTCTATTATGATCATCTGCCCATTTTTTAATTAGATCGTTTTTTGGCTATTGAGCTATAAGTGTTCCTTATATATTTTGGACATTAATCCACTATCAGACATTTGATTTGAAAACATTTTCTTCCATCCTGCAAGTTTCTTTTTCATTTTGATGATTATTTCCGTTACTATGGAGCAGCTTTTTAGTTTCATATAATCCCACTTGTCTAGTTTTGCTTTTGTTATTTGTGCTTTCGATGCCAAATGATCATACATTTCCTCTAGACACCATTTAGTTGGATCTTGTTTCATTTTATTTTCATTGTATCTTACAATGTCTGCCTTTTTATTGGGGTGTTTTGACCATTTGTGTTTAATATAATTATTAATTTAGTTGAGATAATTCTATTACCATGACATTTGTTTCCTATTTGATTCATTGGTGTTTCTTTTTATTCTATTCTTGTTTAAAACTTGTTTTTTTAGAAATTCAATTTTATGTTCATTATAAATTTTTAGCTAATACTTTTTGAATGTGGGCAGGCACTTGTGTCCATTGTTGTTCTAAATTTTACATCTCTAACTTATCACATCTACTTTAAAATAATTTATAACCACCTCATGTGTAAGATAAGAAACACAAATAATTCCCATTTTCTCTCATGCATTTGATATTTTTGTCATACATTTTTCTTTTACATATTTGACCCCAAATTCATTGTTACTATATTTTAAACAGTAAATTATCTTTGAGAGTATTAAAAATCAAGGAAAAATATATTATCGACATGGGTACAAATTCGGGCACTTTCCTTTGTCTTCTGGCAATGACTTTCTAATCTTTTATTTTCACATTTTTATTATACTAGCTTTTGAAAAAAACTTCATGATGAGTATAAAAATCTAGATTACTTTTTGTCCTCTCTGCCCATTTAAGATATTGTTCAACTCTGTTGTGCTGTGCTTTTTCACATGTCTACAACTTTTGGATTGGATGCTGGACATTGCGTATTATGTTTTAGAGTGTTTAGATATTGTTTTCTATCTTTAAGAAATTTGATATTTATTTTTTGACACAGATCTAAGTTACTTTCTGATCAGTTCTATCACTTGGTATTTGTTTAATGCTTTATTAGGATGGGTCTAGTATACACCAGTGCTAGTTATACTTAATACTAATGCATGACCTCTTTAGGTCTCAAAGGATCACTCAATGGCTTATCAAGTTCTCTCAAACTGGATGGAAACTGAACGAGCCTGGTATATATTCCAAGAATTGTTTAATATATAGATAGTGGCAGTTGGTCTTCACTCCCTCATATAATTGCACCAAATACATGTATATTAATATTCAGAAAAGACTTAAGGAGGAATGTTTACAGATTTCTGAAGTTGTTATGGTTTGTTTGTTCCTGTGTAACTCCCTTTTCTCCAGCACTCCACCATACAAATTTCAGCTACTTTGCCCTCTGCTGTCAAAGAGATCTCCATTTTCTCTTTGAGATTCCTTCTTTTTTTCATTATCCAAAATTTTTCTCCAGGCCAAAAGCCAGAATGATTAATAGGGTCCTCTGATTTGTTTTCCTTTTCTCAGCGACCACAGTTCTGCAGTGCTTACTGTTCCAGGGTCTGAAAACAAGTCTTTTACATACATTTTTCAGTGTTCTAAGTATTTAAGGCAGTTTCCAAGTTCTATGCCACATACACCTTCATCACCAGAAGCATTACTTTATTTTTTTAAGTTGCTTTAGAGATAGTGTTTCTTTAGTAAAAATTATTAAATCATAATGGAAAGGAAAGTCTAAATCTTTCCCTCCTTAGTTTAGTATTGTTTAAGCTTCTTGCTTTTAACAATGTCACTAAGAAACAACATATGACAATAAATAACAATACTTTAATATTGTATTATGGTCAAAATTACCAAAGATGTTAGTGTTTCAGCTGACTCAAGTACCAGCTGTATAAATAAATTAATCAATAACTACCAACATATTCTTATTATTTATAGTTATTTAATTTTAAGTTTTTTTCTAGAAATAAAAATTGAAATACATGCCATACCCATTTATCTACTTAGTCTTCTCTAATATCTACAGCTTGAGAAATTTGGATTAGATAGAGTATTTTTAAAACATATAAATTATTATTTAATGTATAAACATGATATGTATATCACACACACACACACACACACACACACACACACACATACACATACATACACACATATATGATATATAATATATGTCATATCATAAAATATAATATAATACAATATACAATAAATTATATGTGATATATAATAATACATATTATGTATAGTAAATTTATAACAAATATGGTGCTTGTAACAATTTCCCTTCTCTCACCTCCAACTGTGGATCAGACTTTCTATACATACAAATAATTCAAGTAAAATGATTTCATTTTCTTGATAGAAAAATGAAATTTCAGTACAAATCTTCAGCTTTACTTTCAATAAGTTTGCATCACATAAACTCATCCAAACTAGAAATTTCATAACTTCTCTCATGAGAAACATTATAGGAATAAAGTATAAAGTGAAAATATTGAGAAGATAAATATAAGAATAGAAAAAGGAAGAAAATATTGCACAGATTCTTTTTTGAAACTAACTTCTTATATAAAGTGATTTTCTGTGGCTGAAATTGTGCTTGCTTATAGTCACGCTATTTACAAATCTGTCATAAAGATTTACTCAAAACCAATGTCACTTAACATTAGGGTTGATAAATGCATTTATATTAAAAGGTTTTTCTGAATACATTTTTAACATGAAATGAATTTTAATAGTGACCACTAAAGTTCTAAGTGTAAATGAAAGTCTGCTCATAATCTTATAAATAATAATTTCCCAAGGCTTAATTTCAATATATTCAAATATAATAAAATGGCAAAATAAGTTTTAAAAGGAATTTCTTTGACTCTCTCACATGTCATTTTTCTCTTTCTTCTTCAAATAATTATTTTCCAATAATTTTCAGCTATATAGGTAAGACCTCAATAAATATATATACCTAACATCTCCAGTGTGAAATGACTTTGCTCTCTGCTAGAAACATATCAATGAATAATACTGAGATGTTGCCAGTCTAATAAAGGATATAGTGTGTTTTTATTCTTTGGCTCTTTAGTGACACTAATAGTGCCTAGTCTTCTGAGTTCATGCTTTGAGCTTCATAGTATTTCATCTTACTTCCATTTAATTAAAATGCCCACTCTTCCAGCCAGCAATTGAGAGAGCACTGATTTTATTCAGTAACATTAACACTGAGGTGTAAAATGCTCATCACCTGGATTTAAAGCATTACTTTACAGGATATTTGATTTTTTTTTAATACAAATGATTAATCACTAGGAAAAGAATAACATTCACAATGCAGTGTGAACTGCAGAATTATGGACAGACATTATTGCACCAAGGTGATTTTAAACATGAAGAAGAAATATTTTGAGACATGTTATATGTTAATTTATCCCTAAAATAGACAGCTGTTCAACTTGGCACCCGTAACATTTAAAAATAACTTCAAAGCTAATTTTAAGGAATGATTTCAGCTAATTTGGCTATTCAAAATTTGGGACTTACATTTGTACACATGTAAGCCTTGGTGATTAGAAACAATGGGATTGTAAATATTCTTTTCCACAGTCTCCCAAACAGAAGGCTACAATAAAAGCAAAGGTTAGTAAAAAATATGTCTAATATACAAACATTTAATATCAGGCTGGAACTGAAAGAGTCAAATGAAATTTAGTCTCCAAAATTGACTTTGAAAGAATATTTCATATGTTTTACATGTAAGAAAGCAACTTCCCATAGAAACAGTATAGCACAAAGATTTCATTAATTTAACTGTTTTCTCCTTCCTCAATGTTCTTGTTTGTTGTTTTTCTATGGACTTTAAGAAATTTTACTCACTTTAATGATAACTCAAGTTTTCTGGAGGATCCAGTTAGTCATGGGTCAAATATATGAATAGTGCAAGCATATGATTTAAAGATTTTTTAAATTTATTTTTTTGTCATAAATTATCGTTTTAAAGAACAGTTGTTTAATGTGCTATTGTTTTTATTACCACAATTGTAAAATGCAATTTAAACTCACTTTTATTTCTATGATTATAATGTTCATTTCCTAACCTTTTATGTCACAGTTTTTTAGTTCTTAAATGTTTTTTCATGCTCATTTTATTAGTATATGTCTTTATATATTTTCAAGAAGATGATCTGAATGGTTTCTGAGTCCGTAAAGACATACATATATTTTTCTCTCTTTCCAAAACAAATAAAAACATGACTAAGTATACATTCTAGGCCCATCTATAATCATTTCAAAAATAGTGTAAGCAATATTTAATTATCTTTGAGCATTTTGCATTATTAAGAAAGTGTATAAGACATCTAATTTTTATTCTGTAACTGGCAAGCATTTTCAGCCTCCACATTGCCATTGCTTAGGAAAGTTTCTAATATTAACCATATCATTGTTATTGGCCCATTTTCTTTCTTTGATGAATAGAGATCCATCTCCATCTACATTTTTTACAACAGGCAGGTTGTGTGGTGGTCCTTGGCCTTGTCCATTAAGCTATTTCTTAAAACTATAGCTGAAAAGAAATGGAAATTCATCTCATGTAGTCCTCTTCAGCTGAAGTATAATCCTTTTTTTCTACTACACTCACTATTTTAATTGAGGAAATGCAGTCCATTTCTATTCTTCAGCATGTATAGCAATCATAAACCTTAATGTCCATGCACCTTGCCTAGACTGTTTTATTAATTAAGTCAGTAAATCACTTCCCCATCCACACCCACCCACCCACCAACATTCTCCCATTTCTTATCTCATTTGTTTTGTGATGGAGAATAAAAATAACTTTATGTACTACATGGGAGAGTGAAATGTGAGATATCTTCTACTGTAAAAGACACTCCCAAACATAGAGGCATAAACAATAGTGAACATGTATCTCATACAGTTTCTGTGGGTCAGGAATTTGACAAAAGCTTAATTAGTTAGTTCTGACTCAATTTCTCTCATAAGTTTGTGGCCAAGATGTTAGCTGAGGATGCTGTCACCTTAAAGATCAATGGGTCTGCAGAATCCAATTCCGGGATGAGTCATTTACAGAACTGGCAAGTCCCTACATGATGCCATGTTGCCTGTTGACAGGATGTTTAAGCCCTTTGACATAGACCTGTCCACAGAGCTCCTGGAGTGTCCAAATCATGTCTTGGTTTTCACAGTAATGAGTGATCCAAGAAAGAGAAAGATGAAGGTAGCATGTCTTTTATGATCTAAACTTGGAAGAAACACACCATAATTTCTACACACCATAATTTCTACACCTGTGAGAATGTTAGGTGAGCCTTATATTCAGTATGAGAAGAGACTGCATATGTATGTGAATACTAGTCAAAAGGGATCAGTAGGGGCCATCTTTGAGGCTGGTATTACACCTAGCTTCATCACAAACAGCCAGCACGGAGGTAATAAAACTCTCTATTTTTGTGTTTAGAGCAGGCCTTGCATTGTTGAGCCTCAGAGCAAAGAGTGGTTAAAGATGAAATCACCTTGATTGACTTTTTTAGGTATTTTATCTTTTTTTTTCCTGTGAGAATGTTTGTTACATCACTGCTCTTGGATTTACTGAATATTGGACCTGATTTCTTAAATGGCTTGTGTTTAGTGAATATTGGGTCCTCATTCTGATAATGTAAGTTCTAAATGCAATGTTGTGATTTTGCAATTTTTTGTCTTTATATGTGCTTAATTTGGGAGAAATTAATCCAGTGATTAATAGCCATATGCCCTTCTTTATTTTCCAAATAAGACAAAGTCTACCCTTGTTAACTTGTTTTTTTAATTCATGTCTAGAAAAAATAACGTTAAGAACTTTAATGTCATTAAGACTGATGGAAATATTAAGAAACCTTATGTAAGTAGAGAAAATCATCATCAAGTCTATTTTTATCAGTACTTTTAATTTTCATTATATTATATATTTTTACATCAACTATACAAAAGATGTACAAACCAAGAACATCATCATACAATATTGTAAATTCTAGTTGAAAGAACAAAATATATATATTAAAAGAAAGTTAAAATGTAGGATGTGCTAGCTTCAGAGAATGGGAAGTTAAAGATAGATTTGTCAAGACTGTCAATTTTTTAGATAGAATAATAAAAAAATTACAAAAAGTTACTTTTATTATTCAATTGATTATTTTTGCACTTTATTCTATATCAAGAAAAATGGATTTAAAAGGTGGGATGCAAGTCATAGTCATGGGTATTTTAAGTAAAGTAAAAGGACTATACTTATATCTCTACTTACTAGACTTGATGATATAATGTTTGGTAACAGAAATTTTTACTACTATATGAATTATTGAATTATTTCTTTTCCAGGATTGAAATACTATTTTTCTTCCTTGGTATGATAGTGAAGCTTTAAAGTCTTGTCATTGATGTGATATTTTATTTGCAGTGATCTACTCCTGAATAATAAAATAGTAGTGCTGACAAAAAAAAAAGAGAGAGATAAGAAAAATATTTATCTAGCTGATTTATATATGTCTTACATTTATATATAATCTTGTTGGAATCCATGTAATTTTCTGGGAAAGTCTGAAAAATAAATTTTTTTCAGATACTTGACTATAAAACCTACTTCCTATATTTTAGCCACTAAAGAAACTTTACTTGTTATTTGAGTCCACAAAAGTAGAAATTCACATAGAAGAAAATAATTCATTGCATGACTGCCATCAAATATAAGAATGTGACAATGGAGCAAAAAACATACAATGAAGAAAAATCTCTTCAATAAATGGTGCTGGAGAAACTGGAAAGCCACATGCAAAACCATGAAACTAAATTACAGTCTGTTGTCATACACCACAATTAACTCAAAATGGATCAATAATCTGAATGTAAGACCTAAAACAAATGCATAGAAAAAAACATAGGTACTAAACTCATGAACCTTGTATTTAGAGATAATTTTATGAATCTGACACAAGGGAAATAGAAGTAAAAATAAATGAGACTATACCAAACTAAAAAATTTCTGCAATGCAAAAGAAACTAGACACCAGACACAAGAGGCAATCATCTGAATGGGAGAAGATATTTGCGAACGACACCTTGATAAGAACCTAATATCCAAAATATACAAAGAACTCATACAATGCAACAATAAAAAAAAAATCCATTAAAAAATGGGCAGAGGACCTGAACAGACACTTCTCCCAAGAAGACATACAAATGGTCAAGAGAGATATGAAAAGATGCTCAATTTCTCTAGCTATTAGAGAAATGCGAATCAAAACCACAATGAGATACCATCTCATACTTGTTAGAGTTGCTATTATCAAACAGTCAAGTAATAACAAGAGTTGGAGAGGTTGTGGGGAAAAAGAAACCCTCATACACTACTTGTGGAAATGTAAACTGGTACAGTCACTATGGAAAACAGTTGGAGTTTCCTTAAAAAAATTAAGAATAGAATTACCATATGACCCAGCTATCCCTCTTCTGGGTATTTGCCCTCAAAATCTGAAAACATTTATTTATCTGAAAAGATATATTCACCCTGATGTTCATTATTCATGGTGGCCGAAACATGGAAACAATTGAAGTGCCCTTCAATAGATGATTGAATAAAGGAAATGTGGCACATATATACAATGGAATATTAGTCATCCATAAGAAAAAATGAAATATTGCCATTTGCGACAACAGGATGGATCTTGAGATTATCATGCTAAAGGAAATAAGTCAGACAGAAAAAGTTGAAATCATATGATTTCACTCATATATGGGATATAAAACTGAAAGCAACAAATGAATATGACAAACAGAGACCCATGAACACTAACAATAGTTTAGTGGTTACCAGGGGGAAGAGGGTGGAAGAGGGTGAAAGGGGAGAGGTAGATAAGGGTAAAGGGATCAAATATATGGTGACAGAAAGAAATTTAACTTTGGGTGGTGAACACACCATGCAATAAACATATGACATATTATTGAATTGTATACTTGAAACCTATATGATTTTATTAACCAATGTCACCCCAATAAATATAATAAAAAATAAAAGAATGCCGAATTTAGAAAAAACAAATTTCAAATATACATTATATAAGCCTGTACAACACTTTAGTAGGATATTTTGACTGAATTGATTCTCTAAGGTGGGAGAACTTCAAGTGTTGATTTATTTTGTATGATATTGTACTTGAATTTTTTATTGGTCTACTTCTCCCAAATTCCCCCAGAATATTAATAATGTAAATTAAGAATAATTAAGGAGAATCTTAAAACCGATAAAAGCATACAAGAGTCAAGCTAAAAAGTATACTTTTATTTTAATGACTGCTAGCTAAATATTGGTACATCCATGAAGTCCTCCAAATTTTGAATTATGAAATCTACTCTTCTGGCTTAGGAAGCCCAGGTTTTTAATTATTCCTTCTATTGGTTCTGTACTATATGCATGGATTTGGGGGTATCATAAAGAATACCTAGAATGGGACACACATATGGCTTATGCAGTGGTTTATATGAGAATTTATACAATATTAGCAAAAGTATCTATAAACATCTGTTTCCTAAGTAGGTTTGATATATGAAGATCAAAGTGTAAAAGCAAAAGACAAACTACTGGTAATAAGGGAAGCTGAGGATGTAAAAATTATGGATATACATGTATATTTTAAATTACCACCTTCCCAGTCATTGGTAGTTGTATTTCGGTAGCATGTGAGAAAAAGGAAAGTTATGTAAATTACCAATTATTTTTTAAAGAAATTACAGTGGCAGTTTGTCAAGCAATTTTGCTATGTGATAGAGAGAAAACATGAATCTCCTCCTGGATCAAATGGGTATTGAAGAAGGAAATAAATCTTAAATTGTTCTTGAAAGTCTGCAACAAAGAAGGCTGACTTCAGGGACAGGGCAAACTGGGAGAAAATAGCTGAAGGTGTACTATCTGGGATATGAATGATAAAGACTCACTAGTGTCAGGGACAAGGTTGCCCTAAGAAGACAGGGTTTAGGTATTTGTTATAATAAGCATACTTAACAATTAAGAGAATTTTACATAACATCAGCTAAGAACAAACCATTTCATCTGGTTACTCTTCTTTCTTCTGCCCCCTTCCCCCACCTTTCCAACATTAGAAGGTTTGCTAGAGATGCAAAAGCAGAAAAATCAAAATGAACGAGAGTCAATGATCTGTCACCATGTTCCTAAGCGAGCCCTGAGATGTGGTGAGGGAAGAAACTTCAAACTATAAAAAATTAATGTCACAGCAAAGGAAACTGTCAACGAAATGAAAAGGCAACTTATGGAATGGGAGAAAATATTTGCAAACCACATATTCAATAGAGGTTAATATTCAAAATATGCAAATAACACATACAACTCAATAGCAAAACAATACAACAAAACAAATAACCAAATTAAAAATGAAGAAAGGACCTGAATAGACTTTTTTTCCAAAGAAGACCTACAAATAGCCAACAGGTATATGAAAACGTGCTCAACATCACTATCAGGCAAATGCAAATCAAACCACAATGAGATATCATCTCACTTCTGTTAGGATGGCTATTATCAAAAAGACAGATAAATGCTGGCAAGGATATGGAGAAAAGGGAACCCTTGTGCACTGTTGATGAAAATGTAAATTGGTGCAACTACTATGGAAAACAGTATGGTGTCTCCTCAGTAATTAAAAAATAGAACTACCATTTGATCCAGCCATTGTACTTCTGGGTATATATCCAAAAATAACAAAAACAGGATATTGAAGAAATATCTTCTCTCCCATATTCATTCATTGCAGCATGATTCCCAATAGCCAGGGTATGAAAACAACCTAAGATGAACTGTTAAAGAAAATGTGGTATATATATGAATATTATTCAGCTTAAAAAGAAGGAAATATTGTCATTTGGGATTGACATGAATGAACTTGGAGGACATTTTTGTAAGCGAAATAAGCCAGATAGAGGAAGACAGATACTGCATGGGGGAAATAGGGAGAAGCTGGGAAAGGTTACAAACTTTCAGTTACAAGCAAGTTCTAAGGATCTAATTGGATAATACAGTAATACTGTTGATAACACTGTATTATGCAATTGAAATTTGCTGAGAGAGCAGAACTTAAATGGTATTGGCAAAAAAATGATAAATATGTGAGATGATGGTTGTATTAACTCAATGGGAGAAATCCATTCACAATGTATATGTATAACAAATCACATTTTACACTTTAACAAATTTCTCAGTTATACCTCAATAAAGATGAAAGAAGAAATTAATGTTGTGATTTCAAATGGAGAGCTTAGATTCAACTGAGATGTCACCAAGCAACAAGAACTAGATCCAAGGCTGAATTTAAAGACAGTGGGGTGTAAAAAATAAAAGCAAAAACAAAAGCATTTTTTGTTTATACTCGTATGACTGAAAATGTCAGTTCTTTAAGGGATTCACATTTTGTAAAATAAATAGTGACAATCATACAACTCAAGGAATATTCAACTTTTAAGATTAAAGTCTAGATTTCTTTTTTTAAATCAGTTCTCTCTGACATCCTTTTTTATCATACCATGAATTGCCCCAGCAGGCTCCACTACTGTTGAGGAATTCTGGTCCTGATTAGGAGCCTTACCAAAGAAAACAAACACATTGAAAATGAATGTGTTTGGAATATAACAGATTTTCATATGCTTTAATTTCTTTAGAAGTGCTACAGGGGGCATCACTGAGTGAGGGGTGGTTTGGAGGGCAGAGTTCGAAGGTTTAACCTAGTCTCTAGTAGTGGCTCTACCAACAGAGTAATGTTGTGTTTCTTAGTATATTTTTCTTTAAAAGAAAAACTAAAACATATTAGATACTATAAAAATATTAGAAAATGACTGGCATTAGTTAAATCTAGAGGAATAAAAAGTTTATGTGCATGAAATCAAAAAAATGTTAAAAAGAATGTCATTGACCATTGCTGAAATACATAAACTGTGTAAAATGCATTTAAAAGATAAACATGTACTGATAACTGATGTTAACTGTTTTGTCAAAACAAATCATTTCATTAATATGCTATCCTTCTTTTCTAAGGGTTATTTGGGACTTAATAAAGAAGTACTAACAAAGATCAGAGATTTATCAAGGCTAACTTACTAAAGTCAGAAAAAAAAAAATGGCTTTGACAATTTCCTTTAGTTTTTAGGCCCCAGTTTCTGCACTCTGTGTACTACATATTATTTTCCTTTGAAGTTTAACTTGCATATGAATTGACCCATTTTAATGCATGATTTTTTATTCATAAATTCTTGTTTTCTCTGTTCCTCTAGTTTCTTCTGTTACATACTGCTAAATAAAACTAGCTTTTGTATACTGTGAAACAGTCACTGAAGCCAAATATAATTTTAACCTTATTGTCTAGTCCTAATGTATAATTTAAAAAATAAACCTTTTACATTGTTGCTAAAATTTGCTAACAAGATAAATTAGTACCTCAGTAGAAATTGCTTTACTCTTCTAATTTTCCACCCTAAAGTGTACAACTGATACGTTTAAAATAATTAAGTATTCCAGATTTTAAAAAAGCAAAAAAACAATACTATGAATAATAACACACTTATATTATCAGTTATCAATATAGTACATTGTATTAATAAATAATTAATGTCTATGTGATTTATATTTCTAAAGCTCTTTTTCTAAAAGACTTACTGCAAAGAAAAGCATTCTGCTTATTTGAATTAAATATTACATTTTTTACAAAAAAAGTTAAGTAAATTTTTGTAGTTATTTAAAAATATTAGCAAAATAGAGCAAACAAACATTTTACAGTTTAAATGTAAAAGAATTACGGAGCACACATAGAGTGAAAATACTTCTCTGCCCTTCGGTATATTTTGCACCCGTGATGAGGCAAGACCCCAGAGGAAAGTTAACTTGCTTCCTTAGCGCAGTTCAAAGTGGTCTTGAATATTGATGTCCAATAGATGTTGCTCTGAACAATATACAATTTTATCTATAAAATATAGATGAAATTTAAAATTTATCTATATTTTAACTTTCATGTTAATTTATGTGGGAAATCTGGAGAAATGTTTAAAGTTTATATTTCCTGATATTAGAGGATAGCGGTTATAGTATCAGGGGACAATGATATTAAAATCAACAGTCTATATTCTCTATTGTCATTTGCTTTTATTTTTAATAGGTTTAATATGTTTGATGTTTTCCCTAGAGAAATAAAATGAGTGGGTGCTATAAATGTGCAATATTTTTTTATTATTTTTATTATTTGTCTTCATATTATTTGTTCTCATATCAATGGATTTGTGCAATGCCAGCTGTTCTTTTATTAAAATGGTTTTAACACTTATGAAAGAGCAAACTGCTGAAGGCAGTAAGGGACTGAGCCTTCTAATTATACATAGCACAGGTAGAGCTGAGATATAAAAACAGAATTTTACTTAAATTTTAAAACATTTTTTAAAGTATATTGCAATTTGGAAAGATGGGAAGTTATCATGAAAGTAAATTTATACTCTCCAGCACATTTTTCTTAAGTTTTGAATATATGTAGCATTTTTAAAGTACTATATGAATTTGTGATATGGCAAAAGCTGCACATAAACTTTGTATCTGTGGAAAGAGAAGGGGGAAGAAAAAGGGGGTGGTAGACAGATCATTTGAATATTTAAAAAAAATTTATTGAGGTATAAACGATACATAAAAAAACTCCACATAATTAATGCGTACAATTTGAAGTGTTTGGACATATGCATACATCCATGAAATTCATCACCACAACACGGTAATAAATATATCCATCATCTCCCAAAATTTCCCTGTGCCTCTTTGATTTTTATGAGATCTTTTTTTTCTCTCTTTTATCGTTTCTTTTTTCTTTTCTTTTCTTTTCCTTTTTCTTTTCTCTCCTCTCCTTCCTCCCTTCCCTCCTCCTTCCCTTCCTCTCTCCCTCCCTTCCTTTCTTTTTTGTATGAACA
The DNA here is from genome assembly GCF_000325575.1 of Pteropus alecto. NCBI lineage: Eukaryota > Metazoa > Chordata > Mammalia > Chiroptera > Pteropodidae > Pteropus > Pteropus alecto. Next base: position 58,922,700 of record NW_006442484.1, read on the forward strand.
CTTAATATGAGGTCTACCCTCTTAACAAATGTTTAAATGCACAATACAGTATTGTTAACTATAGGTACTACCTTGTACAGCAGATCTCTAGAACATATTCATTTCTCATGGGTAAAACTTTATCCTATTGAATAACAACTCCCCATTTCTCCCTCCCTCCAGCCCCTAACAACCACCTTTCTATTCTCTGCTTCTGAGTCTATTTTAGATATCTCATAAAAAGTGGAATATATAGTATTTGTCCTTTTGCGACTAGCTTATTTCACTTAGCATAATGTCCTCCAAGTTCATCCCTATTGTTGAAAATGACAGAATTTTCTTCTCTTTTAAGGCTGAATAATATTCCATTGCATGTAAATAATATTCCATGTTTTATTTATCCTGTCATCCATTGATGGCCATTTGGGTTGTTTCTATATTTTGGCTATTGTGAATAATGCTGCAATGAACATGGATGTGAGATATCTCTTCAAGATCTTGATTTCAATTTTTTTGGCTATATATCCAGTAATAAAATTGATCATATCAAAAATATTTAAACTTCTATTACTCAATAGCAAAAAAAAGTAACCCAATTAAAGAATGGGCAAAACATTTGAATAGATATTTCTCCAAAGGCTTACAAATGTTCAACAGGTATATTAAAAGATGCTCATCATCAATAATTAGTAGGGAAATGCATATAAAAAACACAATGAGATATCACCTTACACCCGTTAAAATGAGTAGTATTTTTAAAATATGATAACATGTTGGCGATGATGTAGAGAAATTGGAATTCTTGTACTCTGTTGGTGGGAATGTAAAATGGTACATCTGTAATGGAAAACAATCTGGAGGTTACCCCAAATTAAAAAGAGAACTATCATATGATCCAGCAATCCCATGTCAGGGTTTATGTCTAAAAGAATGAATAATGTTTTAAGTTTTCAACAGATTGGCTCTCTGATCCAACATTAAAGAAAACTGTTTAATTTTATATCTGATGTACTCAATAAAAAATACATATATTTGAAATACACATATAGATATCCCTTTAAATATCCTTTAAATCAAGGAACCTTAATCATATACCTATTAATCAACTGAAAAAAAGAAATATTTTTTTGCAAATAGCATCTTTATTCCACAAAGTTAAAGTCTGAGGATAAACAAACTTCCACTTTGAAAGACAACAAAAACAACAAAAGTAGCACTAAAGTTCATTATATATGCAACCAAAGGGGAAACCATGGTGATAAAACTGATATTTAATCATTTTATAAAGTCATTACTGTAAACAAACAAACAAAAAACCCAGCATGCTATACCCAGACTAAAAACAAGCCATTGACAAATCACTCTTCCAATATAAAAAAAAATCTGTCTGAATTTATTTTTCTGTTGACAATTGTAAGCAATATAATTATTTGTGTAATTGGATAATTGCAGGTTCAGTGAGCCTTACTTGCTCTAAAATGATGGGCAGGTGGCTAATTGTTGTTAAAATCATTTTCATGCACAATAAAATGTATGCGTTTATAATTAAGGTTGTAAAGAGGTAAGTCATTCATGTTAAGTTCTGCCTTTAGACATTGAACGCAGGTTGACAAATTCATATCAACAATACCATAACCATTAAATCCTGAAAAATGTACTCTTTTCCAAGAGAATTTTCACAAAATATTTTCTCAGGAAAGATCAGGGGAAAAAAGAAGCAGTGTGAAGTAATTTTATTACGTGAAAAAGTATTACAGATTTCTTATAATGAGGCAAATCAATTTTTAATTCAAACTATCAAATAATTGGCAACTACAAATCTGACTTATATTTAAGAAAATAAGAGAGAGGAAGGAGCACTTGAGATCCTTAATAAGAAGAGATTATCAGTTATAGCAAAACTGTACTACAGATATAAAGCAGAGAAAAAATTTTTGAAGATTATAAAATATATAGTCATATGTCTAAAAGCTTAAGTTACGAGCAAAGCAAAATGTAATATACGCCTCTTAAACCATATCCCTGTTCTAGAAGAGACAGTAAGGTTTCACATTTTCTTGATAATATTTGGTGCAAAAATGAAGTCATTAATGATTTGTATTGTTATATTAAATAATACATTTCAGAAGTCTATTAAATACCATTTTTAAACTATTGACATTACCTAATATATAATGCCATAGAATGTAAATATTTTTTAATCAATTGATTTCTATTTGAAAATTAAGAATACAGTATTGCAGCTCAGTTGCCAACTTATCAGCGACAACATATTTGAGTTTATGACATTCCTACAACCAAAACTTTAATTTCTCTTCTACATCTGAGAATAATGGTGAATATCAAATCATTATGTTGTGTACCTGAAACAAATATAACTATAATGTTATATGTCAAATATATCTAAATATAAGAAAAGAATAATGGTGTACATTAAGGCATATTATAAGAGAATTCCCAATCCATGTTTATTTTTTAAAATACCTACTCTGCATTGTCAAGAATTTAAGGGGATTGCATCAAGAAAGAAAAATGTTTGGCAAAGTCCATTTGTACAACTTGTTTGACACAATTTAAAGTCAGGTTTTTAGCTTTGCAGTATTAGAAACTTGTTTTTGTTAACCAAATAAAGATCTCTTTAAATGGTCTCAAACTATATAACTCAGAGATCATTGTATGAAGTAAGAGGCCATATTATTTTTATCTCACAATGTAAATGTACCAGTAAAGCAAATCAAAACCTCTGGTAAAAATAATCTGCATCTGTAAAAAAAAAAAAAAAAAGAAGAAGAAGGAAAGAAAGAAAGAAAGAGAGAGAGAGAGAAAAAAAGAAGAAGAAGGAAAGAAAGAAAGAGAGAGAGAGAGAGAGAGAGAGAGAGAGAGAGAGAGAGAGAGAGAAAGAAAGAAAGACAGACAGACAGACAGACAGACAGACAGAAAGAAAGAAAGAAAGAAAGAAAGAAAGAAAGAAAGAAAGAAAGAAAGAAAGAGAAAATCTGCCTGAATAATTCTTATAATATGAAGGTCGTTGGTGTTTATGAAATCAGAATAAGGTAGTTGGTTGTAGCATTCAAATATAACTTAAGCCTGTCACAACTTTTTTCATAAGAATATACTTACCACTGATCTAGTAAATTTAGTCATAGGGTAAAGCACTAATCTGCAATGTAAGTTCCATTTTTATAATTAATATGAAAGGCTTCTTCCAGGGATGACAACCAATTTCAAGATGACTGGATATGTAAATAATACCATCCAATATATATTGATTTTAGCATTTTATCATTTATCTTTCATTCAACATCTCCCTTCGACATAGATGAAAAACAACAAAAACCAAGACACCGCTTTCAAAGAGAGGAAAAGAATGTCTGAATCATAATATTTTCTTTATATGTTTATATAACTTATTAAAATTTTCTGTAATATTTTGTATATATATTGCATTGGAACAATCAGAATGAAGAATCAAAGTCAAAGTTGATTCTTTCTATGATCAGAAAAATTACCTAAGTATAAATTATTAAAAAATTAAGAAGTTTTGAAAACAGATGATGAACTTTTCACACTGTCTTTCCCCATATCTAGCAAATGGAAGATTTTAAGATATAGCTTGATCGATTAGCTTGGATTCCAAAGTAAGAATAGAATTACCATATCACCCAGCAATCCCTCTTCTGAGTATCTACTCCAAAAATCTGAAAACATTTACCTGTAAAGATACATGTAACACGATGTTCATTACAGAGTTATTCACAGTGGTCAAGACATGGAAACAACCAAAGTGCCTTTGGATAGATGATTGGATAAAGATGTGGTACATATATACAATGGAATATTACTCAGCCATAAAAAAAGATGAAAGACTGCCATTTGCAGCAACATGGATGGATCTCGAGATTATCATACTAAGCAAAATAAGTCAGACAGAAAAAGTTGAGAATCACATGATTTTACTCATATGTTGGATATAAAATTGAAAGCAATAAACAAGACAAACAAACAAAGACTAATGGATATTGATAACAGTTTAGTGGTTACTAGAGGGAAAGCGGGGAGGAGGGGAGGTAGATAAGGGTAAAGGGGGCCAAATCTATGGTGATGGATGGAAATTTAACTTTAGGTGGTGAACAAACAATGCAATATATGTATGATGTACTATTGAATCATACCTTTGAAATTAGTATGATTTTATTAACCCATGTCACCCCAATAAATTTACTTTAAAAAATTTTAAATTTAAATTTAAAAAATTCAAGCATAAAGCCTGAGTAGGAAATAAATTAGGATTCTTGAGTTGTTGGTTATGATTACATAACTTATCTCAAATAATACTAAAATTAGTACCTAGAAATAGGGTGTTATGTAGACTGTGTGTGTATGCATACACATATATGCATATATGTATATGATGCATGTATATACATACATATACACATATACACACAAGGCCTGAACAAAATGATCATCAAATGCTGATAAATATTTTCAAATGATAGAGGAAGTTTTTAAACATTCTATTTTCGTTTTAGTTATTGCCTGATTTTTGTTCAATAAGAGAATGATTTATTTACTTTTCCTACAAAAAGGAGTCATTATTTTCAAAACTAAAGAAAATAAAGTATTACCAAAAGCATTATATAATACTAGAGATGAGTATGGAATGGGGAGACTGAACTCAGAAGTCCAGAGAGGCACTGCACCTCTGGTAAAATCTGCAGAAATTGCTGATTTAGTTCAGCTCTGTGGTCCAATGTGCCCCACTGTGTGCTATTCAATATTCACCTCCACAGAATCCTGAGAAATCTGAGGCCTGTCTCTCAAAACATTAGACTCACAGCTTGCCAGTCTGTTTTCTTTGGCTCAACCTTTAATTATCTCTCGTTGCCTACCATTCCACAATTGCCAATAGCCCTCAATGGCCTGAGCTATATGACAGATGGGAGAATCCATAATGACTGATGTATGTGGGCAGTATAAGATCACTTGGTAGCTGAGTGAAGAGAAACCAAACTGGAGAGGAAAAAGGATGAAATGCAAAAAATAATAATAATAATAATAATAATAACTAGGAAAAAGAAACTGCAATTACTGATTACAGAATAAGTAAAAGTTAGAAATATAATTTATAATTTTCATAACAAATTTCAACAGGGAAACTGAAAAGAGGACACTTGAAAATTCCATTCATGACAGAATATGTAGTAGAAAAGAATGACCTAATAAAGAACAAAAACATAAAAATCACTTTGTAAGAATAAAAGAATGTTATGGAAACTAGAGCGAAGAACATCATATACAAATAATAGGAAACACTAAGGAGAGAATGGCATAGACTGTAAATACACATAATCATATAAATAATGGAACTAAGAAAACTAAGAACCTCATCTAAAAATAGTGCTGTTTGTTTGTTTGTTTTTAATTTCAAACTAAATAACCTCACAGTTGGAAGTGTGATTTTTCATGGGAAACATTACCCCAACCCTAGTCCCAAGTTCCTGACAGGTTTAAGTAATTATGGAGAAAAAGCTAGAGCTAGACTAAAAGTGAGGGAGACAGACAGAGTGAGAAGAATAAGAAAAGATGCAGATAAAAATATGAACACAACCTAAGAAAACTGCTAAGATTGAAGGCAAAAAAAAAATGTTACTACCAGTCAAATTGGGAGAAACAGTTACTTAAAAAAAATGAGAATAAGAGCAATATCTCTTATTTGTAAAATCATGTTTTATTTGTAAACTGAATGCCAGAAAGAAAAAAAAAAAAAAGTCTTCAAAATAAAAAGCTGAGAGCCAAGAATTCTTTTTTTTTTTTTTTTTTTGTCAATCAGATAAAGGCAAATAAAAGTTGTGGGTTTTTTTAATGCTAGTTCTCAGAAATATGTATAATTTCTGAAAATATACTTCAAGGAATTACTTCAACCTAATATAATTTAAATAAAAGCAATGATCTCCAGAAAATGAAAGAAGAAACTTATGAGATTTTTTTCTAATTTATATTTTAAGTAAAATTCAAGATTTATTTTATAAAGACTAAAATTAAATTAACATAAATGATCAAATTATTCATAAGATAGAATATAGAAGTTGAGAAAATTTCATCAATATCAAAATTGATTTTGAGAATTAGATTGATAACTTTATAAATTGTTTAAAATTTCAGTGTATAAAGTTGTGAATTATAAGCCACACAACATTAACTGGATTGTTAAGCTCTGTTCAAATTTTTATTTAATATGTTCAAATCTTGAAGTAACATATAAGTTGGTTTATTTAGCTGCTCTGTTTTTCCTGGGAGTATCAGCTAAAAATTATCTGGTACTACAAGTATATCCCTACCACTCATTTACTTATGGTCCACAACTGAACTGATTCACGCCGATGCTGCAAAACTTCCAATTATTTTTGAAATCACTTCTGTTTTGAGAAATATTTTCTTCCTTCCTCCCTCTCTCCTCCTTTCCTTCCCTCCTTCCCTCCCTCCCTCCCTTCCTCTCTCCGTCCTTCCTTCCTTCCTTCCTTCCTTCCTTCCCTCTTTCTCTCTCTCTTTCATTCCTCTGTCCCTACCTCCCTTTCTTTCCCTTTCTTTTCTTTTTTTTCCTTTTCATTTTCTTTTCTTAGTCCTATTTTTCATTATAGGAGAACCAAGATTTTTCATTCTTGGTTTTCAGTATAGAGGCTTTTTCTGTTTTTGTTTATTTGTTTAGTTTCAAATATTTGAAACTAAATTTGTTGATTTTCACTCATGATGATATTCTAATATATTTTCTTTCATAAGTACACTCTAAAGAGTTACATATTTATTAGACTGATATTCCTAAAGCAGCTTTGTGAATTTATCACAGCAGATAATTGGTTAAGAATCCATTTATGATTTGCTGGTGCTAAGTACTTTTGAAAATTTCAGGCTAGCTAAATTCTAAATAGGAACTATGGTTTCATTACAGTAGATAACATTTCAGTACTAATTTCAACTTGATGAACAAAAAGGGATTTTTACAGAAGGATAAATCAACATGATTTGAGGGGTACAAATGTACCCCAAAATAATTCTAAGACTTTTCTTTACATATAAATAATCACTATTATTTGTCTATCTTCGCTGTTATTTTAAAACAATTACATTTCATAATTTAAACTACATACCTTACAATAAAAATCATTGTGTAATAAATGAATAAAAAAACTTTTCCCAACACTATATTTATGTTAAGTTAATGAACAATGAAACAGTACGAAAATCTTTTGTTTCATTTTTCAGACAACACCAGGCTACAAAATATTATGTTCATTATTGTTTTCTAGCTCTGATGACCCTATCTTGTCTCAGCTGTTAGCCAATTTTCTATTTATAAAGTTGGCTTCTTTTAGCCTTAGCATGTTGAGATGGTACAAGCAAAATTAGTGTGCAACACCTGGCCTAGAATATTTAGCTCATAAGAAATTTTGTTCCCAAATTATAATAATTTAGGATTTTAATTCATGGTCATGATGTAAAAATAAAGCTATCTGAGGGTGTTTTCATGAAAGTAAGTATACTAAGAAAAATTTTATTGACTATATAAATATATGTAATTCTCCAGTGAGTGGTACCATTTCTTTTTGAAAAGCCACATCAGCAAAAGATTATTTAAAAGTAAATCGTTACCAAGAGCCCTTGAGTTCCAGATCTGCTTTTATAATCTAGTTTTTAAAGTAATTGCTAAAATGATATAATCATTCTATAGAAATCAGCTGGCTTAATTATCTAATAAAGGTTGAGAAGTTAATCCATTTAATATTTATTGGCATTAGTTTCTACTTTCAAATATAAATTTTAAATATATTGTTTCTCAAAAATCAAACACAAATTGTTTTTCTTTCATTTCACCTTGTTCCCCAGTGGTAGTGCATATAGATATTTGTCAAAAGAGAAAGCATTTGAAGTTTTCATACCATATTTTTTAACAACTCTGATATTTTATACAAAAATCTAAAGTGTACTAATTATAGCACAAGCTAAAAGGAGTATGTTAATAAAATCTAATAATACCTAAGGAAGAAAATAAATATGTAGACCTCTGGCAAGGCAGTAGGCGGAATGCTCTGGCATAACAGGAACAAAGTTAACAAGTCTTCTTGTTCTTTAACAAAATATTAAACAATTTTAATCCCACAAAATTTATGGGATTTAGCTCAAATTTTCATGTGAAACTATCTGATCTGCACAATCCAAAATATAGATTACTTCCTCTAGGATCAAGAATTCAATTGGCTCAGTCGATTATGACCAAGGAGACAAGATCACATGGCTAAAACAATTTCTCTAAAAATGACACAGATGAGCAAATGATAGGCATGAGCTCTTTTCCCATCAAAAGGTACCACAAATTCCATTCAGTTTATTAAAATCTGAGTGGGATGGAGAGAAGTTGTATAACTCCTTTTTAATTGGAGAGTTTAGTCAGTATTGTTTAATATAATTATGTATCTGGTTGAAATTAAATTAATAATTTTCTACTCATTTCTGTTTTTCTCCACTTTTACTTGTGTTCTTCATTTTTTCTTTTTTTATTCCTTTTGGAGTAACTAAACTTTTAAATTTAATTCAGCTTTAACTTATTATTTTTACCTCTTTGCATTATTTCATTTTATTTTTATATTTTAGTTGTTACTTTAGAGTAGGATTTCTCAACCTTGGCACTACTGATATTTGCAGCATTGTGGGGGCTATCTTGAGTATTGTAGGAAATCAAGCAGCAACCCTAGTTTCTACTCATTTGATGTTAGTAATACATCCTGCCCCCCAAGTTGTGAGAATGAAAAATGTATCCAGACATTCTCAAATGTCACCTGGGGTTGAGACCTCTATTCTAATAACTACAGTATGCATGCTTAAACTATACACAGTCTACTTAGAGTTAAGATAACAGAGGTTGTATTTTTTACCTGCACTTTTCTTTTTCTGTTAGATTTGTCAAATACAGAAATGCAATGTTAAAATTCCACAACACATTGTTATAATCTTGCTTATATTACACAACAAATGTTATAAATTTTGCTTACATTTCAAAATACAGTTTTTGCTTTGAATAATTACGTATTTTTATAAAAGAATAAGAGGATTTCAAAATTGTATTTAGCCAAATATTTTCAATTTTGTATGTACTTCATTTCTTTCTGATCTCAATTTTCATTTGGTTTCTTTCCTCTCCAATTTGAAGAAATTCCTTTAACATTTTTGGCAGTAAAGATCTGCTGGAGACAAATTCTCTTACATTTTATTGTTGGAAAATGTCTTTATTTGACTGTATTCTTGAGAGATATTTTTGCTGAATGTAGAATACTGCTATGACAGTTGTTTTTATTTTCTTTCAATGTTTTCTATATGTTTTTCATTGTTTTCTGGCATCCATTGTGTCTGTAGAGTATTCAACAGTCATTCTAATCATCATTCTATATGAGATGTGTTTTATTTTTCTCTGACTGCTTTCAAAGTTTTCTAATTATATTTGGCTTTCAGCCCAAAGTTTCTAAGTGTCATTGTTTTTATATGACTCATGCTTGATGTCTACTGAACAAACACCTCAAATATCATGGGAATTCTTTTTCTCTTGGCTTCTTCAGGACTTCCCCATACATGCTCCACATGCATGGTTCAAGGATTAGTTCACACACAGTATTTGGGGCTACCATTCTCTGGTTCACTCCTTTCACAGATATTGTCTCTCATTTTCTGTCATTTGCGATTACCCTAAATCATGTCTTATTGATCTTCAAGAACATCAAGGCCATGGATTTTCAGTCAGAGATTTAACTGCCTCACATGGGCAAACTGAGGCTTCTTTCCAGGCTAGACATCGTGGAAACAAGAAACTCACCTAGTACTTGCACTTCTAAGTGCCATTTCCTGCCCAGTTTCTCACTTTATTTACTTTCAAATACTTTCACATCCTCCACATCCTCCACATCCTCCGGATTTATAGCTATTTTATCTGGGAGGTTTTTCTGATAGGATAAAAGTGGGGTTGTCATGGCTCCTATTCAAATAAGGAAACAAAAGCAAATATTTGGCAATATTATTATTCATACTTCTTATAATAGAATAGCAAATAAATATTAAAACCTTTTCACCCATCTGATTAATATTCAGGAAGTTTGTCTTGTGAATGTGTGTATGTTGGAAGGATTTAAGGATGAGGAGAGAGAGGAAAAAAAAGAAAAAGTGGAAAAATGAGAGTTGATAGAAAAAAATGAGATGTTATATCATTAAGATATACATATGTGTGTTATATATTATAGATATATATATAATATAAAATATTAACATCAGTAAAAATTTAAGGTATCTAACTCTAAATTAAACTAATAAAAAATAATGTGGCTGAATAAATAAATTATAATTATAGTCATTCACATGACTCTCATAAGATACATATGATTTCAAAGTAGCACTATAAAGAATACATATATAATGTTTTCTTTTCTTTTCTTTTATTATTTTAGGAGAGGCAACCCTTGGTTGACCTCACAGATTGCAAGGACCTTGTCTGCTTACAATCCCTTATTTTTTTTTAATTTTTTACACCTACAGCACCTGGTCTTCCTAGGTGGTCTCCCATCCAAATACTAACCAGGCCCGACCTTGCGTAGCTTCCGAGATCAGACAGTATCAGGCTCGTTCAGGGTAGAATGGCCGTAGATCACAGATGTTTTAGAGCAATTTGTTATAAGCTCTTATTTAAAAGCACTAAATTATACAGAATACATAAGGAATTGAGAGTTGTTCATACAAATACTTACAACTCAGAAAGTAAAAGAGGAAAAAATTAGAAGAATTTAATATCCTGTACCAGAAACATACAATATATCCAAAATCTATATGACCCATTAGAATAGATGAGTAGCTGGATGTTGGTCCTAGACATTGTGCTGCAATTTACTTTATGGCTTTCTTTCCTGTTTCCTCATTTGTGTTCAGGGCATTTATGATTCAGCGATGTAAGTTACTGGCTAGAAAGCCAAGACGCCTATTCTGCTCTGTCACCAGGCCTTAAAGGTTAGGAGTATGGCTTTCAATTGTACAGATTCTAAAGAAAATGACAGTGCAAGGCAGAACTCAGATGTAAACCCATTTAGTGGAATTATGTCAGCATCTACCATAAACAAAATTTGCCCATCATTCATATAAAATAATCTAAAACCTAGAGCAAGACCTCTTGTATGTTTAGAAGAAAAGTAAAACAAAATTTTAACAGAATCGTTCACTTTCAAACTCACACTAAAAAAGCTAGTGTTTTTAGAGAATAAACTTAACTTTTGCCTTTTTTAACTTTTGCCTGTTTTCCGAAGAATTCCTTCATCGATTCATTTACATGAGTTTAAATACCATAAATACTTTCCTTCTTATAATCGACAGTAACTAAAGAAAGCTTTTATTTGTTTAATCTTTGGAAGGTTTTTGAAAGTGCTCCTTTATTTAAATGTGTGAAATAAAAAGCCAAGTTGCAACTGCTTATTTTAATTGTCTGTTTACCACCAGCTGTGGTGTTTTCTTTTGGCTGTATCTGCCCCACTGTGTTCCTGTATATTTGTGTCTCTGTCATAGTGAGAGTGCGAGTGAGAGCCAGAGAGGGAGCCAGAGAGAAAAAGCATGTGTTCATATGCAAGGGATAGCTGACAGTGGTGCATGTCCTTCTATAGTAGAACCTTCTGTATTAAATTGAGATTTTCAGTATTTGACTGTACCCTTAAATATGAGATTTCATAGCCCTGAGTTCCTAAAAGAGTTTACCTGTTGATTTATCAGTCAAGGTGAAAGTAAAACAATAAAAGAATTCCCAAAATATTGACAATATTTTTACCTCTAGTGATTCAGTTATTGCATCGAAAGTTCTGATCGTTTTTATGATGATACATTTAGAAAAAGACAAAGTCAAAAAAAGAACCAAGATTAGGACTTGCAGATAGAGATGACTTTGGTTAGAAAGCTGTCCTGTGATAGTTTTTCTACTCTTTAGCAGTTGTTTGTTTGCTCAGAGCTTAGAAAATGGCAAGAACTGTTAGGTTGTACAGAGCTATCTACTAGTAAAATCACATTGGCATATGATATGGCATTACAATAATATCTTTTTGACATCTCTTGGACATTGATATTAAATTAAAAGGAATTTATTTTAACACAATTCTACTATATCTGAGATGTTTACATTTGAGATCATTTTAGTCTATTCTGTGTCTTTTAACCTTTGCTTAATCAAGACTAGCAAAAATTAGTAAAACCATGTTGTCACAATATTTCGATATTATATTGAATTACAATATTTCAATTTGCTTCAAGTACTTATACCACAAAATTCAAAGATGACAAAGCATAAATAAACTGATGTTTTATGCTGATTAAATTGCTTTCCTATGCAAAACTTACATTGCTGTAATTTAAATCTCATGTATGGTAAGTATATGGGTGTTACAGCATTTTATTACCAAGTATAAATCAATGACATCCAAATTTGTAATTCTGGCATTTTTTTTTCCTTCTCACATCTAATTGTCTATTCAATATAGTTAGTTGAATTTAGTAATGATCCCAACTTAGTGTGTCCAAAAGCAAACTCTTATTTCACCTGTAAAACATAATCCTCCCACAGTCATCCAAACTTCGTTAAATATCAAAACCCACACACAATATCTTAGGAAATAATTAAGGCTCTTCCCCTAAAATATGTTCAATGTATGATTATTTTTTACCATCTTCATTGCTACTATTCAAATCCAAGCAACTATCATATTTTATCTGGAATTTTCTACTTTAACTGATCTTTATGCTTCTATTTTATCCCTCCTCAGTCTCTTCTCAACACAGCAGCCATAATGATTCCTGTAAATATGAATTGGATCATGACAATCCTCTACTTAGTACCCCAATAGACTCTTCATTTCATAGAATATAACTTCAAACATCTAATCATGTCCTACAGGACTTCTATAATTATGCCATTACCTCCATGACCTCAACTCCTAGCACTCTTCCTCCTTGGCCTGAACCAGAGTCATTGATCTACCTCCTTGCTGTTACATGAACACACCAAACAGTTGTTCTTCCTTTAGCCTCATGTCATTGCAGATACGGTATTCTCTAAGTAGGAAGTCCTCTGCCTTAACTGCCTATCATAAGTAAAATACTTCTTCAGATCTCCCATCATTCCCTATATCTCTGACCTTCCTTTATTTAACTGTATAACACTCACTATCATCTGAAGAGTTATATATCTGTGTATTACATGACTCTTCCTAGAAGCACATAAGGGATAAGGTCCCAGAGAGGAGAGATTTTTTGTTTTAATGTGTTTCATACTAAGTGCCTAAAAATGAGAGATACAACACACTGCTCAACAAATGTCTGCCTGAAAATGAATCTTTCTTATCAATATAAAAACATGCTATGTATTTCCCAACTAAAAAAAAAAATATTTATTTAACCTGATAATTTCACTGATTACTGCCTTATTTATCTTTTCCAGTTGGAAGTAAAATTCTAAAATATTGGTTATATTCACAGTCTCTATTTCTTCATATACCATACTTTTCTCAACTATCCAATCAGGTTTTGCACATGGATCCCTATGGAACCAACTTAAATAGTCAATGATAAGACTTCATCATATTGAATCGATAAGCAGTATTTGATACCGCTGATAGCATGTTCTTTTCCACTTTGTCTCTAGGACAAAACTAACTTTTAATTTGCTGCCTATCGCACTCGCCAGTTCTCTTTTGCCATTTCTTATCTTTCGAACATGTAAGTATCAAAGTAAACTAGTATTCAATTTTTATCCTTTCCCATCTTTATCTCTCACTATATATGTATCTTCTTAAGTCATATCATCATATGCTATGTCTTTAGAAATTATTTTACAAAGACTCTAAAATTTAAATTCTTTATTTCTTTTGAACTGCAGACTTGTATACCTAACTACTTACACTTCATCTTCACTTGTATGTCTAAACATTAAAAGGTTATCACATTTAAGGTTTAATTTTTAATTTTGTTTCCTGAACGTGATATACCACCAGTAATCTCCTTCTTAATAAAGAGTATCTTGTCCTTCTAGCTACTCAAGCCATAAATTTAGAGTTATCTTTAACATTCTAAATATTTGCAAAACCTCACCACTTCTCACCTCCATCACTGATCCCACACTAACCAAGCCTCCAACGTTTCTAACCTGCACAAGATCATTAGCATACTACCAGAACTTTTGGGTTCCTGTCTTGTCCTTCCTCAGGTAAATCTTCGCATAGTGCCAAAAGAATTCTTTTAAAACAGAAATAAGAACATGTAAGACCCAAAATCTCAAACATTTCAATGAAGCTGACCTAACATTTTATATTCCATTTCAGTAACAAGATATCACCTTCAGGACCACATGCAATTGTGCAGCACACGGTAAACTCTCAATAAATGTTTATTAAGTGAGAAAAGGAATAAAGGATGTATAACTCAAATGATACAATGTTAGATAAAAACAAAGAAAGAATGGTTAAATTACTTTCAAAATATATATCTCCCAGGAAACAGCACACCCACTCTCAACATGATATATGTATTGCTTCAAAATATTATATACTTCTGTGTCTCTCTTTATATATAACCTCATGACTTTCAGAAGCCATGCCAGAATAGTGATGATGGTAAAAAGTGGGAAAAAGAAATATTATTGGATTATAATCACATGTTTCCTACTTATCTAGCAAAGACTTTCATTTTCAAATATCTTATTCTCAAGTTTCTAATTAAAGATTATTTTTCTTACAGATCATTTCTTATTTAAATATGAATTACACCAGCTAGATGAACAGGCCATATTTTAATAAAGATGTGACAGAGAGTAAAAGGTTAAACTATAGTAATCCAGAAAGAAATTAATCTGTATATTAGAAAATTTCCTCTCTACAGATCATGTAACAGGAGTGTTTGAAAGATGACGCAATTCATTGTGGTTTATTGAGTACTTTGCAGGGAATATAAGGAGCAAAGTAATGCATTAGGCTGTAAGACAGAAAATAGAAACTAGTTTAAACTGAGTCACTAATTAGTTTTGTGACCTGTGGCAAGTCACTTAACCTCTCTGTATCTCAGTTTTCTTATCTATAAAATATAAGTGTAGGATTCAATTATCTCTAAAATTCATTCCATGTCTGAGATTCTATAAGAATTTGAGGGAAAATAGTCTCTGGGGATTCAAAGTGATAAATTCTATCCCTGTCTATTAAAAGGAAAAAATATGAATTTACTAAATTGGTTTAGTTAATTTTAGACATTAGCTAAGCTAAAAGTCTGAGAAAATTGATTTGAAAAGCCTGAATAAACTGAATAGACATACTGACTAAAAATCAATTAGGCTATATGAGCATCGGTGTAATTTTAAGTTACATAATGTAGTGATAACTAATAATAATAATAATAAAATAAAAATTTTATCCCTACTAAATGATTTCTTTATGAAATAGTTAAGAAATCATCTTCTGAGCTAAACTCTCCTTGAATATAAATGTATGAACGATATACCTATGATATTTCTTCCTCTATCTTGTATCAATATTCCTGAAAAAAATGAATTGAGAGTTACTATTCTATATTGTCCTCTAGTTGCAGCATCATCTCCTTCTCTTTCAAAATCTCCTACTTTCTTTCACCATATCACCTCTCTAACAGAATAAACATTTATTCATTTTACTTTTAATGTCATTCTGAGGATACATTCATTATAACAAGCTACTGATAATGATAAAAAAAAATAGATGATAAAGCAGAATTTTAAGAAAGGAAAAATATTCATATTAATATTGCCACTCAAAAGAAAAGTAAATAAGGGTATTTTTGTTCTGCAGGCTATTTTCTAGAACTAAACTGTCTTTTTTGGTAGCTACTAGCCACATGTGACTTCCTGTTGAGCATGATTAGTCTGAGCTAAGATATGCTATAAGCATAAATGTTCATTGAATTTCAAGGCTTAGTCTCCACCACCAAATATAAATATCTCACTAATATTTTACATTGAATAAATATTGAAATGATAATGTTTGGATATATTAGGTTAAAATAAAATGTATTATATTTCACTCACTTTTTGAATACAGCTAGTAGAAAATCTAAATTAACACGTGATTCACATTATATTTTTATTGGAAAGCACTGATGTGCACTGTTAAATAGTATTTTCTTATTACAATCATTGAATAGTTAGAGATAGTATTAAAGGTCATCAAAATACTTAATGATTTTTTGTTTTCAGCTGAAGTATTTATTAATGACCACTTAAGGTACTTAATGTATAGGTTGACATATAAAGTTTCAAAAGAATACAATGTTATATACTTCCTAAACATCTGTTTTATGTATATTATTTTCACAGCATAGAATGGATTAACACAGTTAAAAATAGTTTTCTTTAAAATATTCTTATATATTGACTTTTTAATTTTAAAAATTTCAGAGACTGTTTACGATGCATCCTTCCATATAGGTTTCTTCCACTTATAATTTTAATAAGTTGAGGTGCTCTATAAAAGGATACTATAATATTTAGGGAAAATGAAATACTTGTATAAAATAATCCAAAACAATAAAAAGAGGTAATCTTTAATAAAAATATATATTCTATTTTATATATAAATTGCTCCAAATTATGAGTGCTGAAGATAAATAAAATGTTTAATTTCATAATTTCATTTAGTACCTTTCATTACTGGAAAGCTTAGCAGATATCTCTTAGTAGTTTAAAGTTACCATAAAGTGTGAATTTTTACTAGGAATGCTTTATTAAACTTCATTATTTTATTAAAAAATACTTTTATAACATACATGTGTGTATACATATATATTCATTCTATTTCTTCATGAAACCTAATGAGATGTTTGAAAAATAAAGCTTCATCTACGGCCATGCCGCCCTGAACAAGCCTGATACCGTCGGATCGCAGAAGTAGGGTCAGGCTTGGTTAGTACTTGTATGGGAGACCACCTAGGAAGACTAGATACTGTAGGCGTAAAAAATAAAAAGAAAATAAAAGGATTATAAACTGACAAGTTCCTTGAAATCTGTGAGGTCAACCAAGGGTTGCCTCACCTAAAAAAATAAATAAATAAATAACAAGAAAAAAGAAAAAAAAGAAAAAAGAAATCTTCAAATATCAAAAAACAAAGAGTAACATTCACCTAAATATTTTTGAAGAGACATGTGATAATAAAAATGACTTTTGCCTAAAATGAATAGAGACTTCAAAATTTTCACTGAAGAAAATAGACATATGATAACATTAAATGGATATTCCAAAAGTGTAACAATTTGGGTAGTAGATATTAATATAGATTCTTGTTTAACTGAGAAGCATGACAGTCAGTAATGTTTACTTTAATGTTAACATAAGTATGTGGATTTATACTAAGAAATCATATTATTGAAAAAAATGGAATGAAAGCATGGCCACTATGGAAAGTTCCTTAATTCTGCTTTATAATTAATCGAATTCTTAAGAGCTAATCTCACCTATGAATATATAAAAATGATATTCCAGAGTTTAATTCTTTGCTTAATTATATATATGATTCTACCATCTGTAAATTGGTATTAATGACCTTATCTATTGTTTCATTGAATTGCTGTGCAAATTAAATGAGATAATGCATGTAAAGTACTTAGCATACTCTCCAACACATGAAATGCTCAGAGTACATGTTAGCTTTCACATTTCCAGTTTGTAACCTGTATTCTTGATCACAGTACAAAATACAAGGAAGCATCTCTCATTTTATGAAGATATTAATAGACTAATTTTATTTTTAGAAAATATCTCATATCTATTTTTATGCATGTTTAGTTTCATTGGAATATCTATAGAAAAACCATTCTAAAATCAGTTATATATTCATATAATTGAATGTTAGGGCAAAGCATATAAAAGAGCTGGATTAATTGAGTATCTCATTCCAATATAACTATTGAAAAGAAATAATCTTTAGAGAAAAAAATAGAGGATTATGGATAAATGAATAAATCTGAGTATTTGGCAAGGGGAAAAATTTTGAATCTCTCCTTGACATACTGTCTGCCACTGCTTGCTGAATGGGAGATGGTCTTTCATTTACAGGGAAGCACTAATTTAAAAATTTTCAGAAAACCTATATCTCCCTAGAGAAATCAGCTCCTGAGCAACATAATAATGAATGTAATTTCACCTCTCAGAAAATTCAAACCCTGGATTTTTCTTTTCAAGCCATACACAGGTACAGCTAAGATTAAAAGCCTTTGACTCACAGGAAATCCTTCATCTTAGCCCACTAATTATTTACTACCCACTGTGAGTATGCAGTATACATTAGAATACATATTTTGGTCGCTCAGATCTATTTTTCTTTCAATTATAGTTTTCGTTGTCTTCCAGAGAGTTGGTTTCAATTAAGTAATATCTAGTTATTTATTTATATACACACTTTTTCTTTGCTCATTTGTTCATATTTTTTTTCCCTTTTAATAGAAAGAGATAGCACTTATCATTTTGAGTCTCCAGAGACTTTTTTTTTAATTATAGTATTTCAGACACAAAATAGACTTCAGAGATAATTGAATTCAACATATTTATATTATAGATAAGAAAGAGAAGACCTAGAGAGGTTAAGTGAATTGCCACAGGCCACAAAGTAATTATTGTCTGAGTTTGAACTAGTCACTAGTTTCTGACCTATATCATCAGCACATGATCCTATTAGTTTTACTTAAATATACTTTTCAAACTGCTCTCCTCTTCATCATCAATACTCCTGCCACATATCAGACCATAATCTTTTCATATGAAGCCTTAATCAATTTCATCTTAAGAGGTCTTCCGACTTCCATTTGTGCTATTTCATAGCTATTGAATATATTGAGTACATAATCCCTTCACTTCTTTCTTAGTTTCCAAAATTATAATCTTAGGTTAGGCAAAAACTTTTATTAAGCAAGACCAAATCCAGAAACAATATATAAAAATTAATGTTACATATTTTTAAACTCTCTAAAGAAACCTCTGTCATGACAAAAGCAAAAAGTGAATGACATAATAGGAAAAATATAGTATGTGCAATCATATTCTTAATTTATAAAGAATTCAATTAAAAAAAGAAATAATAGATGCTAAGAAAAAGTGAGAAACATATCTCAAATAGATTATAAAGAGATGAGGATGTGAATAAAAATCATTCCTTGCATCCTTTCCTTATTATATAATCTTTATCTGGTTGGATTCAGTTAATCTTTATAAAAAGTCTATGACTAGTATGTTGTTATTCCACCCAATTTACATTTGAAAAAAATGAGTCCAATAGGTTAACTGACTTGTCCAAAGTTATCATGTTTTAATCATTACATGTGTCCAGAACTATATGATTGCCCAGGGCAGGCCAAGGTTCTAAGATATCTTTAGGTTAGAAGTGCCCAGAGTGCCTGGTATATTATAGAAATGTTGGCGATATCTTTCAAATGAGACAAATCCTTCAAGTTAATTTTCCCAAGTGTTTCATAGGAGATGATGGTGAAATTGGGTGGAGAAAACACATCAACTTTGGGAAACTTCTAGGCATGTCCTTCCATGGACACTAGTTTTCCAAGAATATGGCATAAAATTTTGCCCCTCTTTATTACCAGAAGCTACAGAAAGACTGATGGGATGATATAGATGAGATAGATAGATGATAGATAGATAGATGATAGATAGATGTAGATAGATGTCAATTTTTAAAAAATATAAAACATACTATATATTTGCTGGGTGTAATTCTGTTGGCTGGGTTAATATCAAATTGTTTCATTATTTCTCTTTTGAGATCAAGCATCTCTTCAAATTTTGAGACACTAGTCCCTATGCTTTGAGAATTTCTAGCACTCGGAATTTAATGATCTACTAAAGTCTTCCATTATTAAATCAATATATATTGTGTGTTTTGACACAATGATTCAGGCTAGAGTTTTGAGATGACAACCATCAAAACTAACTAATTAATTATATAAGCAAGTACATAAAAATATGTTAAGATTATTCAGTGGACAATACCTGTTCTGATATCATATTCAGCCTTAAAAGTGTCATAAACTTTAGGTGACATCGGACTTAGTTTATAAGATTAAAAAAAAATTTTTTGGAATTGACTGCCACAGCAGACATTAATCTATACAACCAAACGATTTTACCTTTTTTACTATTAAATTTATCTTTCATATAGAGATAAAAAAAAAATCATTACTCAACTATTTTAGATCAGAATCTGGCAACAAATATCAGTTTTATCATTTAATTTCTGAGGCTTCAGTGTCCATCACTCATACCCTGAATGTACTGAAAAATTTGTTTTCATTATATGAAAAGAAAAAGTGTAAGTGAGAAAAATAAGAATAGAGCCTTGAAGACAAATTGAAAGATATTTTTAATTTTTACAATCATAATTATTTTGAATAACCAAAATAATAAAACATGCATCTGACTTTAATTGATGGAGAAATATAATTCTCTCAAAGACATACTTTATTTAATAATATATTTTGACTTTTTTAATTTGATTCTTCCAATAACTATTTCTCATTTTAAAAGAAGAATTTCTAAAAGGATGTAGATCATTTTATATGTATTTTATATAGTTTTTACATAAAAAACATTGAAAAATTTTGAAGAGTTTATATTTCCTCTAAAATTATTATACATCTTACTTTATGAAATTGTTTCAAATCAACTCTAATTTTGTTTTATATAATGAAGCTACAGAACTTTTTAATGTCTTTCTAAAATAAAGTATCTTTAGGTAAAATTTACAATTATGTGCATTTTTAAAAGAAAAGTTCTTAAGTATTAATGTCATGTCTACTAGAGACCTGTATTTGTTCTAAAATGCCAACTAATAATAACAAAGGAATAGAAAAATCATAATTTATTTTCTCCACATCAGATATTTTAAAGTTGAAACACATAATAAGTAGCAATTTCATTTTATCAAATAAAGAGCATATTCAGTTTCATTACTAGACAGACCATCCACTAACTTAGTATTACCACTGGCTCAGGCATGCAGAGGAAGTTTAATTTTCTGTTTGTGTCCTGGTTGACTCCTTCCCCACCTCCTTGCACAACTTGGAGTATTATAATCTTGTAAATGCAAAATTACATTGCTTTCCCTCTTCTGTAACTTCTCAATCAAAGCGAATACAATAGAAAGTAACCATCTCCCATGGTATCATCTCTCCAACAGCTTATCAGCTCACTATGATGTCATACCTTCCAATAATCTCAATGTAAAATATCTTTACAAATGGGTCCTTTATATTATTCACACAATGAAAATCATTAACTAGGATAATTAACTGAGACTGTGGTGATGAATAGAGCTGCATTACTGATCAGTATAATAAAGAACAGAAGCCACTAATTACAGACATAGAGCCTTGAAGCTACTGAGAAATGTAATTTAACATTGCCGCCCAAATTCCACACAACCTAATATAAATGCACAATGAAAACAATAAGGTCTTCCCACAGATAATGCTTTTGGGATCACTCCAGGTGTAAGAAAATGTGCCCATCTGCACAAAGTGGCTCGTGATCTAGGAGAAACATTTTAAAATTAAAACTGCCTAAACATTTTGTTAGGTACTCTCATCACAACCTTTGTCTTCTTTTCACATACTCTGGTAATTTCAAAAGGTTATAAAGATTTTAGTCTTATTTGCAGTAATAAAACAGCATATGAATAACAAAGTTATGCATCTATAGAGACATTTAGAATTGTCTGTTCCTCAGATACAGTTTTTCAACTTCAGAGAAAATAGTAAGTTGTAGAACAGTGTTTCCCAAAATTACTTGATGATAGGAATTGCATGAAGACCTTGTTAAAATTCAGATTACCAGAAGATATCCTGGGCAACCAGAACATATTCTTAAAGTGGAGGGCTTGAGATACTGATCTCAGCAAGATCTCTCGGCAATTCTCATCAGTAGGCAAGTTTGGTGCATTAACACTGGTTCTTTAAAACCTGTAACTGACATTTAATAGTTGTGTACCCTATTGAGAGCCATTTCTTCTCTCCGAGTCTCAGATTCTTTATTTGTAAAATATAGAAATATAATACTTCATTGGGTACATATATTACAAAAGCATATAAATCGCCTATCATTGTGTTTGTACATAGTATACATGTAGCAAATATCAGTTCTTTCCCATTCTCTTCTCTCCAAGGTTTGTTTTTTCTTCAGTAAATATAAAGTCTTATTAACAATAAGGAAGCATTGAAAACAGCATGTACTTCACAGCTTAAAGTACATTGCAGTATATATGTGTATCACAGATAATTAGTTCTACAATAAAGAAGAGAAAGTAAACTCAAGAAGACAGCTTACTATGCCTGGCCATTGTGCCTGACAGAACAAAATGAACATATCTGCCTAGACAATGGCCTTCTGTCATGGCGTTAGAATCTGATAGCTGATTTCTCCATTTTTAAGTCAAGAGAATTTTAGCATAAAATAAGAATTTTCATCCATTTGTATAAAACCATTCATGATAAAATTCTACTAGTAGCAAAAAAAAAAAAAAGTCAAGAATGTCAGGTAATATATATAAATGAAAAATGTCCATCATTAAAGAGTTGTCAAACATAATGTCAAATATCCATTTATTTAGAAACATCTTTTCAATGTTATTACTTTCATGAAGAACAAGATCGTACTTTGGAGTCTACCACCATATTTTGGAGTCAGACCCAAAGAGATAATAAAAATGCTAAGTTATCTTGTATGATTATCTTCTTGATCCTAATAACATTATAATTGATATGGTAGCCTCCTAAAAATTTGTCTACCAGAAGCCATGATGGAAGAAAGTTTCTTCTTTGAAAAGGAAAATGCGGTCTTATTCGCAAAAAGTATTGTCTTCATCCTTAATCTATAACAATATATTTGTTTACTTAACAAATATTTCATGATGACACACATATAGGCCAATTGGGAGATGTACAGATTATTTAGACACAGAAGCAGTCATAAGGATGTTCAGTTCTACAAGTTATACATGGATATTTTTACAAAAGGGCTAAAGACTAAGAAATGTGTAACTATCTATGTGAATTCAAAGAAAGGGTAGATTAAATATGGCCTGAATATTCAGCTGGGAACCATAACATTTCACAACTTATTTAATGGCATCGATCTATTCTTAGCCAAATGAAGGCTAACGATACCAAAAAATTGTTTCATAGTTTTTGATTTATATTTATAAAATTCCATGATATAAATACTTGTCAAATTAAGCCATCTCCAAAATGAAGCTAAAGAAAACATTAATAAGCAATATCTTGAGTCATTCTTTAGCTATTTTCTTTAATATTTCACAATTTCAACATGAAATCTTTTCTATTTATTTAAATTTTGAAAATAAAAATTTAATTCATACATGATGCTACTTTTCATTGTTTAGCATACTGTCCACCTCTAATTAAATTGGTTAAACTCTCATGCAAAAAAAAAATGTATTTTTACCACAGGTTTTACTATTTGCATTATTTTTAATCCTACACCTTGTAAAGAAATGTATTGCCAATGAACAAATATTTTTGAAAACCTACTTTATGTCAGGCTAAGTCTTTGTGATAAGTTAATGAATAAAACAGCTCATGGAGCCTAACCTCTTAATGGGGAGAGACATGTAATAAACAAAAAAACATATTACCTTAGAAAGTAATGAGTGTGATGAAAATGACAGAGCAGCATAAAGGATATCAAGGTTGTGGGAAAGCAGTGTTAAGTAAAATTATCAGGATAGGCCTCCATGGGATGGTCACATTTGAGGGGAAATGTGGAAGAGGTGAGGAAAAGAACAATGCAAGCAGAGACAAGGGCTGGTGCAAGGACCTTAAGGCAAGAAAATATACACTGTATGTTCAAGGGTGACATTCAATATCAAATAAGTTAATAATAGAGATGAAATGTCTAAGTCATGACACATGCTGAATATAAAGGTTCTACATTAAAGTTAATTTATTAATTCAGGGCTTTAAGCTTTTAGTCAAACCATATTCATGTCTCTTTTGAATTAAGCTTATTAGCCCTCTTCCACTCTGGAAAGGAATCCACCATTTTAGCCATAGAAAAGCTATTCCTTCACAAGTATCGAGAACTCTTTTATTTAACATGAATTTTTTTTTGAAGATGGAAGACAACAGAGAAAAATAATAGGGTAGTCAAGGCACATCCTAAACATTTGAAGCAACAAAGGGAACAGGATTGGAAAATAATCTATTGCAATAATCTATTGCATATTGTAAATAATAATATCCCTTACCCAGAGTCATTGATATTACCTTATTATTCTTTTTCTCATAAATCTTAAAAAATAAATAGCAAACAAAATACAAATTTTACAATTATTTTGCCTCCCTCCTAAACTCAATGATTAATACAAGTTCAATTTAAAAAATGAGAACCAATAAATGATAAAAGATTGGGGCTGTAAATAATGACAGCAAACCTAGGTACCTGAGGTAAAATAATTGAATTGGACATAAAGCAAAACTTTGTGCTTCCAAAATGTATATAAATAGAAATATTTAGGTTCTATAATTTCACAATAGAATAATATAAATAAATAAGAATCTTTTCTGCTATTAACTTGAGCTCTTTTCTAAAAGTACAACTTTATAAATGTCTATCTTACTAATCTCCTACAGATATTTTCTATTAAGACAAAGAACATTACAGAGGTATGACAACATTTTATTGTTCTTCAAAGAACAAGTAAAACAAAGAACATTACAGAGGTATGACAACATTTTACTGTTCTTCAAAGGCTAAGAAATGTATTTTTAAAATCCAAATATAATGAATTAGCACTTAGCATATAGTAAATATTCAATAAATGTTAGTACCTTTTCAATGCATTAATTTTCTTCACTCGTTCTCATTTTATACATGCAACTAATCACACTATTATTTACAGATTTCTTTGAGACTCTCCCTTGTGCATTAAAATGTGTTGAAATAACATTTGATAGAAATGTACTCCAGAGTGGTTCTATGTCAACTCAGTAGTGCATTACTTATGTCCCTAAACACAGAGATGCAACCCATCTCAGAGACTCACATATTACCATATTCAATTAGTTTGTTTATCTTAATTAATTTTTTGGCAGTTTACTATTCAAAACCTCAAATTTTAACTACACAGCAAGACATTTAGAGATAGTTGTAAGAACACTGAAAAGTACAGCTTGAGAAGAATATGAAACCGCTAAGATAATGACACATATTAAGGAGTAAGGAGATTAAAAAGGTACAAAGCTAAAGTTTTGAGTCAAGGCTTCAATACACGTATTGAATCATTACTCTGTATTCCTGAAACTAATATAATATTATATGTCAATCACATCTCAAAAATAATAGACAAAGAAAAAATAGCTATCACTACTGCACTCCTCTCCTTCACCCTGCCTATAAGGGAAAATGTTTAACCCATTGTTATTTTAAGTAGTCATTAATTATAGAGAAAGCGGCTGAGTTTCAGTTACATACCAAAAGCCAAAACATCTTTTTAAACACTTTATCTGACTCAATTTATGTGTTTTATATTTAAAATACCTACAATATAAAAAGATTTAAAAAAAATGAATTAGTAACAGAAGAAAGGAAATCATGTCAAAGATATAATAAATTCAGGGTTAAAATTAGCAGATAGAAATGCCCATATCAAAGTCCTGAATAGGTGCAGAAAAGTACTGAAATGTTGACTCTTAACTTCCTGGACATCAAAACAATCAGGATAAAGTTAGCAGACATGGCATCTACAAGATTAGGACCGTGTGCAGAGAGAAGAGATAGTGTCGAAAGAGATATACCTTCTACTGATACCGAGATCTGAGAGAAATTTCTCCTTTGGGAAGAGGAAGCTGCTGTGTACATTGACTGATAGCCTCAATAACACCGGCAGAAAAGGAAAGCTAACAAGTGTCTTATGATTGTTTCTTTCAATACTAAGAACATTGTTGGTGGTAAAACACCCAAGTGCAATTCATAAAAGCAGTTCTATCAAGAGCCAAGCCATTGTCATCCGAGTACACTACCCCCTGTGGTTTCAAATCCAGATTTAATGCATTAGAATCTAAGAGAAAATAATCCTTTTAGGTGTACAAAGTGCTTTGTCATGATGGGAAGAATGTCTTTATTTCACTCTTTCTAGAGTTGCAGCAATAATTTTTTTTTTTTTTTAAAAAAGGTAATTCCCCAAATTCATCGCCAAGAGAAGTAATGCCATACTTCTACAAAGTGTGTCAAACAGCATAATGGTTTAATGATCAGTTCTCCAAAACTGGAATCTACATGGGAAATTTCAGGTTTGATGTTTTTTCCCCAGAGACCAGAACAGTAGTAGTGGCATTTTTATCTGGCCATACTCTCTATCAAGGTTCACTTTGAAGACTTAAAAGGCCATGTTTGAAAATGAAAATAGTTCTGATTTTCATTCCTTTTCATTCAGGTTGCCAAGTAAAAATGGCAATCCTTTTAATCCTAGGCAAAAATACTTTTAGACAAACTGTGTAGGTGTTCTTTTTTTCTAGGAATAAATTAAAAGTAATGTAAAGAAACCATTATAGATAATGCATTGGCACAGCAGGGCACTAAAATCAGAACTGGTAGAAATCATCTAAATATTTAAGACATGGTATATTTAATGGAAGTCTTGAGGGCAACAATGAAATTAAATAATATACTCAAAGATAAAGAATCTAATTTTCCCTTTTAATAACAATTATTCTATGTATTACTAGAGACTATAAAATAGTAATAAATTGATTTACAGTGCTGATATTTATATGAACTATATCCCCACTGAATGGATGCATTTTAGTCCTAAACTCTTTCTTCCAGCACCAAGGAATTGCTGCTTTGAAATAAAAAGAATAACAACATGAAGTTCATACAACACCTAGCATAAGTTTCTCTGGCAACAAAAAATTTTCCATTCATCTTGTGGTTTCAGTGGTTCCTATCACTTCACTGAAAAGTAGAGCAATGGAGAGGATGAAATGATCAAGTATTATCTTTGAACTTGGGAGTAACCTACTCTATAGGGTCCTGCTAGCCTAACGTATGTCCCTGTACATTATTATTATTATCATTATTATCACTATTATCATTTAGTTGTTATGTTTTACTGTTACAAAATCTTTGGAGATAGAATTTTTTAGAGTAGTTTTTAATCTAAAACCTCAGATTTGCTTTTTATTTTAACCAGAGCCATCTTTCAGATATTCTTTCAGTAAATTAATATGTTAAGTTTTACAAGTTTAAGTTTATATATTCTTGTATATAATTTTTTATAAATAAATTCCCTAGGATGTTATTAGTATCGTATCATGTCACAACTAATTAGACAAAATAGAAATCTGAATAAAACTTTTATATATGAAGTAAACAACCATAAATATAAAAATAATCTTACTGGACTTCCATAGATATTATTTTAAATATTCTTTATTCTTCATTAACAGATTTTCTTGAATACATTTTAACTTTAATTGCATTTTAAATTAATATAAAAATCAAGAATAATCTAATTTCTCTAAATCCTAAGAGAATCTCATAATCATAAAAAATTCCAGATTTTATACGTGGCCTGAATTTCAAAATTCTGAAATTCCAAAATTTTTGAAAAACAAAATACTTTCTAATTTATTTTATGGCAAAATCTGCCCTGGATTGACTATGATGTTATCTATATATGTAGTCTTTATTAATCACATTTAGTTTGAATATTCATATATTTTATTGCCAAAATATGTGTTGATTCAGATTTCTTAATGTAGATATTATATATGCAATTTATACCTTTCTGAAATACAAAAGTTTCTGACTTCCGTTTCCAATGGATAGTAGTGGGCCTAGATAGATACATCACAGAAGCATCAAATTGATAATTTGACTATAAAATAAATAGGATAATTGCTCTTAGCTCACTGAATAAAGTAATTTATGAATTCATACTGATATAAATGAGTAAATAGGCAAAGAGAGAGCTCTTCCTTATAAGCTAACATATATATGTATATATAAGTATAATAATATAAGTAATACAAAATGTTTGAATATAATATAAAATTACATAATGTATGATAAAGCATATATATTATACATAATATATATAAAATTAGAAAATCATCAATGATTGATAATACTTATGGGTAAAAGTTTAATGATCATTGAGATATTTACATAGTTTTAAAACATCTACTTTTTTTGATCACATAATAAAATATAGAAATTTTACAGTGAAGAAACCTAGTAGATTTTACCTTAACCATGTGATCAAATTTAGTATCAAAACACTGATATAAACCAGTATCACTTTAATCTTGATCTCATTTACTGAAAACAGAATTAAAAATATCACTCCTAGAGTATTTCTGCCACAAATGTATGTGAGTTTAATTTTGAAAAATAATAAAATAAACATATATTGAGCAGTATTCCACAAAATGATCTTTGCTTCTCAAAAAAATATCAAGATTAGGAAAGACAAAGAAAGTCTGAGGAACTGTGTCAATTTATGGAAGATATGACAAGCAAATGTCATTCTAGCTCATATAATTTTGACGAAGATAATCTGCAACAGAGCTTATTCCAATCGAAGAGAAAGAAATAGTCCTGAATATTATCAAGTGTATAAAAATGGTGCACTAATTTTGATGCAAATGAAAGTTCACTTTTCTCTAAACAAAAGCAATAATGGAAATTACTTAATAAGGGAAGTTAAAAATGCCTTTTCTATGGCAACTAATGGTTAGAGATGGTAGAAGAAAAAGAAGCAAAAATATGGATATAATGAAAAAAAATGAGGAACAGTAAAAGAAAAAGAAATAAGTGCAATTATAGTCGGGGAACTAAAATTTGACCAGAAATATTTAGTTTTTGATATCCAAGAAACAACTGAGTGATCATATTATGGTATAAACATAATTGTTTCAGTCAATAGAGAAAAATGATATGAAATAGTTTTATTTAAGAAGATGTGAATGACTCATTAGGAATCAAAATGTTTAAAATGTTGAAACATAAGGCAACACTAAGTAAAAAAAAAAAAAGCATGTTTTATGAGAAACAGATTTCTAATAGCTTGATGATTTAAAGGGCCAACATGAGTCTCAAACACATTTTCCTGATAAGAGACTTCTGTTGCAATCGCTTTTGCATTGTGACTGTCGTTATTAGCTTTATATTTAAGAAAAAAAAAAATTAAAGGGAAAGTGAAGAATTCATAAGGGATTTATTCTACAATGAAATAATAATTTAAAAATTGAGCCTTTAGCTATTAATTCTTCCACCACATTTTTTGTCATTAATGATATGGTCATCCCCCAACTTCATACTTTTTCTCACTGAATCTTTTCATTAAATCAGTCATTTAGACATGATTATTCTTCTTCTCATTTATTGCTACATACTTTCCATTACCTTCAACCTGACTGAGACATCTATAGTCCAAAATTATATTATAATGTATCTAGCGGATTAATTCCTTACTTTTCAAATTGCTTTTCTATACTCCAATCCTACTTGATTCTTATTCAATTCATCATCCACAATCCCAAAAGTCTTGTTTTTCATTAAAAACAAAAAGTGTACTAATGCCTTTCTATTGCAGAAATTATTTTAGTGGCTTTCCATTGCTTGTGGAATTAGGTTTAAACATGCTATCATAGCTTATAGTTTTGAAAAAAAATCAGAAGTTTGTTTAAAAATTAAAAGTCAGATGCTTAAAATTTCAGTTCTATTATAAGCCTTATATTCATACATGGCCACTGAACAGAGATGTCACATAATACTCTTCTGCTGTGACTACAAATAATAATAATAGCAACATTAACAATTTTCTGTAAAAAATGTAATGAGATTATAGATATTAAAGTAGCTACTAGATGGGGACCTGTGGTGCTAGTAATATTCTATTTTTGGATCTGAGTACTGGTTATACAGGTCAGTTTGATTTAGGAAAAGTCATCAAGTGGAAAATTATGATTTTTGCAATTTTTGATATGTACATTATAACAGTAAATTTTTATTAAATTGTGGACTTAGGAAGAAAAAAGTACAGTAAAGATAAAAGAGAAGGGAAATATGTATTAACGTATGCTCGTTTTAATAAATAATACCATAGGAGATCTAAATTTTCCATGTATGATTATTAAACTAAGATTACTGCAATTATCTTAAGCAATGATTTTCATGAGGTACTTATATTAGCACTCAAATTATATATATATATAAAAATATGCAAATCTTAATATAGCTATTTACTTCTAATCAAGAGCATAAACCTTCTAAAAATTCCTTATCTTATAGCTAATTTTTTTCTGATAGTTTTTTTTTTCAAATTATGCCCTTCAATATAGAAACAAATACTGAGTTTATCCACATTTATTTAGTATTTCCTCAGCCCTACCATCTCCCCACATGTCTTATTACTAGCTCAGTGAGTTGGCACCAGTTTTGCACCTCAGGATGTTTACTCTGGCTAATTTAGCTACTGATCTTCTAATGTCTGGTGTTTGGCAATAAAGTCCCAGTTGGAGTTTCTAACTAACAGCAGTTTGCATTTAGTTTCTACATCTCTGTTTTACAGTCTTAGTACCTTCTTTTTTGGTTGCATGAAGACAATTGCTCCTAGGGATACCTGAACCTGAAATGAACTGAAAATATTTTACAGCTTTTGAACTTTCCGGCAATAGAAGAAAAATTCATACCAATTCCAGCACTCTGAACAGCTGTCGCTATAAGGTGATGTTGCTAAAAAAAAAAAAATCTCAAAATAGAACAAGGCAAATATCATCCCTGCAAGGGTTCTACTGTTTTAGAGATCTCCAGCTGGAAACTTAATTGTAATTTAAACAGAGCATACAGAAACATCTCTCCTGCATCTATTCACTATACTTTTATTGAATTGGATAATTTAATCAATAAGTCACAATACTCTCTAGTGTAATGTCATGTAAAATTCTATGAGCAGAGAAATTTTATCTTTGCTGCTTATGATATCCATCTTCCTGTACTGTATTTCTCTAGGATTTAAGTACTATATCTCCCTATTCCAATCAAATCTTTAAACACTTGTAATCTATTTTCTCTTCCTTGTGTTAACACCCTACAGCCAAAGACCAACAGGAATACAGCTGGCTTTATTCTCATTTGCAGCATAAAAGGCCATACTGTGGAGAATGTGCAGTGTTTTGGCAAAAATGTGTGCTAAAGTTATCCAGAGAAACGGAACCAAAAGTAGATTTTACACTGAGATAGAGTAGAGGAGAGAAAGAGAGAGACAGAGAGACAGAGAGACAGAGACACAGAGAGAGATGATAGAAATTGGCTCAAGTAATTATTGAGGCCTAGTAGTCCCACAATCTGCCATCTGCAAGCTAGAAAACCAGGAAAGTCAGTAGTGTAATTCAGTCCAAGCCTAAAGTTCTGAGAACCAGAGAGGGCCCATGGTGTATGACCCGGTCCGAGGCCTAATGCCTAAGAACGAAGAATTCCTGATGTCCGAAGGAAGGAAAAGATATTGCAGCTCAAACATATAGAGACAATATTTATCTTTCCGCTGTCTTTTTGTTCTTTTCCGGCTTTCAACAAATTGGGTGACGTCCACACGGATTGGGGAAGGTCACCTATTTTACTCATTTCACCAATTCAAATGCTTACCTCTTCCAAAAACACCCAGTAATAATGTTTTGCCAGCTATATGGGCATCCCTTAGCCCAGACAAGTTGACACATAAAGTTAGCCATCATAGAGAATATAAAAAAAAGCCACTTTAGGTTTTGGTCAATTTATTTGTGGGAGGGTTTAAAGAAGCAGGATTTTGCCCTGGCCTGTACACTATCAGGAGCTGAGAGCTACTCTGTGATCGGATATCTCAAAAAAATCTTATCTATGAGGAGGATAGACGGGAATGAAACTAATGTAATTAAGAAACAGCATTTGTTCGCATTAGTCAGGAAAAGATTATATTTGATATATTCTAGCATGGACAATGCTTTGTCTGTGCTGAGACACAGTTCCAAAGTGGTCTAGTTTTTGTCTTTATCCATCATGGTCATAGAGTGGTCTTTCTAATTTTGAGTTTCTGTAAAAAAGTTTATATTCAAAAGGAGATGCAAAGATCTAGCTGTCCATGCCAGGTAAGTTTCCAGCAATACTGAGGCCTAGCTGAGAATACCAGGCAGGTCCAATATGTCAGGGGATTGCTCTTTCTCATCTGTTTCTATTAAAGAATGTTAACAGAATGTTACATAATAAAGTATAATTTTTTTTTTTAAATTATAAGAAATTCTGAGCATTCCTCGTAAAAGTATTTATCATTGAAGCATTTATGAATTTATTTATTTTTGGAAGTTAAGGCAACATTTACTCAATTTCTGTGCAATGATATTTTCTAAGGCATATGGGATGGTTATTGGCAAGGATACAATTTTTTTAAGGCCTTCTATAATTAGATTTTAGTTTAGAAATACATTTGACTGGTGCAAATTTGAGAGAACTTATTTCTGGCCTTAGCTGTTATTCAAGATGAATACATCTTTACCTATTTTAATGTGTCTTGGCGAAGTAAAAGAAACAGAGGGCCACAGTGGGCTCCTTGCTCTCCTCAGGCTCTGAATAGTGAGTGTGATACCTTGGACACCTCTAATACAAGCTGATTGAAAGCATATTTTCCACCTTGACACCTGAACCCATGATGCAGATGTGTAATAATTCCGATATAGATTCTGTCAATGGCTGACTCAAAGCAACGACTCTTCCATTCACATTGATTTTACTTGGGTGGGTATCCAAGCTCTTCTCGACTGCCATGTACTGGGAGCAAAAGCTTCATTCCCGTCCATCAAATCTATGTCCTTAAGATTCAGTCTTGTTTTCTTTAGTGCCCCATTGATACCAGGGCCAAAAACAATATTCATGTTAGAGGGATCGCAACCGGACACAAAATAGCCCACAATTCTTGCCAGAAGAGTGAGGCTATGTTTCTTAACAGCATCTTCACGAGCTATGACAGCATCAGATACTCCTGGCAAGGGCAGTGGCAGTCCCTTCTTTCTTGAATACTGGAGGAAGTTTATTTAACTGCTCTAGGCTTACTTGGGACTTAGTACAGTCATCTACTTGCATTGCTTGTTTTTTTTTTTCTGTCATCACCTCACTTGACATCATCTCATTATTAAAGTAACCGACATCACTAGTATCTTTCCACTGCTGTTGCGACTATAGAGCATACTTGTTACATTCTTCTCTGATTATTTTATGTTTTGCAGCAAAACTCTCTGTAATTCCCGTGAGGAATTGGACACGCTGGTTTGTTGATGCTGCTCACAAAGAATCATCCAGCTTTAGCTCTAATCCAAACTTAGTTCTAATATCCATGTTTATGACACAGAAGGGAGCCTGACTCATGTGTTTGGCTCCTCCATGCAAGACAGTTTCATCATCTTTAACACAAATTTCCTGATATCCATTCACAACAGACTGAAAACCAGAGCCACAGAGCCTATTAACAGTAAAAACAGAGGCCTCTTTTGGGATTCCCACACAAAAGCCAACATGTCTTGCCAAATATGTAACAACCGGAGAACCATTTGCTGGTTTATTATAAGGATAAAACTCAAGAACAGACATTAGAAGACATGCATACAGCAAGGTATAAGGAAGTGAGGTTATAAGCTTCCAAATCCTTCTGGGCATGCCATATTCCCAACATTTCATTTGTTCACCAACCCAAAGCCCTGATTCATTTAGTTTTCATTCATAACAGAAAGATTTGTAAAACAATAAAATAACTTTTTAATAGTAGATTAATCTACTAATCTTTAATAGATTTGTAAATCAGATTCTGGGGAAAATAATATCATATGAAGCACTGGGCAGTTATAGGTAGAGGTTTTGATATGCCTTTAAAAACTTGGCAAATAAAAGATCATTCTCTCCTGCCCTCTTAATATTTGCACTTGTGATTTTCTTTATATTTAGTTTCTAAGAGGAATTCTTAGTTATAGGAATTGAAGACACATGTTTAAAATATTGAGGTCAAAATGTAATTTTCAATGCCATTATTATATTTTAAAAGATCTATGTTTTATGCTAAATTCTTAATACTTCTATAGTAGAAACCATCTTATCTTACTTGATTCGAAGAGTTATTTAGTTACTGAAAAAGTGGGTTAAAATCAGAACAAAAAAAGTAAAAATATCTTAAAATTTATTTTATGTTAAAACACATGCAGGCACCCTATAATATAAGGATGAAGGCTTTTTCTGAGATTTAGTTTGCTGATTTGAGTCCTACATTTTTACAGAAAATACATTCTAAGGCCTCATCTGTAATTTCTAGCAATGGTTTCACTACAAGTTAAGAAATGCAGAAAGTGGAATAAAAGAGAGGTAGGTGCTCACTAGCCATGCTAGTTCAGTTGGTACACTTTCAAAGGGGAATTGAAACTTTCAGCTAACCTCCAAGATTATTTATGTGAAGACATATTAAGAGAGCTTCTATTTTCTGAGTGAAGACACAGTCCATCTACGTAATAAGACTTTTATATATTATCTGCAAGGGTTTGTAATTATTTGTATTTTTAAAGATTATGCCACAAGTATGAATGCCTATTTATTAGACAAGAAGTTGTTTTGTTTTGTTTTATTTTTCATATACATATAAAATGTGTTTATAACTAATCTGTTTAAAAATATATACTTGTAGAAATAAAACTTACAGACAATAATGATTATCTATTACAGATATATATTTTTCCCACAAACACCAATTATATACTGACAGTCATCCTATTTGTTAGCTATGCTGTCAGTCAAAACAGATATGACTGCTCTCTAATGGCATTTGGCAGGAGTAAACAGAGATTAGAGCATAGACATTGGTTCAGGCCTCCAAGCCAATCTGTGCAACTTTCCATTCCAACCAAACAGTGACACCTGCATGTGGTAATCATTCTCCTTGGTTACAAGTTCTGGCAGAAACTAAAGACCTGTTTCAAGCTACAGTAAAATGAGCTAAGTATAAATCTTCTTCATAGTAAAACTTTAATCTTCTCTTAAGAAAAAAAGAAAATGAAAGAAAGAATACAGGTGTTTTAATCATCTTTCAATTATTTTGTAGTAAGGTAGATTAAGCTTAAATAAACCAATGAAGAATAACCATGGCAGGGATGTTATCTTCTGGTGTCCATGATAAGAATGCAAACTGCAGTCCAGTATCCAGCATGAGCTGTAAACTGCTGTGCTGATGTTCACTACACCAATCTCCTTTTTACTTGTTAGAGCTTTCATCTCATGAAACTTGCCAACCTTAGGAATATTTTATGAGTTACCAGCTTTGCAACTTTTGCAGAATATATTCAAACATCACTTTTACAGGCAGCAGGACTACAAATATTTCTCCAAAGATTAAAAGAAAAGTATATAAAAAGGAAACCATGGAAAGAAAACTAGTAGCATTTTCCCACTGTGTCCCTGAAAACACTCTTGTTTTCTATAACTTGAAGTCAGGCCCAGAGTTAGAGGTGAGCAGAGCATCCTCCTAAGGTTATCATTCCCAATCAAATCTCTATTTAGGAGCACAAAACACTAAATAATAAGCCTTTTCATTATTTTTTCAGGTATTTAACTGCCATTTTTGGGTAAAATATTAATAATTTAGTATTTTTATTTTCTCTTTTTTCCTACTAATTACTCCTATTTAATTTTTTAACAAATTATCATGTCTAACACTTATATAATAAATAACAAAATGTGCCACAGTTTTTTAATAAACTTTCAAAAATCATGTAAAAACACATTATTCTTTTTTCTAAATGTCGACAGTAACGCATCGTTATTTTTAACCAAAAGTAAGCCTGTGGAACCCCAGAAGGCCTTATGGAGAGCTGGATGTTAGATATAATGAATGGGACAAAGCTAGTTTTAGATCTTGAATTACACTGTTCTGAAAATTTGACCTGTCTAACTAGCTCAATGACAAAGATTAAAACTGATTTCAGGAGCAGATATTTGAAAGCAGGTCTATACAACTGGCCTTACTTATGAGGAAAAAAAGAAAACTAATAATTATAGAAACTCTAATACATTTCAGAGCCTCAGTGTCATACATATCTTTATTTGCTACCTTATATCCATTCTCTCTTTAGATATTATTTAGGTCAGTTTATGAAGTTTCCATGGGAATTTTCCCCTGGATTCTTCCAGAGGAGGGGTATGCAGGACTCGCGTGAAACAGCATATCGAACAGTGAAAGTCTAAAGCCTTTCTATTCAGGATGAATCTCAGAAACTTATGGCATTTACATGAAATTTTTTTTTTCTCTTAAACTATAAATTTAAGTACTGCAACCATCTTGCTACCAGAAAGAGAGCCTGAGGACAATTGTTCTAATTTACTGGAAATGAAGTCAAGATAAGGTCAGAGAGAAACCAAGACCTGGAATATTGTTCAGGCCACCACATTAAGCCTGATCAGAAGTTAGTCCTATCCATGAACTTTTCAACTAATCAACTGCCAGCCATGAAAAGCCATGGCATACTGAACCATACTGGTAAACCAAGTGGCTAGCAGAAGTAGTGTGATCCAACACCTCCCACTCCTCACACACCAGAGAAAGTTAGCTCTCCCAACGTACCTCTGTTAGATCGTACAGCATTTTATGAGCATGTTGTTCTTGAGGAGGAAGTGTTGGCTGTTTTGTCTAGAAGAAGGAAAGAGAGAAATGAGTTATTGCTGCTCATTTTTCATATGTAATAACCACTTAAGTGAGCACATTATTCACTGCAGTATGTTTCATGCACTACTAGATAAGTCGATGACTTCACTGAATAACACCATGGCTTAAACTGGAAATACAAATTCAAGTCTCACCCAGCTTATTCAACTTAATTTAAAGTAATTATTAACAATAGTAATTCATTTAAAAACTGATGAATATGGGAAAAACCTAAGCAACCAGGATGTCAGGATGATAAGCATAAACCATGACTGGAAAACCAGACATACGAATGGTCTAGCTATGAGGAATTATAAAACTGAAGGATAGGTGAAGTACATACAATGCACTGTGACCTTTGGCTAATATGTAATGAAAGGCAACTTTATTAATCCACTTAAACATTCTTCTATAGATTATCATGAACCACCTATCTTAATAATCTGCTTTTGGAGATGGGAGAGGAAGTAACTAGGAAAAATTCAAAAAGGAGTAAAATTTGATCTGCATAACAATGAAATAATAGATATTTGGCAAGTA
Source organism: Pteropus alecto (assembly GCF_000325575.1). NCBI lineage: Eukaryota > Metazoa > Chordata > Mammalia > Chiroptera > Pteropodidae > Pteropus > Pteropus alecto. Next base: position 58,960,026 of record NW_006442484.1, read on the forward strand.
ACTAAGAAAGTTTAGTCTTGATGAGGGAATAGAAGACATGGACGCATGAGATTTAAAAGGAAATGGTGCATTTGATCTTCTGCAAATCATTGCGTGTACCAAAAAGTACTAGCTCATGCTTGTTCATAGGTGACATGGAGGAGTATTTTCTAGGAGGCATTCTGTTAAGCTAAAATAATTACACAGCTCATGTTTATACACCACTTCACAGTTCATAGAAGAATTTACATACCCCACTTTAAATATAACTATGTTACTCTCCTGAAAATGTCATAAAATATATTAATAACATTAGGTTAATTTTGTTATACAAATATTAAATCTTTATAAGCTTCATTTTAACCAAGGTGAAATGATTTAGAATGATTATGAAAGAAATTTCAGTGAATAAATTATATCACACCTTTTCAGAATCCATTCCTTGGTAGTTTTACAGCAAATTTATTTGCACTTCAGGATTTCTGAGATCTCAATAAATTTACAAATGTAGGTTTTATAAGCAAATTTAATGAAAGGTTTCTTATTTTCAACATAAAACTTTGATTTAAATTCTGGAAGCCAAAGCTGTTATATTTTATTAAAATGGAAAAAAAAAGAAAATAATGAAAATTCCTTATGAAATTAAAGAACTTTTTCTTCCCCTTTTATACAATATTGCAATTTCTACTTTTAGTGTTCATCTTTAAAATATAGAAGCAATCTCACTATGAAAATTTTATGCATAGAACCAAAAGATAAACGACTTTCATTGATTTCCATCTGTATGCCCAGAGAGCCGAGAGTTTTTCATTTAATTAAACCAAATTAAATTCTAAAATAAATTTAGAAACACCTTCAAAATAATCGAGGTGTGCAGTTCTCTCTAAACTCTCTGCTTGCCAAGTTTTTCCCATTAGTTAGACAAAGCATTCATAGTATGTCATTAAAACCTTCTTTTTAACTTTGGGTTTTGAACATGCAGTGCAATATACATGTGATGTATTGTTGAATTGTATACTTTAAATTTGTATGATTTTATTAATCAACATCACTCCAATAAATTCAATAAAAAAAAAACCTTCTTCTTTACTTAATAAAAATGATTCAATCCAGAGATGATTTTTACCCAAGTGCAATATTTTCTTTTTTATGATGACCTGCTATTTTAATCTGTTATTTAGTTTATGATGTTCTTTATTTTTATTATGTATTTTATTATGTATTAATGGTTGATATCTTAAATGTCTGAACCATTAAGTACATAATGAATGACACCATTTTTTTCCTAGTCTATCAAATGAGTTAAATAGAAAGAAAAAAATTTAACACTATTTTTGATCTATATAGATATGTAGCATAAAGTGAAATTTTAACACCCCACTTTACTGGTTTTATTAGTTTTTTTGGGTGGCCATAACAATGTATCAAAAACTGTGTGTCTTAAACAACAGAAACTTATTGTCTCATCATTCTGGAGGCTAGAAATCCAAAATCACAGCGTCAGCAATGTTAGTATCTACTTAGGGCTGTGAGTAAAAATCTGTTTCATGTCACTATCCTAGTTTCTAGTGGTTTGCAAGTACTTTTTGATGTGCCTTGGCCTGTACTTACATCATCCCGACCTCTGCTTTCATCTTCACATGGAGTTCTGTGTGTGTGTGTCTGTCTCCATGTCCAAATTTCCTCTTTTTTTTAAGGACACATTCATATTGGATTAAAGCTTATTCAAATGAACATGTTTTAACTGGATCATCTGCAAAGACCCTATTTCTAACTAAGGCTGCATTCACAGGCACTGGGGTTTAGGATACCAACTTCTTTTTGCTATTCAACACATAACAGGGACTGAGTTTTAAAATGCTTTTCTTTAAGTAGACTCAAAAAATGTTCAACTATGCATCACAATACGTGGGTTTAATTTTATCCCCCATTATTCATGAAGGAATCTCATAATTTCTTCATGTTGCAAACTTTCACAAATATATCTGAGTAACTAGGTACCGCTTTACCTTATCTGCATTAGGAATGAACACAAGATATCCAAAAAAAAAAAAAAAAAAAAAGACTGAAATAAAAACTTATAAAAGGGCCTTAAATAAAATTAGGGATTTTTTTTTTTAAAAAAAGGAATAGAAATAAAATAAATAAGTAAAAGACGTCTAAGAAAAAGTGGTTGAAATAGAAGAGTGGCAAAGAAAATCCACTTTATAATTTGGATTTGAATGAAAAAAAATTTCATAAGGTCTTAATTCCTGGTTCTGTCCTCTAAGGGACTCTAGAAGCAATGAGACACAGATTACAATAACAGACAAGAAGTACTTAAAAATGAGATCCAAAAAAGATGCAGAAATCAACTCGAAAGAATTCTCGTGGCCAAATATGTGCAATTCAGCATTAAATTATATAATGATAGTAAAGGATTACAACCTTTTAAATGAATTAACTTACTATTATGCCATTTTTAATGATTTACATATCTATATTTATATGAAAGCCCTTTCTTACAGTAGAGGCTCAAGTACTAACTATAGAAGAAAAGAAGGGATCAAAAAAATTACCATTTGGCAACTATCAGCATTAATTCAGGCAAGACTCATAAATGGATAGTAAAACTAATGAGTGACATTTTGAGGTATTGCAAAATATTTATATCATCTCAATATAATTTCTCATAAGACAGCATAAAAATTTGACAGGAACAATTTGATAAAGTGATTAGGTTAACACAATGTTATATGCTAACCAATACTATATGCTAACTGACATGACACGTTAAGAATAGTACATCACTTCTGTGGTGTTCCTCACAAAACATCCATAACCTGAACCTGGACACATCAGACAACCCAAAGAGAGATGCATTTTATGCAAAATTACTGACCTGTTCTCTTAAAAAATAAAGTTAATGTCCCCAAATTAAAGAGACTCAAGAGACATGACAACTGAAAATAATGCATGATCTAGGATATCCTTTTCATATAAATGACATTATTAGGACAATTGGCAAAACCTGAATAAGATATTCAAATTAGGTAATGATGTTGTATAAGTGTAAATTTCCAAATGTTGTTAAGTGTACTATATTCAATGAATTATAATGAGAGGAAGGGGCATAATATCAGTAATATACTCTCAAAAGATAAGAAGGAGAGAGAAAAAGAGAAGAAAGGAGGGAGGGAGAGAGAAAGAGATGGGAGGAAGAATCTAGGTAAAGAGTATATAAAAATTTTTGTACAATTCTTGCAATTTACATCTGAATTATATGCTAAAATTTAAAAAAATGGCAAACATTACTCATTTTACCTTTTACATAGTGGAGAGTAAGACATAAAGAAAAGACAAAAGTGTTACTCTTGAATAAGGAGAAGTAGGAAATAAATGGTGATTTGTAATGGTGAAGAACTATGACACAAGGTGGATTAAGGACATGTTCTCCACTACTTGGACAGAGATTTGCAGGGAACGAAATAGGAAGGGCAGAAGCAGCCGATGAAGTTGGGAAGTATTACCTTTAATTCCTCCAGTAGCAGAAAACAAATGTAAGAAGGTGTTTTCAAAGAAAGTGAACATGTTAATAAGTACATGTAATCAAAAAATACGGGCTTGAGAATACGATTTTTTCAGTGGGCTTAAGTCTTGCATTATGCGTAAAAGGGTATTAGCTAGTGACATTGTATTATTATTTTTAATACAAGCATATTAGATATGCAGCTGGAAAGGGCTAGAGAAAATGAGGTTACAGAGAGTATACATGTGCCCAGAGGGCCAATATGTCCAGGGTTCCCAATAGTCTCACATCAGTATTTCTAATTGCTGTTGTGTTGTCTTAATGATAGGGGGTGAATTTCTTCTCCCTCATTGCTGTCACCTAATTGAGCTTTGTTTATTTCTTCTGATACCAAGTTTTCCAGATTTTCAGCTTGTTTCTGATTTTGGAAAACAGAAATTCTCTATTTTCTTTTTGACATTTTAGGGTACAGAATAATTTTGCAGGACTCAATGGTCAGATTATAGCTTGTGTGTCTACCTAAGTAAATGCCTCTGTAAAATGGATGGACTTTTCACATGACCCTATTTGAAAAAATATTTATTTTCACTTAATTTAATGGCCCTCATTTCTGTTATATTTTAAAGAACTTCAGCCACCCTCAAGGTATTTAGAGCTTCAGTTAATATATAAATTATAGATAGAAATAAAGACTTCAATAAAAGACATATGCCTATTGGCACCATTACTTTTTTTCTACATTCCTTTTTTTTGAGTATCCTAAATTTCTCAGGCCTAACTTTTTGTATTTACTGACTTCAATGCACAATATATATTATTATCCAAGCAAGAATATTCCTTTTGAATTTTTTCTAATGAACATATCAAAACAAAACACGATTATTTGGTTCTTAATGACAGAACTAGTAGAAAATAATAAAAGTATTTCTATTTCAAAATATTTTTGTGGTTCACTTAAGCATAAATAGGTCAATTATAATTAACTTACATGTTGTGTAAATGTGTGTAAAACGCAGACTTAAGCGTTTTAATTCTTATTGACTAGTTTAGAGCTAAACAGTCAATTTACACATCTAAATCCAAATTTACTGTTTTATTTAAATTTTATCATATTTAAAATAAAAGTCACAAGGTTTAGAGGATCTTATACAATATTCACTTTGTATTTTCTATTTTACAGTCTATTAATGATATTCTAATATTCTAATGAAATATTGGAAAACTACATAGATTGAATTTTAAAATGGTTATTTCAAAGGACACATTAAAAATGATCAAAAGAGGACATTTGCTTAAAAGAATCAATGAATAGTTCTTAAACAAGTACAAACTTGTCTAGATAATTATTTTTCATCAAGTTTTAATACAGAATGTAGGGGATGCCATTCAGATTATTTGGAGCATTGGTAAAAGAGAGCTTGAATATAATTTTCATAACTCATCAGGAGGTAAATCCCAAGGGATAGCAATTGAATAATTATATTAACATTCATCAGAGTAACTATCTTTCAGGATTTCACAGCTCTTAAATCACTGGGAACACAACTGCTATTTCTTGTTGCATGCCTGTTTGCAGGGTTTTTCAATTAATATGTTTCAAAAATATGAATTTCTGATTTTGCCATAATTACACATCACCTGAAAGCACCATGTAAAAATAAAAAAACTTTCAACTGATTTTTAATAAGAATTTATTTATGTCATAGTTCTTTCTCAAAAATTCATTATTGGATTTTATCTATTATACATGACATGAGTTTCAATACACAAAAATTCCAAAACAAAACCTAGAAATGTTTTTGAACACTCAGATAAAAAAGTTAGATGAATGGATAGATTGATGAAGAATAGATGAATGAATGAATATTAGATTACAGGAAACATACATAGAGAGCTAGACTGCTAGATCCAGAAAGAAGCCATTGTCAAAAGGTAAGGTCAAAGATTCTGGAGTCCAACTATCTGAATTCAACTACCAGATAAGTCATCTACTAGCCACATTTACTAGAGAGTTTACTTAACTTTTCTCTTTTTTAATCTACACAATAGTGATGCTTAATTTGAGTACATCCATTTATACAGATGTAGTGAAGATGAAATCAATTAATCCAGATAAATACACTTATGGGTAGTGTTGTATTAGTTTGCTAGGGCTGCCATAACAAAATACCACACGCTGGAAGACTTAAAAAATATAAATTTATTTTCTCATGGTTTGAGGGGCTGGAAGTTCAAGATCAAGGTGTCAGCAGATCTGGTTTCTCTTAAGGCCTTTCTCCTTGCTTAGATGATGACCGTCTTCTCATTGCGTTCTCACATAACTTTTTCTCTATTGTGTGCATCTCTGGTGTCTCCTCCCCTTAGAAAGACACCAATCATATTGGTTTAGGGTCTTACCCTTATAACTTCATTTAATCTTAATTACTTCTTTAAAAGCCTTATCTCCAAATACAGTTACATTGAGGTTCAGGGCTGCAACATATACAATTTTAAAGGGACACGATTCAGTCTATAACAAGTATTAAATATTAATAATGAATAAATGATTATTTAGACCATGATTAAGAAAATATAATGGCTCAAATGGCAAAACTGAAGTTATGTGCAAATGAATTAAAGTTCCATTTATTTTACAGCTTTAGAGGTCTGGGAATAAATACACATTGTGGATCAATTTGCGGTTCCTCTACCTAAAACCTAATTTCAGCATGAAGGTGGCTATTTCAAACTATAATCAGAACTTTGACAGGTGTCCCCCAGTGTTATCCACACTAATGCTGGGTTCTAAGAATTCTTTACTGTTTCAATTGTTAGTAATCAAATTAAGTAAATTCTGCCTTACCTACTTTTGTCCAGCTTCAAAATATAACATTATGTTTAAAGTTACCTGCAAAAGCAAAAGAAATGGCTAAACACTTTTTGCTCAGTGTACCCTGTACAGTCAAGGGGAACAGTGGATAATACTACATTATCTAATTTCAGTTTAAACCTAAGGAAAATAAATTGAATGCATTGAAATGCTTTTGAAATAGGGATTTTTTAAAATCTATATGATAATTTTTAACAGGAATAATTTTGAAAGGAATTATGTTACAAAAATATTGATGATGTAGATTTAAAAATCCAATATTTTATTAAATAGCTAGGAAATATTAATACTTTCTGATCTTTTGATACCAATGGTTAATAAAATATAAATGAAATATAATAAAATATAATTAAAATGAAATATATATATTCTTATGGCAAAACGAAAAGTTAATTGCAGGACTTTATTTTTCTAGATTGGATAATAAAGTTAGTGATTAATTTAAGTTCCCTGCATATCAGGTTTAGCATATTTTAGCCTACTCATCTTTATCCTTAAAGAAATTCACAAGCAATCTTTTCATGCCTAACATATTAAAAGAACACATTTACTTTCTTTGTTTTCTATTATTTTTATTGTGTTTCTCATTTAGCTTTATCAGTTTTCAACACTTGGTTCATTTCTATCTCTCTCTTTTTCTATTCCAATTATTTTCAACAAAACAAACATGTAATTTTTGTCTGTTTAGTTTGATCCTTGACATAGTTAAATATCATGTCTGAAAATTGATGGTAACACAGAGAAAACATAAAGCATTGGATATTTTGTCAACTGAATGTTTCAAAGAACTGCAACACATTGTGGAATACAGAGAAGACAATAATAATAGGGCAAATGCTAATCACTGATAATATGAAAAAGGCAGTCCTTGAGGATGCTATGTTAATATTTGGAACCTATGTTTTTGTCTTTAATTCAGTTTTTTCATAGTACGTTCATGCTAAGATGCTTTCATGTGGGAAAAGTTTTTCTTCATGTTTCCCTTTCAGTTTTCCAATATTCACCTCAGGTTTCAAGAGAGGTTACATTAATGCCCCACAATTTGCCATTTAACACATTTAGTTAAAAGATAAATTTGATTTACTACATTTTTCTTTGTGTCTGGGGGAATCTTTCTGATATTATGCACATTACACTCCAGATTAAATCTCGTCAAAATGCCAGACACTTTACTGATTAATATACTAAAACTATTATTTTCCAGAGCATGCTCTATTGACAGAAAGACTGTTACAAAAATTCCCAGTAGATATCTATTTGAAATACATTTCACAGCTCGACATGTATATCTTCTTAGGAATATTTTATGAAAAAATAAAATATCTGCGATGGACGTCTTTTTTTAAACAGTGTTTCTAGCACTTTATTTTAATTTCATTCAAAAATTTTTTGAGAATATTTTCTTGTATAAACACAAATTGAGTATGATAATCTGATCTGGTTGTTTGGCTAATTCCTAACAGTAATTACTGTATTTCAAAATATTTTGATAATGGATTACTACTCTAATCGTGAGTGGCATTTTAATAGTAGACATTTTGGAAAATCCAAACAGGTAGTACTTCTCACTTACTGTTGCTATTTCTTTCATATTGATGAAGCAAATTAGTATGACATTTTTCCAACTTCTTTCTGCTCCTTTTCTTAATTCTGTTTTAGGAAAGTTGCTGTGGCTTGCATGGTTTGTAAATTTGGCAATAGGAGAACAGGCACGCTCAGCTCAGCTTTGTTTTTATGCCCAGTCACAGAAAGCTCACATTTTGTTCTCTTCTCTCAGGAAGAAGTTTGTACTTTGAAAGAGAGACAAACATAGAGGTACTCTGCTACTCTAAAACCTTATGACCAGGAGTTCGAATGTGGTTTACTAAAGTATAAAGCATTTCCAAATGCTTGATAATTATTTTGTGGGTGAAAGCATTCTTTTTTATTGTACCCATCTATTTGCAGTAACAGCAATTTTTATTTCAGATCCAAACTCTCACATATCTAGACAAATAAATTAGCATTGCCATTGTAAACTTTTCATTTAAAACTAATAATTTATTCCCACATCACAGAGAATATGGAAAAACAAGTCCCCAAGGAAAGAGAATGTATAAGAAAGACATTATATGGTAAGCATATGTGAATATGAGCAAATTAATTTTTAACAGGGAAAAATCGCCAGTTAAAGATATGTATTTTCATGAGAATGGACCTTACTTTGGATAGTTCTGTATATTTTACTTGATTTAGTATTCCTTTTGTGTACTTTCACTGTACTCTTGATTCTACTCCAAGAGCAATTCACACAATTCTTCATTGGAATAATAACAATAATCTAAAATATTTTATCTCTTTTTGAAAGCTAGTACATAAAGTTACCCACTCATAACTAAGTGCACATACCGTAGGAAAAAAATCCATTAAGGAAATTTGGAATTAGTACTTCTGTTGAAATTCACAGCACGATACAAAGTAAAGCTAAAAAAAAATTGTTACCACCATTATAGAATTGGACTTAATGGAAATTTAGGATAATGCCCTGCCAATGGCAACTACAGAAATTGATTCACTTTGTATTTTTCCCAAGGAAAAAAACATCACTCTAATGTGACATTAAAATACATTTTACTTTGTGTTTTAAAAATGTATAGAATTTTATTGTGAGGGTAGCATAAAATCATAGACTCCAAGGGAAGATGCATACACCTAACAAAATATGCATGGAAAGATGAAAGTACTAACAGCTTCCTGAACTTCAACAGAAAACATTAATAAATAAAGTAAATCATTTGGAATTATGGCAATAGTGCACTAAATTATATTAATCACAAAGTTCTAGAAAAGTTTTCTAGAACTTTTATAGTAATTTGTCACTATATTGAGTCACTGAAGATTATTTAATTTAGAAATTCAAGATTTCAAAAATTTTGAAAAATTATATATTATCGATCTTCAAACTTTAGAGTATATTTACTCAGTCTCTTAGATGGTTATATAGATTCATAATTTCTAAATGAGTCCAGATATAGCTATTATTTAAATGTATTAATAATAGTTTCAGAACTACTATTCATTGTATACATATAATATGCCATTCAGTCTTCTTGTTTTTCATGGTGTGAATAGTTACACCAAGGCTGCATTCAAACTGCCAATGTGATGCTACTGAACCAGAGTTGCAAAAATATACATACATACATACAGGCTTTTGCATGCCTATGTGAGTTGGTTCCAGTATAAAAATGTATCCGTTGGGAGGATATTCTGCAACTTTGAGGTAACAATCATTATTCTATTTTAAAGATGTGGAAGTTGTGGTATCACGTATTAGTAAAATCACCAAGTGCATGCAGAATGGGAGAGTGAAGATTCAAAGCCCAGGTCTATTTATTTCTTGGCAAAATCCAAAATATGTGTGTGTGTGTATGTGTGTGTGTGTGTACACACACACACATACACACACACATACACACACACTATATACACACACACTCTATATATACACACACACATATACACACAAACTCACACACACCTTAAGGTTGGCTTTTTATATAGACGGAGGAAGATTTTAATTCTAATAATAATATTGCTGCCGTTATCATATATTTATATTAGTTGTTTGCCTTTCCACTCATTTAATCATATAAACTCATTGAAAGCAAACAAGAAGTAAATAATGAAACGTCACTGATTCTTACTGAGGTTTATATCAGGTTCCGAATTTTCACTGTATACATTTAAAGCAAGAGTTTTTAAATGACTCGAGATGTGTGATGCATGGAAGGTGTCTAGAAGTCTGTTGGCTCTGTGTTGCTCATGAAGCATCACAATGCTATGCAGTGCCTCCACATATGAAACAGTCTCTCTCTTTCATTCTGCCCCTCTCAAAATTCAATACATGTGAACAATTACTAAGCTACCCTTTTGGATATACAGATATGACTATTATTCTCTATTAAACCAATTGAGCAAGAATGATTTTCTTAAATACTTCATTTGAATCTATGTAGGGATACATTTATATATAAGGATATATTTTACTGACACTCACCTGGTAAATAAATTAACAAGTCTCAGAAAGTCATTTAAAATTTGTATATAAAATAAGGCAACTTCAAAGAGTGTTTCTTCTATATAATAAGTCATGGTATTAACCATAATTTTGCAAATTAAATTTACTAAAGCATTTTAGAGTCAAAATTAAGACTGAAATCAGTAGAGCAGTGGACAAAAATGTAGACCAATGAAATCAAAATTTCCATTTTATTTTGAAAATCAAAATTTGATATTCTTTTTAAAATTCTGGCCCATCCTTTGTTACAAAGAAAGTTTATAAATTTCATAATGTTAATTTTTATTTTAGTTTTAAAATTACTATGTGTAGTGCCAGGTGGGTACTAGACTAATTGGGGGGCTCTGTTTGTAATTATATAAATGTCTAATACTACTATGCTATACACTTGAAACTAATATAAAATAATGCTGTCAACTATAACTGAAAAATAAAAATTAAAAAAAAATCTGGTGGAAGAAAAGCAGTCAAATAATATGTTTCAAATCTTCTCTATCCTCTATAAGCAAGTTATTTAATGCAGTTGCTTTGGTAACTTTGATTCATTGCAGAGTTTCAGAACTTATACCATTCCTGATAAATTCCATCTTTGGAAATATTATGCCCTGTTTATGAAAATGACTTCCCTTATAAAAATTGGCTTTTAAATTTGAGAGATATTAATTTCTCCAAATTTTGAGTCTGTTTCCTTACAAAAAAGAAAAAAAATCTATACTAAGCCCACTTAAGAAAGTATTTCCCTGTGATGATTACAGGACTGCTCTCTTCAATAGGCTTTTAAAATATGTCTTACCCTTCAAAAAAGTGTTATAATTAATGTATAATTTTTTATTGGCTTTGAATTTGCCCACCTATTCCCCTAAGTGTGCCCCATAAAACTGACCTGAAACCTCTTAAGAGGATTTACATAAAGCAAAACGATAGTCAAATAAATATTCCAGAAATGTATAATTGAATAGAAGTTAAATATTTTCTTGATCACATTTACTTCTTTGTATAGAACATCTTTAAATACAAAAAATAAATAAATAAACAAACAACGACTACAACAGAAACCTATGTTCTCTGGAAATTACGTTAGGAAACTCTGCCATAGAAATATGTGAAGGAAGTGAATACAAATTCTAACTCCTATGAACAGAGCCAAACATATTTTGGATCTCCTTTTTTCCTGAGAGGAAATGAATCACAATCAAGCTAGATAATATTTGAAAGCAAACATAGTATCAAATTCTAATTATTCATATTTTTGTTCATGACTGCTCCAATCCTGGTTAAGCAAAGCATGGTTGATTCCTTTAACATATTTTTGAACCCAGCTCATTGTTCCCAGTTGAATCTAGGCCCAGACTAGTTTTCTGAGCTCAACTTTTATGTCTCTCTGCCATGCTCATCATGCTCTTGCCTTATTTGCTTCTCTCTGCCTTTTTAAAAAACAGCCTATTTTCTGCATCAGTGTCTGCTATTTCTCATATATATGGATTAATATGTATACTAAGGCCAAACACATTAGTAAATATAAGTAATAAGAACCAGGTTTTTGATAATTGGGAAAAGAAGTTACAGATAAGGAAAGATGTAAGTCTAGAAGGAAACTAGGATATTGGATTGGAATTATAGAATTTATGGTTTAAAAGAATCAGCTGATAATTCCCCCCCACCCCCCGCAAAAAAAGCAACCACAAACCAGAAGCAATATCCAAAATAAAAAATATAAATTGCACATTTTATGCAATAATTTTCAAATATGATAAAACTGACTATATCTTTTCTACTCAAAATTTTCTCTCAGATTGTCTTTACTTCCCTTTTTAAAATATGTTGTTCTCTTGGGTTCTCTCTCTCTCTCTCTTTCTCTCTCCCCAAATGCACACAGAAGCACATGCAGACACACATTTATGCACGTATTTGGACTCTTAAAAATGAAACAAAACAATGGAACAGAAGAGTCTGTACATTATAATCCAAGAAAACATACTAGAAATAAAAGTATGCTTGAATCTGTATATTGAAAAGGCTTGTGTATCAGTGAACATAGACACTTCAACTCCAAGATGGATCCTACTAAAAATGTCAGAAAATAGAGAGGAAACAATGTTTAAGGCCTTCAGACAAAAGGACCAACTTTACTAACAAAAGGAAACAAATCAGATTGGTGTCAGACTTCTTGAACTTTGACAGAACAGGCAGAGTAGGTCAATAAGGAATTCTAAAATATAAAAGAGTGACTGAAAAATTTTATATCTAGCCAAGTGGTCCTTCAAGGGTCAGGTCTATAGGAAGCCATTGAGAATGTTAGAAACTAAGGAGCACTGTACTTAGACTCCTGAGAAACCTATTAGAAAATAAGTTTCATCTAACCAAAAGACAATATTGGACATTTTAGCAAAATGTATACATTGTGTGTATAGATTCAAAGCTCATAAATTTTTATATAGGCATATGAGAGTCTGTCTTTGTCAGCTTGGGCTGCCATAACAAAATACCATAGATCAGGTGACTTTAACCACAGAAATTTATTTTCTTATGGTTCTGGAGGCTGGAAATTTGAGATCACAGTTTCAGCATGCTCAGGATCTGGTGTGAGCTCTCTTCTTGGCTTGCAGATAATTGCCTTCTTGCTATGTCCTCACATGGCAGAGGGCAAGAGAGCTTTCTGGGGTCTCCTTTTTTAAGCATACTAATTTCATCATGAAGACCCCACCCTCATTACCTCATATAAACCTAATTATATTATCTCCCAAAACCTCATCTCGAAATACCATTTCATTAGGGTTTGGGCTTCCGCATATTAATTTTGGAAGGATATAAGTCAGTCTACAGCAGAGCCCAAAGATATTTTTGTAGCTGCAAGACCAATGTTAAAAGTTTAAACAGGGAAAAAGCACTACAAATATTATTAGTCTAAACATAGCTGCTACAACGAAAATATAAATGTCCTAAATACCAAAGCAATACTACCACTGAACAAAGAAAACAAACCACATAGAAGGATAGCTATATATAACATAAAGGCCAAAATGATCATAACAAAAAATACCATGACAGAATTAAAACAAGCATATCTGTTGTATCAATAAATGTGAATGCAATTGACCCACATTAAACAACCCAAAAACTATTAATTGGCTCACAAAGTGAAACAGTATTAATTTCATTATTAATTTCAATATTAATACAATATTAATTTTAATGCTGTATTCAAGAGGCATAATTAAAGCAAAGTGACTCAGAAAGATGAAAATTTAAGGGATGAGAAAATAATACTGACCATGAAAGAGAAAGAAAACAAAGAATGAAGGCATTGCTTTTCTGATACTAGAGAGAAAAGAATTCAGAGATGTTAAAATAAAAAACTTTAAATTCTAAAAGCCATACTTAACAGTTATGACCATCTATACAACTGTGCAAACAGTAAATTCAGCCAACTTAATAAATCAAAACTTATGTGAGAAGCAAGAAGTAGAAAGAGATATATTTATAGGAGAAGACAACATATTATATCAATCTGAGAAAAGTGAAGAGAACAAAAAGTAAGCAAAAATGTAAAAGATCTAAACAGTATCATAGAAAGATCATAGATCTTAAAAAGTGGACCGGTACTTAAAACTTAATAGTAGATAATATAATTTCTTCTCAAGTAAACATAGGAGTCATAAACAATGATCATATATTAGAACATAAAGAAAACATCAATAGATTCTACAAAGTAGAAATAATGCAACCACTATTTTGATCACAACACAACAAAAATTTAAAAATAAAAATCAGAAATAATAAAAACAAAAAATTCAGCTACTTAAATAAGATGGGTAATTTAAGTTAAAATTCAACATAACACTGACACTAGAAGAAATAGAAAACTACATATAACTAATAAATTTAATTTGTTATCAAACCTCCCAAAACAAAATCCCAGTTTCAAATGGTTTGACTGGTGAATTCTATCAAACTTGAAAGAAGAGCTCTAATTTACATGAAATATTTCAGTGTATAGAGGAAGAGAAATCATTGCCTAATTTGTATTGTGAGGAGGGCATAATCATTAAGAAAAAAGACATTACTAAAAAAAAAAAAAAAAAGAATTCTAAACCGTTGTAGACAACACAATTCTTATTATAATATTATCAAATCAAACCCAATAGTATATAGAGAGTATGATATGTCATGACCAAGAAGAATTTATCCAATATTATAAACTGGATTAACATTTAAAAATCAACCAATATAATCCACTGTATTAACAAAATAAAGGAGAGATCATATTTTCATTTTGGTAAGTGCAAAGAAAGCATTTGAAATTTTTAAAAACAATAAACACCTATTAATGATCAAAATTTTCAGTACACCAGGAATAGTAAAAAACCCCCTCAAACTGGTAAAGGGCATCTATGAAAATCCTAGGGTTAATACCACATTTAATGGTGAAGACTGCATTATTTCCCTAAGTTTAGGGACAAGCCAATACTACCTGTTTTCATTACCACTATTCAGTATTGTAATGAATAAATAATGCATCCACCTTTCATGATTGCTTAAATTTTCTACATGAGGTAGAAAGCCAGTTTATTCTTTGAAACAGTAAAGACTGAGGATGGTTTATTAAGGGTTTGAAGAGAGGAAAAAGAGTTAAAAAAAAAAAATTAACTCTGCATGTGGATAAATGAATAGTCAATGGAAGCACAATATTATGTCTGGTTGAATCAGGGCCTATTTTGGTCATGGTATGATGCTACCCATTAGTATTGCTGAGGGTATTTCTCTAGATGCTCAGTGATGAGAAATAGGTTTTGCTGCAAAGCCATACTGTCTTTAATACGGCAATCATGGTAGTTTGGAAACTAAAAACGTTTTGAAATGGTTATTAAATTTTGTAGTAAACTGCTTTAGAATATCTCAAGTCAAAATTAATGAGAGCATATTTTATAACAGAATGTCTTTTTGAAAGCCGAACACCACCCAAATTTAGTAACAGACACGAAGTACAAGGTCTAACTTTAACCAAAAGGAGATCATTAAACAGAACTGATTTTCTGTAAATTACATGAATAATTTTCACATATTTCTATTTGAATTATTTATCATCAATGTATTTAAACAAAAATTGTCATCATCGAAATTACACTTTTTTTAGAAATGGTAGATCAGCATGTGAGTAATTAATATTTAGCATTTTAGACATAAGAAATGAGTCATAAGGGTGAGTCTAAAGATCTAAAGATAGTCTCATGAATCCTTATTGCTTGAACACAAATGGAGATACTTTCATTATTATGGCAACACTGTCAGCATATTGCTTTAAAACAGATTAATGTTAGGGGAAGACATCCATTAAAATACCTTTTTAATTCAGGCCTGTTTCCAAGAAGTAGCAGTAATGTTATTTATAATTTAATAATTGTAAATAAATTTATATTAAATTTAATTTTTGCATGTGAAATCATGGTTTACCGAAAGTTAAACAATTACAGCAAAAACCACACTCAATATAATACATAGATTGGGAGTCTATGACACAGAATATAAAATAAGACTGACAACATTGGAAGACAAGGTACTTTTATGAAAAAAATCTGATATAATATGCTTTGCTTCCTATAAATTGTTGTCTTGAATTTCTTGGCAATGTAAATTAATTCAGAAAACGTGTTCCATACTGTGTGTGGTGTGACCTAGATCACAAAACAGAAAACAAAGAGTGAGATTGTACTTAAGCGAACTCATTAAAAAAGTTCAATAAAATGAGTATGTTTTTCAAACAAGTGTTGTTCAGAACATCAGTTGTAATCTGTTAATAATTTGAGCCTTCTCTATATGAATAGTCTAGATAGTGCATTTTCCCTCTTTTTTTAAAAAAACTCTTTTTGAGAAAAAAAAATATTGTATCAACAAAGCCCAGAATGAAACCCAGTGTGGCTAAACATAGAGTACTGGAATATAAATCACATTTCTTGTTGCATTTAATAGAGCTTTTCATTGAACGAATGTTAATCTTTCTGGTATATTTTATTGCAACATAATCTAGAGTTTCAGTGAGACCATTTTGGAACAGGTTTAGATGACAAAGCAAGTGAGACAAACGGCAAAGAGATCTCAAAAAGATGGAAGCTCAGACTTATCAAATGTTCTGTACCTTGCCAAATAAAAGAAAAAATAAATGGTTGTAATTAAGATAAAATGAGGTGAAGTAGAAATAAGTAAATGGAAATGAGGAAGCTATGGCTCAAGGAAGTAAAATAAGACTAAGTTCTTGGAGCCTTTAAAAGTGGAATAAAACAACGTTTAAAAACTTTCTTATTTCATGTTATACTCAGTGTCTGGAGATTTTCTCCCAGTGCTCATAAGTCAAAAGAAATACACAGCAGCCGCATTGTATTAAATAGTTAAGTACAATTTCATCAGGATTTATGTTTAACAATTTAGTAGCCATTTTAGAAAAGTTGTACACAGAATATAAAACAAAATTATGTCATATGAAAATTTCACAATTATTTACTAATAAAATGTTAAGTGTGTGTTTTAGCTTTCCCACTTAGCTTCACATAGACCTTTAAATGTTATGCTGCTTTTAATTCTTCTTTTTCTCTTGCTCTACTTGTTCTTCCTTTCCAAAAGCCCCCATCCTGCGACAAGGGACTGTCTGCTCACATAACCTCCAGGAAAGTATAGTATGTCAGTTCTGATTACACCTTTTGCCTGAGTCTGAGGAACATCCTACTAGAATTTTCAGGCATACAACTCTGTAAATCCTTCTACAGACAAGTAAACAATAGACTACAATAAAAAGTGATAAATTTGAAGGGGGAAAGCACAGAAACATATATAAATATATAAAAGAAGCATGCATCCCATATTTACTGTCATGAATCAAGTAGAACTTTCCAGAGATGGTATTACATAATTTGGTACCTGACAAATGAGAATATAGCAGACAAAAAAAGGGGATGAGCAAATATAGTGTGACTATAGTATACTGTGAAAATGCTAAGAAGTGAGGTTTGATATGCAATCTGTGTCACTTAATAAGTGCTTATAAATTGTATTATGTTAACATGCATGCTGAGATTGGTATTATTAAAAGATGGTGACTCTGGCTGCAGTCTGGATTATGGTGTTCTAGCTAGGTCTTCTAATTTGTAAGGAACATAAAGTCCATTAGACTAGCTCAAGGAACTTATCCTTGTAACTGCAAAGGTAAACATCCAGCAGTAAAGGGACAAAATCTCTTGACTAACCACTAACAGGAACAGTAGTAAAGGAAGATATTGTAGAGATTGGAGAAGATGAGCAATTCTAAAAAGCTCAGCAGAAAGAGGATACAGATCTTCTTTATTTAGTCTCTTCAGATTTGCTGGATGATTATTTTCATACCCTATATCTTTTCTATATCATCATTTCTTTTTTACACATAGCTTCTGATTTTATATCATTGCTTTGATCATGAGATGAGAATTTATTTTTTCTCTTAGTGTACCTCATAGCTTCTTTCTACTGATACAACTTTCAGCTTTAGTTCCAGGAGCAGATCTTTATTTAGTCTCTTCAGATTTGCTGGATGATTATTTTCATACCCTATATCTTTTCTATATCATCATTTCTTTTTTACACATAGCTTCTGATTTTATATCATTGCTTTGATCATGAGATGAGAATTTATTTTTTCTCTTAGTGTACCTCATAGCTTCTTTCTACTGATACAACTTTCAGCTTTAGTTCCAGGATTAATTGAAACATTTACTGAGTATTTCTTAGATTGGATTTCAGAAAGAGAAAGAGGGAGAGAAAGATATATATGCCAAGAGACAAACAGAGATTAGAACCGTGCCCGAATTGACTTTTCACTCTTCGCTAAGTTCTTAGAGCCTTTTTGTTGTGTTAATTAGTTTATTTAAATTACTAAATTCTTTACTAGTGTATTTATTAATTACTAAATGCTAATACCCTAATGTTTTATCAACATAGCATTTGTTAATATCCTATTTGATTGTAATTCTTAAAAATCATGATCCATAGTTGGTTTTTATTGTAATAAAGTCCAATATGTAGTCTAGTACAGATAATAACAGATTATCAACCTATCATTAAGTTTCTATGCATATAACAAATCACCAGTTATATATGTGGATGAAAAGTAAAAAATGTATATATATATTTATCAAGCTATTTTGTAAATATAGATAATATTTTATTAAAATTACTTATTACTGCATAACACATAATTATTTAAATAACCATATATTATATATGCTCAATAAAATTTTACAATTTTGAGGACTCATAATTTCATTCAAATTATTTACTAACCATATATTGGGGAACTGGATCAGGATTTGGAAGATATGTAGAGTTAAATCAGATATGAATCTTCTTTTCAAGATGATTATAACTTATTAAAGATATGAACCTAAATGACTGTATTCTAAAATAGAAAATCATGCAATATGAATGGAAGAAGTAAAATAGTTGTAGGATGAGGACACACATTGCATGACTCTAAAGCATAAAAAAAGACTAAGTTCTCAAAATATTCATGGAAGACAAAAGAATTACAACAGTGTTTCCTCTCTGAGACAAAAAAGTACTTCATATGCTTCTATATTGCATATACACACAAAAAACTTATACTATTTTCTATAACAATATTCGAGTTATAATTTAGTTTATAATTCTTCTGGTATGTTTGGAAATAACCAGGCAAAAAAATATGTATTTCTTTCTATAGCGTGGCATAAAATATGTATTTTAATCATCAGCAGATTTAAGAAACTACTCCAAAAAAGAATTTGAAACACAAATCTCTCATACAGCTGGCAGTTATAGAGCTTTATCTCCTTAATGCAGTGCCATCATAGGTAAATGAAGAAAATGTTTTTTTTTTATATTTTATATTAGCCACAAGAAGGAACACATAGAGACCTGTTAATGTAAGTGAAACATATTAACAATGGTAAAAAAATGTTAGTCTGCAGAGTTCAAACAAAGTTCATTCTCTCTTATGTTTTAGTCCTGCGATGCTTGAAAGGAACTTTTAAAAAAACCAATTACTTTTTGTACAATTTCTGAACTCATTCAATAACTTTTAAAGGATTTTTGTAGGTCCTGTTATAAGAGTTTGTTATATGATTAATTATCCTCTTTTTCTTTTAAGGCAAGGATTGGAGGTTCTTCAATAGATGTGGTCTTGAACTGAATGCTTTTTTCACTGCAGTGTCACTCTGGGTTCTTGGAAATCATTTAATCCCTCTGCACATGATTTTATCTATCTTTTTTCACTAATATTATAGAAATTACAATAAAAATATATTGATAATCTCACCATTTTTCAAAAAAATGCTTCAATATCTTGGAATGATATAAATCTAAAAGTAAACAGTATAGTAATTGTATTATAAAATTGATGTTTTAATTTCACATCACATTTGACCTTGGAAAGAAGTTGAAAAGAATCTTATTTCCTCCAAATTTGGCTACAATAATGATCAAGATTGGATTTGAAGTTTTATTACTTCTTGGCATTTCTTTCATCTGGAACAAGTGTCATTTCAAATGCTAATCGAGGAAGGGAAGTGGATAGTGCAAAGCCATCAGCACCCACAGTGAATACAAGACATACTAACCAGAGAGTCTATAGGTAAAACTAGTTTGCTGGCTTTCGTACTTGTTTGGTAACATTTCTGTCTCTATAGTTCCTGGTAAATATCTAAATAGATAATTATCTGATTAAGTTAATATTACCAAAAATTCTGTGCTAGTTTTTTAGATTACTTATTTCTAATATGGGTTTATTCTTTTTCCTTTGGATAAAAATGCATTAATGTTTTTATATATATATGTATGTACATGTATATGTATATAATATATTTAGTCATAGAATTTAATAACTGAAAGTAGCAGTTGGTGATAATATGATAACTATGACAAGTTTTAAGTAAGTACATGGACTGAATCAAAAATAAGCAAGTGAACAAGTAAACTTTATATTATTCCTTATTTAATGCAAGAAAGTATTAAAGTAATGAATTTCAGTATATGCTCCTGAAATTGAATGCTCTTAGATCTAAGAAATTAATTGACACAATAATTAATTTGAGGTGTTGCTTTAGTATTTTAAAAAGGGGTATTTAAAGTACATTTTAAATATCTTTATTCTCAACTCCAAATACTAATGAAGCAGTGGCTAGTTTATCATAATCAGACTAAAGACCATATCAGCATCCTTGTAGATACGCTGGAAGATCTTAATAAACATCGTGGCAATCATTTTTGTAAAAAAGTTCATGCTGTTAAACTTTGAACATCTTTTACTCAAAGACAGAAAAAAATATAACAAAAAAATTAGTACCTTTAAGTTAACAAAACATTTCCATCATTGTTGTCTCGTTGTATTTCAGATTCTCCACATTCTGGAAAATAAAATTTATTTTAGAGAAATTAAGATCTCATATAACTTATAATGGCAGAAACCAAACTGAAAATTAGGTATCGTAATTAATGCTCGGTTTATCTTTGCATCACTTTTTCTTGCAAACGTTACAAGTTCTAGGGAACCTTATTAAAAATGTGATTGTAAACAGCTGATGATATTGTACTCTATTCAAAGATTTTTTTTAAATACCAATTTATTTGCTTTATTCTAGAATTACAGAATGGGAATCTCTGTGGGTTGGCATTTGAAAAGTCTCCTCCATATGATACAATTTTGCAGAAATGTCATGAGTTTTAATAAGTGGATTCGTTATTCTCTATAGAAAATATACATTCATTTAGAATGTCTTTCTTAATCCTAATGTGGTAGGCAGAATAATAGCCTTTCATAGATTCCATGTCTTAATTTCTGGAACCTGTGCATATGTTAAGTTACGTGGCAAAGGGGAATTAAAGTTGCTGACTGAATTAAGGTTGTTAATCAATTGATTTTAAAAGAGGGAAATTATCCTGGATTATCTAGGTGGACCAAATGCAATCACAAAAGTCCTTAAAAGTATATGTAGGATATAGAAGAGAATCAGAGAGAGATATGATCATGCATAAATAATCACAGAAATACAATATTGCTAGCTTTGAAAATGGATGAAGGGGGCCGTAATTCCACAAATGTGACGCACTGTAAAAGCTGGACAAGATGAGGAAATGAATTCCCCTCCTCAAACCCAGCCTTTAAAAGGGAATGCAGTCCTG
>NW_006442484.1:58981663-58994350 GCF_000325575.1 Pteropus alecto
TATACAGAACCATAAGATAGCAAATTTGTACTGTTTTAAGCCGTTAAGTTTATGGTAATTTGTTGCAAAGCTATGGAAAATGATTATAGATTTTGGTACCTAGAAGTGGAGTTCTAGGTACAAATACCTAAAAATGTGGAAGTGACTTTGGAATTCGAATAGTAGGAAGAGCTGGAAAAATTTTGAGGATCTTGATAGAAAACACCCAGGTTGCCTTGAATGGATTGTTACTAGTAATATGGATGCTAACAACTCTGCTAGGGAGGACTCAAAACAAAATGGAGAGCATGGTAGTGAAAACATATATTGCCTTAGAGCAGGGGTCCTCAGCCCCCAGGTGCCATGGACCAGTACTGATATGTGGCCTGTTAGGAACCAAGCTGCACAGTAGGAAGTGAGCAGCAGGCAACCCATCGAAGCTTCATCTGTATTTACAGCCAGTCCCCAGAGCTAGCATCACTGCCTCAGCTCCACCTCAGATCAGGCATTAGATTTTCATAGGAGCACTGGTCGCTGGTGCCAAAAAGGTTGAGGACTGTTACCTGAGAGAATATCTAAAGTGTTCTGAATAGATTATAGAAATGTGAACATTAAAAGCACTGCTGGTGAGGGCTGAGAAGAAAATGGGGAAGTTTTGTTGGAAATTTGAGGAGAGGGGATCCTTGTTACGCAGTGACAGAAAGCTTAGCAGAATGATGTCCCACCATTGTATGAAAAGCAGAACTTGTAAATGAGGAAAATTGACATTCATCTGAAAGGATTTCAAGCAAAGTGTTAAAGGTATAGGCTTGTTTCCTCCTGTTTATAGTAAAATGAGCGAGGAAAGAGATGGATTAATGAAAGAAATGTTAAACAACAAAGGAAGCAGAACTTGATAATTTGAAAAATATTTAGTCTTCTCAGATAGCAAAGGACATTAAAATGAAGAGATCCACTCTGTGTAGAGAAAATGCCGATGGTGTGATCGTACGACCTGTAGAGGAATTTATAGTTGAGGTGGTCAATTAAAACAAGCCGAATTGAAAGTAGAAAACAAGGCTTTATTTACTTACTGTGACGGCGAGAACAAGAGGCAAAAAGAGGCACCAGCTCACTAATACTTCATAGCTTCCCCCCACCCCACCCCATGGAATAACACAAGGAGAGAATAAAGTGGATACAAGGTAGACAAAGGGAATCGTCTCACTGTCAAAAAGCCTTGACCGAAAGGCTTCAGTCTGTTTCTGAACCCGTGGGTTAAGAAGTAAGGAAAGAAAGGGCGAGGAGCAAAATAGTACTGAGTAAAGACTGAGAAAAGTGCCTCAGTCACACCCTCCAAGAATGAGGTCTTAAGGTAGGTATCTAGGAATTTTCTCATCTGAACCCCTGATTAGGAGGTATCAGAACAGAGCCAACTGGATTATGAATGCAGCTATGGATACAAGCCTAGGAAAGGGAATGGTACTGAGTCTCTGACTAAAACTCTCTCTAAAAAACCGTGATGCATTGGCTGTGCACCACGCCTGGTGTGGAAAGGACAGCTCATTCTCATGAGGCCTGCCAAGCAAAGCCCTGTAATTGCCTATAGTTAGGCCCAAAAGATCCCACATAGGATTTTGGCCTATATTCAAACTCCTCACAATCTCTTGCAAATACTTCAGAAAGATCAAAAGGTCAGAGTATTTAGTTACAGAAAAGCAAATTTGAAGAGATTAAATATGTGATGCATAGACCCCCTCAATCATCCCAGCAGAAGAAAAAATATATATGAGACTATTTAAGAAAAATTTGTGGAGGAACTTTTTGTCTACTGGAGTGAATTCTTCTGACATGTACCAGAGACTCACAAGATTCTTCAGAATTTTCAACTAGCAGAAACACTATCATTTTGGTCCTGAAAAAGCAGAGAACATTAAATGATAAAAGACTGCTGTACCCTCAAAAGTGTAAAGGCAAGAAAGTCTGATAAAACTACTCAGCTTCAAACATGTATTACCTTTCATGAATAGAAAAAGATGATTGATTCAGAGTGAAGCCATGATCCCAGAGTGCAGAGCTGCATCACTTATTCACAGGCCTTGAAATCTAGTGGAGTTTGCCCAGCCTGATTTTGATAATGCCTGGGACTCCCGTGATTTTTTTCCTTCCATTTTCTCCCTTTGTGAATGGAAATATCTACCACTATGTCTATTCATTTCTCACCATTGTACTTTAGGAATGGATAGCTTGTTTTCTTCTTACCCAGGTACACAGATGGAAAAGAATTTTGCTTTAGGATGAATTATCCCTGAAGCCTCCTCCAAATATAATTAACATGATTAGATGATGAAATTTCGGACTTTTTAGCTGATGAGATTAAGATGAGATATTAGACTTTGAGTTGATTTTCTAATGGGTTGAGATTTTGGGAGATCTTGGGGACAGGTGAATTTATTATATGGGATGGATGTGAGTTTACAGAGCCTAGAGGACACATTACGATAGGTAAAATAATGCCTACCACATCTACAAAAAAAATGTTCACATATTAATTCGTGGCACCTGCAAATATGCTAGATTACATGGTAAAGAGGAATTATGGTTGAAGACGGATTTATGGTTGCGAATCAGTTGACTTTAGTCACATTTTCTTGGATTGTCTAAGGGGGGTCGATGTAATCACAGGATACTTAAAACTGTAAGAGAGGCAGAAGAGAGTCTGAGGGACATGTGATTTTAGAAGAACAATAAGAGAGATGCAAAGTTGTTGTCTTTGAAGATAGTGGAAGGGGCCATGATCCAACTGATTCTGGCAATCTTTGGAAGCTGGAAAAAGCAAGGAAACAAATTCCTCCTTAGAGATCTCAGGAAAGAATGCAGCTCTGCCAATACTTTAATTTTAGTCCAATGAGATCTCTGTGCAACTTCTAACCTTCACGGCTGTAAGATAATAAATTTTGGTTATTTAAATAACTAACTTTGTGGTTATTTGTTATGCAGCCATAGAAACAGAAAACAAATACATCTAAGATGCTTCGTGAAAAGCTTGATTTATTACCTTTAATCAAATAATCTTTTTCAATTTAGTAAAAAAAAACAAGTGCTACAGCCTAGCATTAAACCAACTTAATGTGTGACTTTTATTTTTTTATGCATTAATTTACCCATTTTAAAAATTTCTACAAGGTCTACATATTTCTAATGTAAAACTCAGCTTATGCCTATCTTTCGAATAAAAGCCAAAAACGAATGGAAATCACCATTTGTGTCTTTAGAATATCAAATAATTTTAGCAATTCTATGTAGATATCATTTTGCTCTAGTCAGTGCCTAGAAAACTGCACAGAAGGAAAAAAATCTCAAGATTGAATAAACCTTCAAAAGCCAGGGTCTCTAACAATTCTTTTAATGGCTTTTTTTTTTTTCTTTCTGAGCATCCTTTTCATTTTGTTTCCAGTTTCTCTTTTATTATATTCTCTGCCTTCTGAAGCATCATATTCCATTCCTGGATTCATCGAATCAATACATTTTTTGTTATTTTTGTTATCCACAATTGCCTTAATGTTGAAGGTGTGATTAACCGGTGATCTTAAATGCCACAAACCTTAATTAAAGAGTACACAGATGTTTTCTTTTTAATTGCAGAATAGATGAATTTCAGAACATTTCTGTTCTCTTGGCCCTCTACTCAAGCCTTTTGTATAAGATTCTGTCACACTGAGAGTTGGCGTTTATTGCTTTTGTCCATCTGTCATAACAAAATCTTCCTGATTTTAAAATGTGATGAGACAACTATACTTGAACATAAGTGCCAGCAAAACATAGACATAATTTTTAACTTTGCATAGCATTTCTAACACTATCCTTTGGGCATTATGGAGTCTGTGGCAGATTTGATTTCAATGGAAAAAAATAAAATAAAAGATCTCTTTTAAACTCTATGTTCTGCTGGATTACATTTTTGGTTCATGTCAAATTTTATTTTTATCTTATGCCATGTTCAGCATTGATAAGACAATGAATTAGTGTTGTCTTTGTTAAAGAGCCATACTCCATATAAAGATGCTCAAATCAAATCAGATGACACATATGAAAGTGTAAAGCACTATGCGAGAACAAGATGTTATTTTATTAACTAAAAATATTATTGAGCTTCAGTTAACAATATTCTAAAACATTTCTTTGCATCCTTATTTTGAATAATCATTTATTAATTATTTGGCATACCAAGTAATATTTTACAGAATAGGACGTTATTTAATATGTAAAGACTAATTTAATATGTAAAAGTGCATTTGGCACTTTTGTCTTTCAAAATCAATGTGACTTCTACACAGATGAGATGTTTAACAGATAAAGAGAACTGGGTAGTTGCTGGTGAATAAATCAGAACATGCTTTCTATTTATTTTTTCCAATTTTCTAAGCTATTAGAAAAACGCTGAATGCTCAATGCCATTTGTGCTGATGATGAGATTGGATAAAAATAGGTTAAACAAGAGATTCACTAAACATAACAAACAAAGCAAGTAGTTACTATAACATATTTATGTGATAAGCACATTTTATATAGCATAAATACTTTTTCCTAGTATTATTTTTTTAGATATCTAATATATATTAAAGACAAAAAAAATAGACAACTTTCAGTTGAGCATGGTTTTTAGTAACAATCGATATTAATACTTTAAACCAAACTAAAAGAAACTAAATGAGGAAGATTAAAAATATTTTTATAATCTAAAATAACTAGCTTTATTTGATACTTAAATATCTAAAAAATAAATCTTAGCTGCTAAGACTTTTTAACTGTGTGTTAAATTTTCTTTATCTGTGGTCTCTTTAAAGAATCAGAAAAGATGGAGAAGAGAACATTTTACTTAGCTTTCAATATTATTTACTCATCTTTGTATCAGCAATACATTCCCATGGTTTATAATTAAAAGAATACACAAAGATACACAAAAATTTTTTTACTCACTCTTAGAAAAGTCACTCAGTTCTTCTCCCTAGAGGTAACCAGCAATATCAGTTTCTCATGTATTTTTTCTAGGCTAATTCTGTACTTATTAATACATATATATCTATATATATCAGTTCATAAGGACTTTCTACATTATTTTTAGTGATTGCAGGATATTCAATTACATATGTGTTATAATTTGTTTTGTTCATAATTTATTTAAATGGTATTTTACAAAAATGTTTTATTTTTAATGTATTATCTCATATAATTTCCAAATATCCCTGTGAACTAATTATTATTCTCATTTTATACATAAATATTTCCAGACTCAGAGAAATAAGTAATATCTGATTATAGAACTAGAATTTCCCAGGCCCAATCTCAACCAGATAGGGCAGAGATTCAAACCCATCTTGGTCTAATTTTTACCCCATACCATTACTCGTTTCAATATAACACTGCATGCTATCTTTTTGAATTTTCAATAATATTTCAACAGTTATTTTATATTTTGTGCAATTTTAGAGCAAATCCAGAGCTCGAGCCATGTAGTAAAACTGAATCGGTTGAGCTATGGCAAAATTCAAAGTAAGTAGTTTTCCTCTGCTGGATGTTAAATATTATATAGACATGCAAGAGAGGATATGGAGAAACTAATACTCTCAAACACTGATGTTAAGAGTGTGTGAACTATTTCAGTTGAATAAGTTTAAAAACAAGAAAAAAACTTTCGTGTATCTCTTCTACCTAATGAAACACATTGTTAGATGCTGAACTTCTTGTATTA
Organism: Pteropus alecto; assembly: GCF_000325575.1. Classification (NCBI taxonomy): domain Eukaryota; kingdom Metazoa; phylum Chordata; class Mammalia; order Chiroptera; family Pteropodidae; genus Pteropus; species Pteropus alecto. Next base: position 58,987,374 of record NW_006442484.1, read on the forward strand.
CCTTCTATTATCTAAAGCTATTTTTTTCTCTCTCTTCACAAGCAAACTAATATACTAAAATATACATTTAATTCTCTTTCAGTAATATTCACTTCCCTCAAATTTTTGATATCATAGATAATCTGACTTACTCTGAATTAATTTTGACTAAGCAATAAATGACTGATCTGTAATGATATATTAATGAAGAAATCTGTTACTATCTAGCTGAAATATAAAACATTTCATTACTGCAACATGAGAACTATTGTGAATATAGAAATTTTAAAGGTCCATTTATTTCTTATGATTATAATTAAGTGGTAGTCTTCCCTTCACTTGTCTGCTGAGCTCCCAGCTTCCTCTCATCTCTGGGAATGGCAATACGCATAAAATTGTAACTTTAGTGATAGTGCTTATATTGTGTGACTTGTCACACTGGCCATAGTGACTTAACCCAGGTGTAGTTACCTGATGTGTGATTGAGCCAATCAGCTTCTCTCTAACAAGAATTTGAAATATCAAATGAGGATAAAGAAGCCATTCTGTGGCCTCAGAAAGAGCAGGGAGTGAGAAAGGAATCTGTTTATCTGCTGAGATCCCACTATCTGTATAGAGTCTTTTATATTCTAAATCTTAATTGTTTATCTTTTATTTCTTGTATCTTTCCAAGTAATTATCTCTTTCCCACATTTTTCAGTATTATTATCCAACCTAAGTATTGATTTATCTATTTGTTCATTTATTCAACAAATAATTGGTATGAATTTTGTACTTCAATGTGCTCCATCCTATTCAAGGCACCAGAGAGCCTTCAGAGAAAACCAACATGGTTTAACTCTTGTTTAACTTATATACCAGTGAAAAACTGATAGTAACAAGAAAGTGAGCATTTATTATAATTTACTATCATGATAAATTCTATGAGGAAAAGATCAAAATAATAATATAGAAACTGAAGAAGTTGAGCAGAAAGGCTTTTTTAGATAGGATGGTCAGAAAGAACAGTTCCTCGGATTTCAAAGAAATAAGAAGAGCAGAAACCTTAGGAAGGTCTGGAGAAAGAATGGTCTAATTTGGAGAAATAGTAAATTCAAAGAACCTCATGGAGCACTACACTTTGGCAGTTAGTACTAAACAAGAAGCAATGCCTGAAATATAATGGTAGTTTTGTGCAAGTTACTTTTTGATACTTTACTTTCTTGCTTTAAAAATTAAAACTCTAATTAATGAGTTTGCTGGCATGTTAATGTGAAACAACATATTGAAATCACATAGTGTTCCAAAATATAATATTTTCTTCCCTTTGTTCATTATGTCATCATTTAAACTTTAAAGTTGAGATAAATTGCTATATTATCATTATTATGGATTTAAGAATACCTTTGATGAGGTTATTCAAAACAATGGAAAGACAAAAAAAATTTACAGTTACATTTAAGTTGCTTTAAACAGTTCTTCCTCTTCCCCCACATAGTTAAAATGGAAATTTGAATAAATGAATGAATAATAAAATTAACAGACTTCGACTATCACAAATATTTCTGGTATTAGGATGGGCAGAAACAAATGTACACTTTTTAAAAGCCTGATTTGGAAAGATAGCTAGATAAGGGTAAAGGGGGTCAAATATATAATGACAGAAGGAAATTTAACTTAGAGTGATGAACACACAATGCAATGTACATATAACATATTATTGAATTGTACACTTGAAACCTATATAATTTTATTAACTAATGTTACCCCTATAATTTAATAATAAATAAATAAAATTTTAAATAAATTAAATAAACAAAATGTCAAGCAAAGGTTAGTATCCCAAATCCTAATAAATTATATAATTGAGTTCAAACATTTAGACAGGTTTATCTTGTGGAGGGAAATTATTTATAAATTTTACAGTTTTACCATGTGGTGACATCATGTAATGCTTATTTGTATGATGGCATGTTAACAGAAAATAATTCCTCAGAATGATGTTTAGTTTTTCATTTCTACATTTGCCAGATATAAATAAATGTGAGTTATCTTTTGCAAATGGATTTATCTTTTGTTTTCTTCCTCGCCTGATAGATTAAAAGAAAAAAAGAAAAGAAAAGAAACAGTAGAAAAATGTGTATTTACCCCCTTCTACTTTCTTGTCTCATATAACTTGATTGGGAAATGAATTATTTTATGCCTGGTTAGAAATCATTGCAGTGTCTTCTCTCCATGGCTTTGCTGTAATTGTGGAATATTAAAGTAATCAGAAGTAGAACATGTTCATTTACATAAAGATGAAGTTAAGCTATTTTTAGTGATGATTTCAGAGTTTCTCTGAACACAACTGGATACTGTATCACAGCCTAGGGCTCCTTTTTCTCAAAAGATGATGTATTCTCTGAGTTCCAACTTGATATCTGGCTAGTATGCAGTGGATACCTTTCCTGGTCACTGCAAATCCTGTTAAGAATAATTGGTATTGCTTTTCTCCTAGCCTTGTATATTACATGGAAGTAGTGGGAATCTTTAATCAAATGAGAAAATATTAAAATATGAAAGTAGTAGCAATACAATATATAGGATTTGTCAAAGCACATTGCCTTGTAATATTCAGTTCTCTATTCTTTGGATCATGATTTTAACAAAAACAGAAGGCAGTGCTATGCTTACATGTCTACATGTATTCTGTGTGTATGTGTGGGGGAGTGATGTTAGTTGGAAAATGCTAATGAGCACTAATTTAACCCATTTCTTTAGTTGTTGAAATATGAATAATTTTCTCAGTTTTGCTACATGGCTTCACTTAAATATTGCTTCCTTTTGCTGTGAAAAATCACTCTAAATCTTTTCAACTGCCTTGCAATTATAATTTTTTTCCCATATTTTTGAGCCAACTACAATTAACAAATAATTTTATAAAGAATTTTTTTCAAAGAATTAATAACATACCACATTAATTCAGAATAGGTCTCATGTCTTATAATTCTATGAGAAACTATCTTATGATAATAGATTAAATATATGAAGTTCCCTGGAGATTGCTCACTTTTATGCTTACTAAGTGTTTAATGAATTTTCTTTTAAATTTTTTAAATAAGTGTAAAGACTGACAGAATTGAATTGCTTGAGAAAGTAGGAACTTTTTTATGTTCTCAATCTCCAAAAATTTATTCAAGTCTGTTCTTGAGAAAAACAATTTTGATTAAAATAAAGAGGGAGAGAGCAAAAAAGAAAGAAAGAAAGAGAGAGAGAGAGAGAGAGAGAGAGAGAGAGAGAGAGAGAGAGAGAGAAAGAAAGAAAGAAAGAAAGAAAGAAAGAAAGAAAGAAAGAAAGAAAGAAAGGGGAAGGGAAGGGAAGGGAAGGGAAGGGAAGAAGACCACATCTTTTAATTCTCAGTTTTGGAATAGGCTGTCATGAGCATGTCTTTGTGAATCTTCACTGTAGACTTTTCAATACAGAATGTAAATAGATCATAAAGTAGTGGGTGAAAAATCGATAGATTATCTCGTTTCCCCTTCATATACCAGCCTAGACTAATTTGCAGATAACTCCTTAATTATTAACCTCAGTCTCTACATTTAATCTCCAAAGCCAGAACTAATAATATAGAAATGTTATATAAATTGGCCTATTCTTTGAATATATAATTCATTGGTGACAATGCATCAGTACTTTAAAAATGTCACAAAAACAAAACTTTACCGGTTGCGAAATTTAAGTGAAATAAACTATCTTGCAAAACATATGGTAGGTATTTGATAAATGCTATCTATCCATTTTATCTGCCTGGTATTCTTTGAGTTGAGAAAAATCACCAGTTTTGTAATCACATAAAGACAATTTTCACACTACCATTCTTTAATAATAAAGTAATTAAAACTGCTTTAATAATAAATGCCCACCTTTAAGTATGTAAAAGAACTAAATGAGAATATACAGATAATGAGACTTAACCTTCATAAAGTCTCTATAAAGTTCCACATTCTTTCATGAAATGGTCAGTCAGCTATGGCCCCAAGAGGTGACACATGAGAGACGTAGGAAAACACAGTTTATTGTATTCACAGATTCTAAGCAGAGCCAACGCATGCTACTAAGGGGTCCTATGGCAGGCAGCACAAAGGAAGTGTGCTTCAGAACCCATAAGCAAGTCCTTTTATTGAGGGTCAGGGTGGGGTACATAAGTAAAAGGTGCTTTGAGGAATTTCAGTGGTGTGTCTGAATGTCCCGAGGTCACACTAAGGTGAGAGCAAGAAGAGAAACTTATGATGAGGGCCAGTCTTATCAACTTGTACACCTGAGTGAGGTGCTCAGAGACTCTTCATGGGAGTGTTAAGGCAGCAGGAAAATATGAAGTTTTAATATTTATAATACAAGGTTAAAAACTATTATTACATTATTTTACAGAATGGAAAGGCAAGCCACCATTGAAGTATTTTTACTGTACAGCTAGTATGTGGTGAAACTAGGATTTGAATCCAAGCTGTCTTATTTCGGATCACTCAAATTTAATCACCTCTCCAGTATTTCCTTGGAACCAAATATTATATCTGTTCAGAAGAAATTCCTTATGACCTTCCTTAAAGAAAAAGTTAAATTCTGAGGGGACAGAATGTGACAGAACTACATCGCTTGAGATAAGGGGAGAAGCATCATGGCTCTTGGAAGGAGAAGATAAGAGAGAAGAAAGAAGTTGGGCAGTGTGGAGTCAACAAGGCCTCACTGTTTCTGATGCTTTCAGGACTCCAAAGTGTTCTATCAAAATATATAACAGTCATGAGTGGCTTGATGAAAGCAGATTCTCGGGAAAATCACTAAAGTTTAAAAACCCTTTAGGACCTAGATTTCTATTAATTAAATATTTGTCTGCCCTCTCCTCATCATCTTCTGAAAGCTAAGAGCTAGGACATGGTCCAGACATAGCGAGAGTTTTGAACAAGGGATTAGAAACTCTGGGATTTTTCCCCAGCTCTGCCACTAACTAGTTATGGGAACTTGAGTGAGTTACGTGATCCATTTTTGTCTCAGATTTCTAAACCATCTGGCCCTAAGAGTTTATAATCTCAAAACTGGAGCTGGTCTATAAACTTCTATAAAGTACATAATATATTGTTATGCCTTTTCAAAAAGAAATTATCCATTACATGATTACATGTTCATAAACTAAATCACAAATGTAAAAATTATATTTATGCAAATACAAAGTTGTATATCATCAATGAAAATAAATATTTTGAAATAACTTTTCTGGTTTCTTAATTATTTTTAGAGTTGTTACTTACTGTAGTTTGTATTACTGTTTAGTGCATAAATCCCAAAATTAAAACACCTTTTTTAATGAGAATATCTAACTACATAGTGGGTAGAAATAGCCTAAATCTTGTTAACTCTAGTGATTGCTCTCATAATCATTTCAATGGAAAAATCATGTTGCTGCCAAATATTGTCCAATATATCAAATCTCTCCAGTTGCATAAAAAGATAAAGTAACCCTGAAATATAGCATATTCCAAAAATCTGGTGGTTCATGAAGTGAGTAATTATGGGCTTGGGTTTTAATAAAATTTGAAAGGTCAAGAGGGTAGGCAGATGGCTAGCTGTAGAATTTATTACACATTAAGCAATTGTTTTGATGTGGCTGGCAAAGTCCTGGAAGCTTATGAGATTGTAAAATCCAATGACCCTGCATTAGACTGAGGATTCAGCTCATGATAGACATGCAATTTTGAAGATCACATCTATCATTGGTTTATTATCTGTCAGAACTCAAGCGATTCAGCACGATTCATACCTGTGCTGTAGTTTTTACTATTGTTCTATTTTTAACCTCCCCCCCCACCCCATCTTGCTATTTTACGCTTCTATTACAATATTACTAAGTTCAGGATAATCAAGTGACAGCTCAGCAATGCTGAATGATTTTCAGTAACTTTTCAGTACTCAAAAGTAATAAAATTTTATAAGAGATATAAAGAATTTAGATGATCTCACATACTGCCTTCAATGCATGTAATTTACTGTCATCATTTGGAGATTTTGAATGCAGAAAGTAGTATTTTTTTTCATAGCCATATAAAATGCTTAAAATAAATTCTCTTCCTTAAAAAAAAGTAAATCCTAAGAAAGTCATCTGGAATACTATAGTTGCAGATCCTTTCTCATATCAAAACAAAATAAACAAAAAAGTCAAAGACAAACAAATATTTTAGAGACTTAAAGAAATATTTTCTATATGTTTTCAGTATGACGCTAACAAAAGTTTCCCAGTATACTATGAAATAGCATGTCATAGTGCCCCATTTCAGGTGTTTCCAGTAGATGCTATCTAATAACTTAATGTTTACTCAAAGCCAGCTTATAAAAATGACCTTCTCCTAAATTTCAGGAACTATAGTACTTCTAATTTTAAGATTATTATATGAACAACCACAATTTTATTAAATGTACTATTTAAACATTTAAATGACAAAGAATTCGAAAGTAATGACCAGACTAAACCATAGGTCATCAATATGTTCATTTTATAAAAAGTTACTAATTTTAAATGTTAGTAATTTTGTTTTCTGGTAGCTCCAAATTTGGGGCATACTTAACTGAAAGTTTTTAATAAACTATAGATGTCTTTTTAAAAGAATTTAACTGATAACATTTCTATTCCACGTTTTAGAGAAAATAATTTAAATGTAAAGATACCACACATGAAGAATGTTTTCCAAGATAAGTTTTCACTCAGTATCCCCATTACAAAGTCTATTTAATGTAGAGGACTTTGTTAATAGAGGTTTTACTCTACAGTTCCCTGGAATGTTCATTAAAGATAGCTGATATTTGATCTAGGAAGCATGTTTTTTATCTCTATATCAAATTAAGATAATTTTAGAAATTATTTCGGACTGTGAGGGAAGCTTCTGTTATTTAATAACAAGCTTCTTGTTTAGGGAGGTTCTCTCTCTCTCTCTCTCTCTCTCTATCTCTCTCTCTCTCTCTCTCTCTCTGGCTTAAAGAAAGATTTA
>NW_006442484.1:58994379-59014699 GCF_000325575.1 Pteropus alecto
ATGTAATACTAAGAAAAAATCTGTCGAGTAGGTGAAATGGTCAATGAGATAGAAAGCAAAAAGTATTATATGATCCCAAGAACACCAGAATGTGTTCCTGACAGAAAATGTCTATTTCTTCAACTTTCCCCTTTTCTCCTCTGGCTCTTTCTATTCTAAGTTTCAGTGATTTATCTCAAGATATTTTATATCCAAGTCTAAAAAGTTCTTGCAGTTAGAAAACTATTGTAGTACAAAAATTCAATTGAGTATACACATATGGTTTCAAATCAGATCAATGTAGAGAAATATCATAAAATGTAAGTTATCTTTACAAACTTAGAAGAGAATGCATATGACCTCAAAGTAAACTATAGAAATTATTGCCCAGAGATAGGTACAGCCTTAAGTACAGGAATTATCAAACAATATTCTGAAATTTAGTGGAAATGTTTTGATAATATATAGGAAGGATTGCCTCTTATTTTAGTAATGTTATCTGTATAAATTAGGTCACTGTTTGACAAACCCATAAGATAGCCAAAATTCAATATCTGTAAGACTCGTATCTAATGAACATACAAGAATGCAAGAGTAGGATATGAGGGTGATTTGACTGCAACATCTGTCACCTTAGAGATCGCCCGGATTGATTCGGCTGATCTGGCTGGCTAGGCGGGTGTCCCCTTCGAAGAGGACGACCTTCCCCAATAGAGGAGAGGATCATTCTTTGGTTAAGGGTGCACAAGTTGCTGCGCTCCCCTGCTAGAATCTCCAAACAAGCTTTTAAGAATGCAAGAGTACATGGGAAGACCAGGTGCTGTAGGTGTAAAAAATAAAAAATAAAGGACTGTAAGTTGACAAGGTCCTTGCAATCTGTGAGGTCAACCAAAGGTTGCCTCACCTTAAAATGCAAGAGTACATAAAGTTCAAAGTCTTTATCACTGGATAGAAAATACATTTACATATATTAGGATACCCTCTAGTTCAAACGTCTTTTGCATATGAAAAAAAAAGTATTATATACCTTAGCCAGAGAATTTCAAATTCAGTGTAATAAGCAAATTTGGTAGGAGTGGAAGATTCTAAAAGTAGAAAAGAATCAGGTAATATGTATATTCTGAATCTTAAGAGTCTCTTCTCTGTGTTACAAAATCATTGACAACTCTGTAAATAGGATTCATATGAATCACTGGTGTCACTTACACAAATCCTTTAGGCATCCCAGTCAACATCCCTGGTCTGTATTAACTTCAAGCATAAAGTCATTCCCAAAATTATTTTGGAAGGTATAATGGCTTTCTTGATTGATAATGAGAAAAATTGCTATAGGTGTCTCCAAGTTTCATTCAAGCCCACAAATATTTAGTCTTCGGCAGTCTTGAGTAAAATAAAAATGGTAACATTTTTTTTAAAAGTAAACATTTTCAACCAAGGAAATTTAGAATTCAGTGTAGAGTCTAGTTTTAAAAAAACAACAGCATAATATTAATATTTTGTGTCAGAAGCAATTAGTAGTATTTTATGTATGTGCAATGAATTTTGTCCATTGAAGTGACAGCCTTATAAATTCAATTTGAAGAGTGTAATTAAGTCATCTGTTCTTTTAACTTTAAGTTGAAATCCTACAATGTTTGTATAGTATGAGAGCATTTAAGAGAATTTGAATTCCCTTATATTTACATGTTTAAGTTATTAAACATTAAGAACTATTTATTATTCAGAAAAGTTTTGTTTGTTAAGTCAGACAAATGAAGTACTTATGAATATATTAATTTTAAAATGCATTTAAAATTTTTAAAGATGTTTAATTAAGCTTGTAAATGGGATCTGACATCACTCAAAACCAACATAAAATGATTGTTATTCCTTGCTAAATGTATTTTTAAAATAATAAAATCTGTATGATGGACTTAAAGGCTTAAAATATTTTGCTACAACTTTAATAATTTAAATCTTAATATTAAAAACCAAAGTGAATCTCTAGATATTTATTTCATTTTATATTTTTTTTGTAGTAAGAACACATGAGATGTATCAAAATTTTAAGTGTATAATACATTATTGTTAACCATAGTTATAATGTTGTACAGCAGATCTCTACAACTTATCTTGCTTGATTAAAACTTAAAGCCATTGATTAGCAATTAACTGTCCATCTCCTCCATTCCCCAGATCCTGGTGGCACCCATTCCACTCTTTGATTCTGTGAATTTGACTTGTTTAGGTACCTTATACAAGTAAAATGATGTGTTATTTGTTTTTATGACAGGTTTATTTTACTTCATATAATGTCCTTAAAATTGATCCATGTTGTCTCACATTGCAAAATATGTCTTTTATAAGGCCAAATAGTAATCTATGGTTTGTATATACCACATTTTCTTTATCCCTTCATCTCTTGGTGAATATCCAGGTTGTTTCCACATTTTTGGCTACTGTGAATAGTGCTTCAATGAACATAGGAGTGCTAATATCTCTTTGAGATTATGATTTCAATTCTATTGGGATTACCGTAATACACTGTAGTTCTAGTTTTAATTTTTTAAGGAACCTCTATAACTGTTTTCCATAATGGCTAAAACATTTTGCATTCCCACCAACAGTAGGTAAGGGTTTCAATTTCTCTACTTCCTCACTAACTCCTGTCAATTGTTTTTCTTGCTAATAGACATTCTGACAGGTATGAGATGGTATATCAATGTGGTTCTAATGAACAGTCTCTTAACATACAAAAATCAATGTTGAGGAATCTAAATTACTTATGGAAATGCAGAGCCCACTTTATCACTTTAAATATAAATCTGGCAATCTCAATGTCAATGTATGAAATTGTATTTAGTGAAATTTCTACTACTTAATACCTTCTCTGTAACTGGCCTGTGGAACATTTATTATATATTTTAAAAAGCATTAAATCTTCAAATATATGCATTAGAAGCATAATTTTTCATATTTATGTCATGAATGTGATTTGCTAAAGAAGTTTTAAAACATATATGTGTACCTATAAAGTTTTTAATTCTAGTAAGAAATCTTAAATAAATATATACTTAAGTTTGCCAAAGATTTTTTCCTTAGTTTAATATTTTAATTCACTGGAATATTTTTCTAAGGGTAAGAGGTTCTCTTAAATGAAATAAAACATACAAAAAAAGTTCATCAAAATTAAAAATAGCAACAATAAACCATGTGCAATATAAAAAAATAAAAAGCTTGCCATATCCCTACATATGCAGAATAAAAACTATACCTCTTAAATGTAACTAACTTTCTCATATAAAGAATTATAAGACATTTAGTTACTTCAGAAATGTGAAATTGAGAATCAGTGGTTAGAGGTTAATATTAGGTACATGTATTTTTAAGCCTAGATATTTCCTACCAAATGTCAAATGCTATCAAATTGACAGTTCACATGATGGAGAATTAAATGTCATTTGAAGTTGGGCATGAATAAAATTTCATAAGCTTTTCATGGAATTAAAGAAAAAAACACTAATATGTATATAATATTATAATATTATTTTAGAATAGCAAGTATTAAAAGAGAAATTAAAATTGATTAAATTATTGTATTACTTCTAAATATCTAGGAAATGAGCATATCTTAATATATAAGGCATAATATCTCCCACCTCTTTCTTTGCAATGAAGTAATTTTGGGCTAAGAGAACATCCAATCAATCCTTGAGTTAGTCCATTACAGTTAAATGCTCTCTTTGGTTGTAAAAAAATTGCATGATTCTCTTTACTATCAGATCATTTTAAGTGAAATCATGTAAAATCATTTGCTTAAGTTACCAGATATTTATTAAGCAACTACTAAAACCAAGTAGATGCTGTTAGTACATAAAAGAACAAAATTTAAAAAACCCTACTCTATATAATTTATAATCCAATAACAGAATTATAAGATTACTTCCCCTGAGTTTGCTGTTTTCTGCTTGATGTAAAAAAATATTAATTTTTAAGGTTAATTTTGAAAAAATTGCTAATTAAATAATTGGCAACATTAGTCTAAATGTAAAGGAAAAGAATTCATTTTGACTGCACAGAAGAGATGAGGAAGCTTCCCTTTGTTGTCAATTCTTTCAACGTTTTTCTTCTAAGTGACTTTTTTTTACTTTTTTTTGACAAACATACTCAAATCTCTTGAGATGAGGAAGCTTCCCTTGTTGTCAATTCTTTCAACGTTTTTCTTTTAAGTGACTTTTTTTACTTTTTTTTGACAAACATACTCAAATCTCTTATGTCTTCAATGCTGAAATTTAAACTGTTATTGAGGGAAGAGAATATCTTCAAATCTTGTTGGTATCACCACTGTCCAATTAGTATAAATTTTGTTAAGTTTCTTTTTTTCATTTTTGAAAAACTAGAGACCCAAGATAAAACTAAACCAAAGCACTGAAACCATGCTCATTCTTGTGTTTCCTGACAATGTTAGGGTACAGTAGATTTTGATAAGCTGATAAATAAGTGAAAAGAATAAAGGAAGCATCATGCCTTTATCGATGATTTTCCAGCATGATCAAATACTTCAGGAAGTTCTTTTAAAAAGAAGTCTAGTTGATAAGCACAAAAGAAATCACACAGTCATCAGTTTATAAGTTTTAATGAAATAATGGATCTATACGACATTCATTAATAAATGTTAAAACTGCATATATAAATTAATAAAACTAAGACTGACATTTAACAAACTGATCATTTATAGCATTACTAAAAATGCAATAACCCTGAACCATGCCTCACATTTTAATGCAATGGCACATGCATAGCACCATGTATGCATTTTTCTCATATAATGAATTGACCCTGCATGTAAACAATTGGATCTAAGTACTAACTCACAGGAAACACATAGGGTAGAAGAACAAGTCTATAGCACAACAAGAAAGCAGTAAGTCAAACCTAGAATGAGTAATTTTCTACAAGAAATTGGCCTGACTTCTCCAAAAAGAATTAGTGATATACAAATTGAAAAGTGGATCACCATAGAATAAAAAGGACTTATCACTATAAATAACTATCAAATGTTACTTGTGTACTCTGTTTAAATCCTGATTCAAGGAACCCAACTGTACAGCAATTTTTTTGAGACAAATGGGACAATTTTTATATTGAATTGTTGTAAGATAATTTTGTTAATCTGGTTAAATATGAATGACTCCTGGTAATTATCACTTACTAAGGTCCTTATTAGAGGCATAAGGTATATATTTAACTATTTATAGGTAAAGTGATATGATGATAGGATTTGCATTAAATATAACTTCCTCCCCACCCTGGCCACGTTTCAAAAATATATTTTGAAATTTCATGAATTTTTTGTGTACTAGAATGCCGTTAGCTGTACTTTAACTATATCAAACATACTTGAAATCTTACTATGGATAAAAAATAATTTTCCTCCCACCTTTCCAAGTTCTACTGGCTGGGCTAATAATCATATTAACTTGAGAAAGATTAACAGGAGAAAATGTCTAAAATTTATTACAGATGTATATTTGGGGTGCCATAAAAATAAGAGACACAAAGACACATTTGGCAGTTGAAGTATATTACATATCATTCTGGAGCTAAGGAGAAGGTAGGGGGTGGTTTGGGACTTCAAAGGTCAACAAGACAATTCACATGGAGATGGAAAAGCAAATGATTGATAAATAAATGTTTGCTGGGCCATTGTTAACAATGAGACACAGAAAAGACTTTGAACAAATGGGCCTTACTAGCTTCCTCTCTGTCACACAGTAATTTATATTAAATTATAGTTATCTGTGATGATATCTCTCTTCCTAGATCAATTATTCTATCTAAATTCTTTAGGCAGTTAGGGAGAAGGTCAAAGACTTCCTGAGTTTTTTGTGCCTTAATAACCAGCTTAAGATCAATATCCCAAAGGCATATTTTGGGGTGGCAAATACTGTGCCCTTTCAATAGATACATAGATTTTTATTACATTTTACATCTCATTATGAAATGATTACATTGGTGGCTATATTAAATAAAAGTATCCCACTTTTTAAAATTGTATTGATTTATTCCTTTTACTTGAGATACATAATTTATCATATTTTATACCTGGCTTTAACAATGTTACATTAAACTAAATAATTACTAACTCAAAATTTAAAACTTCATCTTAATAAACATTTCTATGATAGCATTCATATGTAATTAGTATTCACCTATATTAATATTCATGTGCAATTAGTGCCTAAAAATTATCATGTTTACTTTCTATATATGAGCTTAACACTATTGAAGGTTCCAAAACATTACCTAGCAATTAAACAATAAAAGCTACTGGATCTAATTTATAATGTTATGTCTTAAAAATCTAAATATCTCTGTTTTAAATTGTCATCAGAATGGTAGGTCATGATTGACAAATTTACCTGCTAAATTATGAAATCTCGTTACTAAATTCATACTTTTTATTAATTAGTCCCTAAAAATAAGGGCATTGAGAGAAGGGAATAAGGAACTACCAAAAGTAGTCAGATGCTGATGAACAGCGAATTTTGCATCAGATAAAATCTTTTCTCTGCTCTAGGAAAGAATCGAGCTGATGAAATCCAAATGTTTTCACTAGTTTTTATTTATTACACTGACAAAACAGAAAATTCACACGCCACTCATTTTATGTCACCAACTGGGGTATATTTTTTCTATAATAGGGTCACAAAATGTTAAATCAAACAAGCTTACATAAATCACTAGTCTGGTGTGTGTGTGTTTGATCCAATTAACATTTATTCATTTCCTAATGATCTGAGAGATTAGGGTTAGTCATATAGTAGGTACTTAGTTAATACTTACTGAATATAATTAAAGATAAAAAAGTTATAATTTAAATAAAGAATATAATTGCTGAGTTGAATACAGTGATGTAACATGTATATTTATATAAATATTATTTACATATGTATCTTCTCAAAGAGAAATATAGATAATTGAATATAAATATATATTTCAGACTTGGATTGGTACTAAAAAATATGCTTAAGAATATGTATGGGAAGAAAAATATAAATAAAGGTGTGTTGCTTGGTTTGCTTTGTTTTACTTGATTATTTTACATCTCTCGCCAGTGTAATTTTCTTCCAAATTGTATTTAATTTATTAAAAATTCATCTACATACATTTATTTTATTTATTATTATTTAAAAATATTGTGGTTCAGTACTGCTCTATATCATATGGATATGAATTACATTTTTAAGAACGTATTCTTTTAAAACCTGCTAGAAAATAATGACCTTTAGTTTCCTCTCTATATTACCGTTCAAGGTGTGTTTACCATTAAGCTTTATCCAATTAATGCTTCACACTAATTCCTCAGGCATTCATGACCAAAGAATTATAAGGGCTAATTCCCCTGAAAGTCAGAGAAAAACAGGGTCATTAGGGATTGCCAGAACTTTTATTTGATTTTCCTCTAAATATTAAATGGTTTTAAAGAAAGCATTGATAAACTAACAGGTAGTATAAAAAGTAAACCCTTTAATATGAATAATGAAGAATAAAGATTGGCAACTAAAACTTGTTTTATATAGAATTGCCTTGAGCAACCATATAAATTATCATCTAAACTACTCATATTGAAAGTATGCTCTTAATAATTACATTAGGACAATATGGGTGACCTATGTCTCTGCCACACAAACCAGGATGTGTGATCATCCTGCTACTGCCTATTCAGGAGTTTTCAATGTATATCAACATAGAGGTAACAGCTCAATTGTCATGGCTATTACTCAAAAGAAAGAAGGAATGGAGTGTCGCCCTGTGTTCTGACACTCAAAATATTTTTTTAAAAAAATTGAATTCAATTTTTAAATAATATTTTAAAAAGATATTTTGAAAAATATTAGGCAGTTTATCTTGTTACATTTAAAATGATCATTTTATTATATATACATATATATTATTTAAAGCCAGAAAGAAGTCTGAGAAATAAAACAAGGTGTTATAATTTCTTTAGAGTAAGAAATATTCTGAATGTTTTACTTATAAAAATAAAATGAAATTCATTAAAATATAATCTATATTAAAAATAGTTCATGTTTTTAATCCTAACATATATTTTAGATTCCACATATAATAGAGATTTTCTTTGTCTGACAGTTTTAAAATAATAGTTTTAAAGAATAAAATATAGGAGATATACTTTAATCAAAATTTATCATATGACACAATATACTGAGGGGTCAGGGGCATGAGGAACATAAAATGGTGAGGAAGGGTTCCACGCCTAACATTCTGCTTTTTCTATCTTGAAATCTTAATAACTTTAACTTTAAACTTGTATTTTGTATGTAAAGTCTTATGGGACAATGAAGTATGCATGTGAGTAGAGGGGATATGTGCGATACGCATAATTATTACTGTTTATTGTCTTTTCTTTTGTATATCGTGTTTCCAATGCGGACAGAATTTTGGTGGATCCTGGGAGTTCAATGAGATTCAAAGTAAGCACAAGGTAGGCATGCTGTGTCTACAACTGAACAAGTGGGAACACTGACAACTTGACATCCTCTCCATTGTACCAGAACTTGCTTCAAATGCAGAGAGAAAGAAATGGAGTTATTAAAAAAAAAAAAAAAAAAGATGAAAAACAGACAAACATGAAAGACCAAGAACCCTTTCTTATCCTTTCTCACTTTTGTTACTTGCATGTATTAGCAATCCATTTATGCTGGAAACAATGACATAGAGGGTTAAAGAAAAGGCAACTGCAGTCTTTCCTTATTCATTAGTAAATCAAAGGTAAAGAGTGTTGATGCAATGTGCCCATATGAAGGAGTAAAATGAAAACAGTTAAGTTAGTTTTATGCAGCATTTCTACTCTTCTGGTCAGAACAAAATACATATTCATGTATAAGCTATGAAAAACAAATCATGTAATTTTGTGCTTCTATGAGTTCAATGCTCTTCAATTTTCATTTAAAATTGCCATTGCGCAATATAAAATTGAACATTAAAATCAATTTGCTAATAATTTATTTATATTTATTTTTAACATAGAATGATATTAAATAGAAAATAAAAACCCTATAACAAATTGAGAGAGACTGTGAATAAAAATGCTTTATATTTTAGTATTACTAAAGACATTTTTTTCCCACTTTTTGGACATTTTCTTTTGCTCTGGAGTCCACAAATAGGAACTTTCTATTGAAACAGAAAAAATAATTCTATCACAACCTCACCCTTGATCATCTCCACCCTCCTAGAGAGCTTTGCAAGGATTCTGATGTTCTCTCTTCTCATAATTCATTTTTAATGGATTTTGTGAAGAATATGGTTAGGAAGTATCCAATTAGTTTGCACATAATGCGTTCCAACATTCCCAACTCTCTAGTTTTGGATTCCTTCAACGACTTTCAAAGAAATCCAGGCATTGCAATCTCATTGACTATATGTCAACCATGAATCAAAGATTAAATTCACCAACACAACTGAGTAGTAACACCACAAATTTTGATCAACAAGTTGAAACCTGAATTCTGAGTGTGGGATATCTTTTTATTTATTTATTTATTTGTTTATTTGTTTGTTTTAATTGAAGAAATGATTTAAATTTTTTTTGCCCCCATCTACCTCCCCACCCTTCCCCCTCCCCTCTGGTAACCACTAACTCATTGTCCATATTCATGTGTCTCTGTTTGTTTGTCCTGTTCATTTGTTGCTTTTAGATTTATCTTTTAATAAATCCAGCCCAATCAAACTTTATATTTCATTCTCTCTTGAGCTACAACTTTTCCCCACACTTATATGCTCCCAGATTACTGTTGGTACAAATCACTCACCCTTTTTCTAAGTGTACTCTTCCCCACATAGACTTATACTAGTGTGGCTATTTTGAGATCAATCTCTCCTATGGGCTTAGACTCTATGGGAATTGGAGATAGGGCTTAGGAAGTAGTGATCCTGAGGACAAAAGCATCTCCTTATAAAGCAAGCAGTAATCCTAGAGAAGCTTTTGTTCAGAGGAAAGGTGAGTCCTTCAGTAGGAAGGGAAGCTAATTATTAGTTTAGGCCAGATAGTTAGCTATAGGAGGATTTATAGGTTCGCATTTCTACCTTTGTTTCTGGTTGCCCAAATATCCCCACCTCATATCTGAGGACTTCCACGTTTTCTCCACTTCTTCTCTTAACTTAGTATAAGAAATCAAGCAGTAGTACAGACTTGTTTAGTGTGCTGCCACTTAACCTTTACAATCATACCCTGGCCTTGATTCTAAAATATCTTCTCTGCAATTCTAGATGAAAAAAGATTCTATAAAGGCTCATATAGAGGCTTTCTGATTTTAGATCAGTATGCTGAGTTGTGCTTTCAAGGTTTTAAATTTAATCTTTTATTTGTGTGTACTCTCAAGGGTCTTCAAAATCAGCATCCAAAGTAACAACCTTTATAATTATTGACTGTGATCCCCCTTTGTGCCATAGATTACCAGTACTCCATCTCCCTTTACAAGTAAGTTACCTATATACTCCTCAAATACATTAACAACTGAATCTCAAAATTCCATTTTGAGTGTCTGATCACTCCTAACGCCAGCAAAAATTCCAGAATGATAAAGATAGTATGCTTTGTATAAATTACACACAAACTACATAAATGAAAAGTTGGTAAAGAAGAAAAAGAGAATGAAAATATAGATTATTAAAAAGAAAAAAAGAAAAAACAGAAATGGGTAAATAAACATACAAAAACAGATCTGACAATAAAAGATAATTATTTAGATGGTAGAATTCAATCCAATATTTCATTGATTAAATAAAAATAAATGGATAAAATTCTCCAGTTAAAAGTCAAAATTGTAAAAAGTTAACAAATAACAAGATGATTTCAAATAATGAAATAAAGTAGTTTATTTTCTTTTTATAATCTATAATTTTTATAAAATTTTCACTAAAAATTCAATATTTACAAATTAAAATACTATTCAAATATTTTCTATTAATTCTTTAGATAATTGTTACTATTTTAAATATTTAACATTTTCATGCATTAATATAAAATACTTTTGAGTGTTGGATTTATCTATTTTTATCTCTATAAAGTTATTCTAAATAGGTTATTTACTGTAGTAACTAGTTATTTACTCTGTTGAAAATACAGACAAAATATTAATCAAGTTATAAAATCTAAGATATAAAAATATTTTAAATAATGGTATTTAGTATCTTTTTAACAGAATTTTAAGTATAGTCCTTTGTATAATAATTAAAAACATATTTTATAGGAAAAACTAAGTAGATATAAACAGTGTAATTTAACAAATGGCTATGAATTAAGTAATTTTAAAAGAGAAAATAATATATAAATCATTTAGAAAGTTACTGCTAAATCACTTCATTGGAAAAGACACTGTTGACAGCTTAAGAATGTTAGAGATTTGATACCAGAAGGCCCTGATCATAGAGCAAGAAACAGAAATTGTAGAGAAAAATTATTCTTAAATACATTAAAATTCCTGTATTTAATAACATGTGTTTTTCAAAGGTACACACAGAAAACAGCTAGATATTTCTTAAATATTAAATAATTTGTTTAATTTTTTCCCAATTTTTATCAATGACATTTATGACAAATTTGTTCATCAGGAAACAGGCTTGTTCTCTGATGAAAATGTAAGCAAAAGGTAGAAAGGTATAATGTTGGTGAACATAAGACAGAAATAGAACTTTAGTTTCCTTTCTAAATCACCTTTTAAATAAAATCATGTTTCTCATCACCGTTTGAAATGATGCAGGAAAAAATACAGACCCGAGAAATTAAAAATATATAATAATTAGGTTTCATTGAATTAGTTGCCACATTGATTCTTATATTTACCTTATGATAAGATCACTCAGGCTATTTCACTTTATCTTCTCTGTGATTTCCTAGTTTTCTTTCACTGAGGTAAGCTGTATTTCTTCCACCATGCACTAAAAACAAAACAAAACGATATTAAGAACTGATCATAGAAAACAATGAAAGGCAGCATCAGCTATGTGACTAGTATGTTAGGTTAAACGTTCCCATTTCCTCACATCTCTAAGAACCCTGCAGTTTGAATTTTTAAACTAAGTTTTAGCATAGATGTTTTGTAGAGCACGTTGAGTGTGTCCTCCAAAGAACATTTCCTCACACTCACTTTCCAATCCCATGTGCTTCTGTAGCTTATTACTTGATTGCTGTATCTCCTCGGATCTTTGAGTCTCTTGGAATGAAAAGACTGTTCAATTAATCTCTATTATTTTCCTTTCCTCCTACTTCTCAATACACATGTATTAAGCACACATGTGTTTGTCACAGTAACTGTCCTAGTCATTGCGCCAAAATATTTTGCTTGCATCATCTCATTCAAGAGTCATATAAATTAGACACGATTAACATGCCCATTTTAGAGAAAAAGAACATGAAACTTTGAAAGAACTTTACCCAAAGTAATGGGAAACAGGAAGAGTTGTCTGACACCAAAGTTCAAGAAAAGATGTATAGAGATCATTCTCTCATTAAGATATTTCTGATTCATCTATGAGAAAAATTTATGATTTCATAACTTTTTTGTATAGCTGTAGGTTTATTTGTTCAAAATTCTAGTCCATGCTTTCATTGGTGTTGGTGAGAAGAAATGGGGTAAGATCTCTGCTAATTAGAACCCAGTGGGATTTGCATGACATTCAGAAGTTGTAAAGTTTACCAAATGCTTCTCCTTTCATAGTTCACACTGAGTATACTTACTATTACCCTCACCCAAGACCAAACTCCAGGAATTACGATGATTTAGGAAAATCTTCTCTCCTTATGATTCACATTTCAAATTGAATAGAAAAAGGAGGGTGAGGGAATGAATGCAAATCACATCGTCTAATTTTAGAAAGAATACTCATAAGGAACTAACATATAAAAACTACCTTTCTCAACAATCTCAGCAACAGTTATAGCTTTGTTTTGAAGATGCTTAGTAAAAAACTAAGATACTAAAGCTAATAAATTCCATGGGATTATTTACTGTTGACCTAGAGTCAGTAGCCTTTGCTCATAAAGATATTTAAAAGAGGACTAGAATTTATATTTAATATAAAATAAATCATTGTGGAGAACCAATATTTTAAGTGCAAGAGAGAAGAGAACAATTGTATAAAAGCTTCATTACAATAATTTTGAATATGAAATATCAATATGAAATATCAATATGAACAGAAAAGATATTTGTTCATATTTATATATTTATTTTCTGCTTCTAGCTCCTAAAAACTCTAGAAGTAATGACATTTTAGTAGCAATGTATACCTCTAGTTCCCTGAAGTTGGCCTCTCATTCGATCTTAAAGGTTCTAAGGCTACTTGGAGAATGTCTGACTCCAGGTCTGGAGTAGGAAAGTTGCAAGGTGATTGGGAAACATCCTGTTGTATCAGAAAATAAGGAAATGAATAGAACTGTGCAAAAAGGACAAAGAAACCAGTTTAAAGTAGGATCCATTGACAAAAAGTGAGTTATATGAGCACATAGACGAAATACCATTATTATTAGAAACACATTTCACATATTAAAACTTATTAGTCTATAGTAATATTTAAAACAGTAAAAGCAAAAAGCAAAAACAGTCTATTTGCCACAACTGTAAATAACTATAACACAAATTACTTACTTTCAACATTAATAGTTAAAAGGAAGAACTTAAGAATTATCGCTGTTTTATAGCAGAAAATATCTAGTCCTAGTTGATGAAATACCTTTGTAACAGAAGAATAACAACAATTAAAGTCAGAGAGAATGATAGAATTAGAAAATCATCATTTTTTAATCTCCAGTGAAATCAACATTCTGATGATTATCACTGATGCTAAAACCATAGGCTTAAGGATTGCTGATATAGCGTGTACTTGTTTTGTACCAAAAAACTGCTCTGTAGATTACTTGTTTACAATGGATGAAGACAGCTTTCACTACTTTACCTCAGTGATCAATCTTACGCAGCCACATATGACATATCTCCTAATGTCTTTCAATACAAAGTTCGTAGCACCACCTCTGAAGTATTTTTACAAAAAAATATTTAACCTAATCTATTCATATTTAGATCTAACTTTCCAGTTACAGTAATTCAGATGATGAGTGAACAATTTATGTGAGAACACACAAATTCCGAAAATGAGCCATTCTAGGAGCTCTCCAACAAGTCAGCTCTTCAACGACCTCTCACATTGCTCCTTGAATCTTGGTCCAAACCACCATCCAATTTCACCTGGACTACTGCATTAGTTTCCTAACTTCCCTCTTCACTATCCACTGGGCTGCCACCAAACTTTTCTTCCATAGGTTAGAGATCCTGGTAAAACATAGATTTGATCATGTCTCTCTCCTGATTGAAAAATCCTCTAGAAGGGTCCCATTGCCTTTAGGATTTAGTCCAAAATACTTAGCATAACCTATAAGGAACTGCGTGATCTAGTTTCTGACTACTTTTCCAAACTCATGTCACTCTACACTCTACCCTTTCTCTCTGATCCCTCTCCTTCCTGGCCTTTCGGGGGCGGGGAGGAAGTCAATACCATGGAGGAAATAAAGTGTACGCTGGGGACAGCAGGGAGCACATGTGTTTGGATGGGTGCTGTCTTTTAGACTGAAGCATATTAAAAGATATACCAACCAAATGTAATGCATGATTCATAATGGATGCTGATTAAATAAAATTAGCATAAAAAATATTTGGTGAACAACTGGGTAAATAAATGCAACTAATACCATATTTATATGATTAGGGAATTATTTGTTTTGTTAGGTTTGATAGTGGTTATATTAGGAAAATGACCTTATTTTGTTCAGATGCCAACTGATTGATGTCTGATATAGTCTGTTTTATAATTATAACTTATTTTAAAATACATCAGTAACAGCATAAATAATGGATCAAATACAAAAAAAATGACTAAATATTATTGATTGGGATAAGGGTGCTCTTTACTGTTCTTTATGTTTTGAATATACACTATTAAAAAGCAAAAAATCATTAACCAAACAAAATTCACACTGTAGTCAACTTGGCAGCCATTTTTGCTTCACTTTAAAACTGAAATTGAGAGAGGTAAACAGGGGAAAAAATTAAATAATTTCTTCAATTAAAATAATTAATTAAAATAAATAAATAAAAATAAAACTGAAATTGAAATCTAGTTACTTGTTATACGTAAGATAATATGAAATAAAGTTTAACGTAAACTGTACTAATAAATTTAAATTTGAATACTTAAGGACAAAGCCAGAAACCTTTCTAATTCTGCTAAGGTATCCCACTTATAGCTTAACTATCAGGGAAAAAAAAGGTTCTTGGAAACATGACAATTACCTGTTTGAGTGCAAGGGAGCAATGCTTATATCTTCCGCTCTCTGGGTTAGCATAGATCATTTTATCAACTTAATATTTTGTCACCTTGAAACGCTGATACCCTGTCTTTGAAGAAGTCAGGGTGTGAAATAAAGGATATTATGAGATCTATAGAGTGTGGACTTTAAACAGAAATGTTAGAATCCCTGTTCTGTCACTGATGGCCTCTCTAAAGATAGTTCTGGAACTATAAAGAGAAAATAATTTGTATGGTGCAACAGTAAGAATGCCACACTTTGAAAATAAGTTACATGCTTTGGCTATACACTGTGGAAGAGATAAGAGAGTGTTCCAAACAGAAATACCACAAGGATGTATGATATAAAAAAAGGTAAGAAAATATATAATAATTCCTATGATCCAGTCCTGCTGTCCAGCTACAACCAGCTCTTTATGCTATACCCACATACAGTTCAAAACATCCTGGAACATGTTTTCTAAGAACAATATTTTGGTTTTGATAGATAACAAATGTAAAATTCTAGTAGTTCTCTTGACCCTTAATTGGCTTTACTTTAGTTATATCTTATAGTTACCTGAGTCTGAATATATATTGCCTTTTGAAAAACTTTGACATGTACTCTAAGAGGGAGAAATAATTTCTGACATGACAGTAAAACTAGCAGTTCCAAATTCAGAATTATTCAGCTTATTATTTTTTGTCTGGGACATTTGAGGGCTTAGAAAACACAATTGATTTGTTTTTTTATTCTCTTTTACGTTCCCCAACACCATCTTCACCCCATCGTTAACCTGCCAGACTGGAATTGTTCCTCAGGGAATTTGACAATCTTCAAATGTAAATATGTAATTACAGCCAGTGTAAAAGCAGATTTTTAAAATTCTTATCAACTGATTTTTTTAATGTCAGAGCTGAGGCACTAGCAGTTCTGTAGAATTTACAGATTTAAGTATTAACAGTGTTGATATTTTCAAGTGCATGCCAGCATTTTTATTCATCTATCCCAAGTAATTATAGGTCTTATAAAAATTCATATACATTCCTTGCTCAGGCAAAAGAAAAACAGTCTCTTATTTTGTATATTATTATCAATAACAATAGCTTTATCTGATAATGTTGATTTTACAAAAAGATATATTCATATGTTAGAATTCATTTATATTTAAGAAGCAAATTTGTATTATTTCATAATTTTAAAACTAGTAAAAAAAATTTAAAAACTACTATTTCATTAACTTTTTACCATGGATCTACTATGCCTTCAGAACTGAGACTACAATTGATGCAAAAGTTGTACCTTGTGTAGAATTTTGAAACTAAGACTAACTCTGAGAAACTGAAGCAGAGATTTCCCTGTATTTTCAGGTTTTAGTTCAGGGAGTTAATCTAATAAGGGCAAGTACTCCTGCCTTCAAAATCCTGGCAATGCTGATAAGAGATATAACTTCATACTTCATTAAAAAAGAAAGTTCCCTAGACTCTTGTGTGTAAATAATTAGGTAGGTTTGTAATGCTGGGTAATTAGAAATAGGTGGTCCCAATATAATTTCTGATTTCAAAAAATATGTATATTTCTGGTTATTGAGGATAAAAAAAGATTTAGTCACTGGAAACTCGAAATCTGATATGAAAGAGTAAATAGAGACATATAAAACATATATGGATATACAAGATTTAAAACTAAGAAAATAAATATAAACCCAAGATAATAAACAACGTATTTCAACAAATAAATCTGAGAGTTTAAGTGCTAGATACATGATCTTGGTAATTAAAACAAACTTCATAACTTAAGCTCTTATTGCCTAGGGGAAAATACATTTGAAATGTAACTTCAACAGAATGTATACCATGAAACAGTACAGCTAAACACAGGGATTATAAGAATAAAAAGAGGTCATCCCAACATATTTGAGAGGAAGGAGATGAAGAAATAAATGATTTGGGGAGGGCAAATAGAGGTGATACATACTATCAAAGTGGGGAAGGAAATTCACGAAGAATTATTGTCTCCCAAGTCAGAAGCATTAAAGAATAGGTCATATATTCTGGAAACTACCAATTATTTGGTACTAAAGAACCACAATTATAAAGGGAAAAATGGTGATAAGAAGACTTAGGATATGGTTATAAGAATCCATTGCCAAATCTGAAGCCATTAGCAGTATCTCTAGGTTTTCTTCTAAGAGCTTTATAACATTAGCTCTTATATTTAGGTCATTGATCTATTGTGTGTTAATTTTTGTATATGGAGTAAGTCTGGGTTTATTTCTGAATTCTCAATTCTATTACATAGTTTATATGTGTCTCCTTATCACAGTACCTCATTGCCTTAATTATTGTAGCTTTGTAGTAAGTTTTAAATTGGTAAATGTGAGTTCTCCTACTTTGTTTTCATTTTTCAATATTATTTTGAATATTTGGGGGCCTCTGTATTTCCATTTGATTTTAAGGATAAGCTTTTCCATTTCTGCAAAATAGAGATTACTTTGAATCTATAGATCCCTTTGGGGAATACTATCATCTTAATATTAAATCTACAATCCACGAATTTATTTAGGTCTTCTTTAATTTCTTTTAGAAACGCTTTGTAGTTTTCAGCGTACAAATTTTTCACCTATTTGGTTAAATGTATCCCTAGATATTTCACTCTTCTGCATATTATTGTAAATAAAAGTATTTAAATTTTATTTTTTAATCGTTCATTGATGGTGCATAGAAACAACTGATTTTTACATAAAGTGAGATTTTTAAAATCTACATTTAAAGTACCTAGTACCTAGTTAGTAATATGGGCTGGATTTTTAAAAATAATTTCTAGCCTTACCAGAGAGCACAAGGCTGGTGAAGGGTTCCTCTCGTTGTACAGCCTTTCAGCCTAAGCTTGCGGCCCCACATCTGGCTGAGCTTCTGTGGAGCTAGGTGCTGCAGCAAAGTGACTCTGTTATGGAGGAAGAGGGCCAAGGAGTGAGGGATATTGAGAATTGTGTGATAGGTGGTGTGAGCCAAACTCCTTCCAACCAGTCTGGGAGGATCGGATTTGGAGCTAAAGCACCCAGGTGTTTCTCATTCCAGAACTCCCTGCTCGCATTCAAGAATTCTAGAGATCCCGCGAGATTGGGCTTCCTCTGAGAAGTGAAATCCCAGCTGCAAAGCCTGGGGCTTGATTCCACCATTCTCTGATCTGCCCCTGACACTAAGTGGATCCCAGCCAATCTTCCCTCTGCCCCTTCACCAAGACTTGCACTTCGTTCCCCCAACACAGCCAAAGTCACTAGGTACTTGTGGACTCCAACTGTGCTGTTTTTATTTTGTTTTCTTTTGGAAGAAAGAAAGTAAGATCTATTAAATACTTTATATAAATGTAATTCTCACAACACTGGAGATAATGTTACCCCAATTCACAGGTAAGATAAAGTAAGGCCCAAGGTCACAAAGCTAATAAAAGACCGGGCTTGGATACAAACTCAGATCTGCTCAATTTGGACCCTTCCTGTTGTACTATGTGTCATATTTGATTTTGTCACAAGTTAATTTTGTTTTATTCTATAAATGTATGTTCTTGATCTCATGAATCTGCATGTGTAGATGATTCAACACAACCTACATAGCCATGGGAGGATTGATGTACTTGGTGATAAGGAAGATGGATAGTGACAATTAAGTTGAAGACTATGTTAAGGAGAATGTATTTTACACTTTATGCATTGAAAAATTTTATACAGAGGAATGACATAATAAATTTGAATTTAAAAAAATCACTTCATAGCAAAAAAACAAACAAAAAACACTATTAGATGCAGGCAAAACTGGCAGAAACAAAACAGGAGGCTCTTATTTTCATACAAGGGAAGGAGGATGTTGGCATGAACCAGATATCAGTGGTGTCAATTAGTTTTTCTGAGAGGCTGAACTTAAAGATACGATGAAGAATAAAAGAGATAAGAGCATCAAGGGTGACATCCAGCAATTTTAGTTGGTTCATTCCGGGAAGAATGTTGTTCACTTGACTGAAATACAGCAAGAAGAGAATTATGTTTATGTTTTGTTTAAGGGCTGGGAAAAACATAGTTTCTTTCTTGGATTTAGACAGACTGTGTCAGGGGGTCTGAATCCTGGCTTGAGAAATCTAGAAAGCAAGCAAAGGCCTGACTGCTCTGTAGGTAGCCAGAAGAGTGTTGCAGTATCTCCACAGTATCTTAGAGACTACAAGGTCGAGGCATAGTGAATGCTACCGGAGAGAAGTTGTGAGCTATCTGGGAGAAAGAGTCATAGTGAGATAGATAGTCTTAGGATACCCAGTAGCAAAGCTCACAGTGTGAGGAAAGAGAGGATAGAGAGTATTGAGGGATTTCCAGGACAAAGAACAAAAATTACAGACCAAGAACCTTTCTGGTAAAGAGTGGTGATGCTGATGAGCAGATTTAAATGGACACTAGATTCTCCCATCATACCCCTCTTCCAGTTGGAAAACAGCCTGAAGCAGTCGCTGGCTTCCAGGCAGAAGCAGCCTGAAGTGGGGGAAGGGAAATCATTTAAAATTAACCTAAATATTTTGTTTTGAAAAAAATCTTGTATGTTGTCCAGTTATTAAACTAATACGTTGATTGTGACATAACAGAATCATAGGACTGACTCTTACCTAAGAATTAACAGAATATTCTCTTAGTGGATACTGGAATTTTCAGAAAGGAAAAGTCATTCTCTCTCTGGTCAAAAGAAAAAGAGAGAGAATGACTTAAATCAAGCTTTGATCAAAACCTTGCTCAGTGCCTGTTTAATTAGCCTATGGTCAGTTCTCCATCCTTAGTTTTCAGTATGCTTCAGACATGTAGGAGGCCTTCTTTGGGTTCCTATAAATACTAAACTCTTCCTTACAGTAGGAAATTTATACATATTATATCCTCAACCAGGAATGCTCTTTCCTTGGTCTCTCGTATGATTGATCCCTTTTGAAAATTCAGTATCAGACTAGAACCTGGATCTT